>NC_134355.1:513602857-513929941 GCF_048569485.1 Anomaloglossus baeobatrachus
TTCACAAGTCAGCCTGGTAGAACCCCCCTGGTCCAGCATCATGTCAATACAGGAGCAGCCACCCCACTAAGACAACCCGCCTACCGGGTGACCCCCTCCTGTGTTGGCAATGATGAAGGCCGAGGTGGATGACATGTTAAATATGGGAGTCATAGTCCCCTCCCATAGCCCATGGGCTGCCAGTGTGGTGTTGGTGCCAAAAAAGGACAAGAGTACTCGTTTCTTTGTGGACTATAGACGGCTCAATGAGGTCACGATTACAGATGCTTACCCCATGCCCCGGGTGGATGAACTACTAGATAGGTTAGGGGGGTCTCGGTTTATATCTACCCTCGATTTGAGCAAGGGATACTGGCAGATCCCACTCACAAAAGACGCTCAAGAGAAATCGGCCTTCATAACCCCTTTTGGCCTCTTTGAGTTTACCAGCATGCCTTTTGGGATGAAAAATGCCCCAGCCACCTTCCAAAGGATGGTAGACCATTTACTAGAGGGATGTCAGGGGTATGCCCAGGCCTATTTGGATGACATCGCTATCTTCAGAGACACTTGGGAAGAGCATCTTCAGCATGTGTCCCAGGTGCTGCAGAGGGTAGCCAAAGCCCAGCTCACCATCCGACCTGACAAATGCCAAATGGGGATGGCCGAAGTGCTACACCTGGGACATCGGGTGGGAAGTGGGTGCATTCGTCCCGAACCTGCAAAAGTTGAAGCCATTATCCAGTGGCCACGCCCGGTCAATCAAAAACAGGTCCGTGCGTTTCTAGGAACCGCAAACTACTATCGAAAGTTTATCCCCAATTACAGTACCATAGCAAAACCGCTCACTGACCTCACAACCAAAAGATATGCCCGTAACCTTATCCGGACCCCAGAATGTGAAACTGCGTTCCTCCAATTGAAAGACCGGCTAGCCCATGTGATTACCTTAGTAGCCATTGTCTAGTTGTAGACTTGCAGGCTCCATATGTATACCCTCAGTCTTTCTGTAGACATCATTTGGATGAACATTGTCCATGCAGCTTGAGATTCATCCAATGGGAGAGGCGCTCTTGTCCAACCAATCGATGAGGACGCAGTGTATCTAAGTGGAAGGCTGTGGCTATAAAAAGGACTTCTTTAAGCCACCAGGTTGTTGATGGATGCTGATGGATCCAGTCTAAGCTCTTTGGAGCTGACTAGAGGATCAGGATATCTTATGGCTTCAATCTAGGGACTCCGGTTCCGGTTGGAGACCATATCCACAGCCTAGGGATTTCGACTCCGGCTGCCAGGATTGTAGCATCATACCAGGACTACCTAAGGAGGACACTCAGGTTGGGACAGTTCAGTCACCTGTTACAGACTTTGCAGACCTCACACAGCTTCCTAAATCTGGCATTATTCTTTTCTCGGTGGGTGCCCGCCAAAAGCGGGGTGCTGCTGGATTTGAGTAAATAGCCCTGGAACCTCTGAGGCATGGACATTCTAAATCCCTGGTGAGCCAGCGGAAGGGTGAGACTCTGTTGCCTGTTACATTTGTGTGTTTTGCTGGTTATGGGTTATGTGCCGTTAATTGTTTGGGGATCCAATAAAGTCTAATTATTGTGGTTCCCTCATCCTGTGTTGTCTGAGTAGTGTTACGCCCACGGTTAAGGAGGCCGGCGTTCAGTTGGGATGAGCCCTGAGCCACGCTGTCTTTCTAAAGGCGGCGGGTTTTAGTGGACGAGAGCACCCACTGAGCCCCATGTCTCCACATGGGGTGTGTAGGTGTTGTTATCTGTGGCCCCTGGCTTGTCCAGGGTGCCACATTCCCCCTTAGGAAAATGCAGACCGTCCGCGGGCTGCCCGTCCATCACCGGTTTTATTTTCACAAACTGAAAAATAAACGGTAAAACAGGTTACAATTACAATAACATCTTCCAACGTCGGGAGGTACTTTACTTAAACGTTGCAAAACGGTTACGGCTTCTGCTCTCTCCCACCCAAGTAACCTGGCCCTGATGCTGCCCCTAGGCAAACAGGCAGCACCCCTTGACCCCAGTCCAGGACAAGCTACCCGAGCGGGTTCTGTCCTTTTCAGGGGACCCACGTCCATGGGGAACCCCTGAAACCCCCAGAGGATCACCACCGGTTGCGGTGGTGGCTGGGCCCCAGCCTACTCCACTGTGGGCCCTTCCTACAATCTGCCTCTCCGGAGGCGGCAACGGTGAAAGCCACAAACACAATTATTTACAAGCCACAAGTTCGTGGTTGCCCTGCAAGTTCTCAGGCTTGTCCATAAGGAGTGCCTTACGCAAAACTTGAAAACAGTCCCCACGGGGACAACGGTGCCGGCAATGACCGGTTTCAATCACGGTTTGTCAATCAGGTGAATCTTCTGTTATCATTCTTTCTTATCATTCAAACTTTTAAAACTTTTGAACGGTACTTTTAACACACACAGTCTTGGGGTCCCAACAGAGACTTGCCGTAGGGTCCCGACGGGGACTGTCAGCTGGGTCCCAGGGGCCATCCACAACGCTTGGTTCCGGTACAACTTTCTCCTGCAGCTTTCCCACAGTCCACCACCAAACAGCACGAGCCCCCAACGCCACCCTCACACAGGGGTGACACTGTCCCACAGGACTCCATTTTCAGCTGCTGATGATGCGGGTACGACTGCTCCTCCAACCGAACTCCTTAGCCTTGAGGGCCGTCTGGAATGTCAGCAGAGTCCCAATGGGGACCGACAGCAAGGTAACCGGGAACCGCTGACTTTGAGGCGGCTACCACCGCAGAGGGTCGGCCCACTCGGGGACCGGGCGGTACATTGGGTTCTCTTTCCATTGGCAGTTTAGCCCAGAACCACTGACGGCCGTTAGGAACGGTGGCGGGGGCAGTGTGCTCGGAACCCCCTCCTCCATCAGCGGCATTCTCTCTGGGCCTCTAGCTGCGGTGTTGGCCCCCGGCTCCCACTCAATCAGGGGTGGTTCTGGAGTTTGGGTGGACTGGTCGCGGTGCTGCACGGCCGCAGCGGCCCCTTGCTCACGGGCCCCTACTACGGCAACCATCCGGCGCATCTCCGCTTTCCAATCCAGCAACTGCTGCAGGCTCTGCACCCTTACCTTCAAGCAGAACCGGCCCAGCTCCCGGTCCAGCCACGCAGCGGTCCCGGCGGGGTGCTCACCCGGGCCGCAGTCTTCAAAGGCTACTCCTCCTCAGTTTCCCCAGAGCTTAGACGCCCCGGTGGCGGGTACCCCCGCGCTGCAATTCGAGGACGCCGCCATTTCTCCATCCGCGTCCCCCTTAGTTTCTTTCCGGCTCCTCCTCTGTAGGGGCGGGGTTTTGGCCTTCGCGCCTCCACTGCTCGAGGAGACGCTCAAGCGGGAATCTTTCGCGCCAAAGATGGCGGCTTCTCAAATTTTCTGGCCGGACACCTCCGGCGGTTACAAGGCGCACCTCCACCAAACGGCAGAGCGGTAGGATCCTGTTCGTGACGCCAAGTTGTCGCGGGCGGAGGAGGGGACGCTGCGCTCTCCCACTGCTCGGGTCCTGCTGCTGCTGCTGCTGCTCGGTGGTGGCTCGAGCGGTGGGCCGGATCCCGGGGACTCGAGCGGCGTTCCTCGCCCGTGAGTGAAAAGGGGGTTTTGATTGTGGGGATTTGATATTGTCCGTGACGTGTCCGTGGGTAGGGGGTTGGTTGTCCCGGGGCCCGGTGATGGAGTAGGGATGGATGGCAGGCGGGTTACGGGGCCTGGTGAGGTGCAGGGTCGCGGGGGCAGCACTGTGCCGCACGGCACGGTGGTACTCACTCAGCCAATGATGAGGACACAGTTCTCGGTAAAACACACGGCTGGATGGACGGGTCCCACAGACGGCTGCGGTGTTGTTTCTCCCGGTAGGTTGATGGTGACTGCCTTTCCCTGCACCTATGTAGTGTAACGGTCCCAATGGGTTCCCACTGGTAATCCGCTCCCCAGCTTGAAAGTTGCTGAAGGAGCCCCTTTTGCCCACAGGCTCTGGCCCTGGGAACTTTAGCCTTGGCGGTGACTGTGTTTCCCTCTCTCGGTTGGACTGTTGCCTTCTGTCGGGACTTGGCTGCTGGGAAACCCAGGAGGTTCCCATCGCTAACGGATTTGGCAAATTCACGGCGACTCCTAGCCTTGCCGGGGTCCGTAAGCCCCTGCCAGATGGTGCTGGCTTCTCTTTGCGTACCGGTCCGGTACCGCCGGGCCACCGCCCGTCCACGGTCCTTACAGCTAGCTCTGATCGGCCTCTCCTGCAGACGGTCACCACCCTCTGCCAACCTTGCTGTTCCGTCCGGGCCACACACCCGGACCGCTTTCTCTCTCCTCTTTTACCACTTCACTTCTCAAGCTCTACAACTGAACTCCGCTCTCTTCCCGCCTCCAGGACTGTGAACTCCTCGGTGGGCGGGACCAACCGCCTGGTCCAACCCCTGGTGTGAACATCAGCCCCTGGAGGGAGGCAACAAGGGTTTTTGTCTGACTTCGGTGTGCCTGACCGGGAGTGTGGGGTGTGTAGGTGTTGTTATCTGTGGCCCCTGGCTTGTCCAGGGTGCCACACCTGATGTACTACTTCTTTAAGGCTGGGGCCACACGGGACTACTGCGATCCACTTGCATGACACTCGGCTCGTGCTGGCAGTACAGCAGAGTCGAGTGTCATGCGTGTGTCCTTGCAACTGAGGTCCGTTTGTGCGAGCAGACCTCAGTTGCGGGGGGCGGGCCGGCACTCAGGAGGGGAGGGAGGGATTTCTCTCCCTCTCTCCTGCGTAGCCGGCTATTGCCATTCTCGCACTGCACTAGCGGTACACCGGTGTACCGCGAGTGCAGTGCGATTTTTCTCTCGCCCCATTCACTTGAATGGGTGCGAAAGAAAGAGTCTTGCATAACAATCGCAGCATGCTGTGATTGTTTTCTCAGTCCGATTAGGGCTGAGAAAATAATTGCTCATGTGTGCTGACACACAGGCTAGAATTGGTCCGAGGAGAATGCAGTGTTTTATCGCACTCCACTCGCACTGTTTTTCTCGCCATGTGACTTAGGCCTAATACTGCCTGCTGCAATACTGCTCTAACCTAGCCACGTGCATACAACAATAATACAGCCTATTTTCTACTTTCAATTTTTTGGGTAGGGTTAAACCATGAGTAGATGATTAAATAGGGGACATGGACGTGGTGCAGCTGGTATAGTTGCTGCAGAGAGGGAACATGGTCCATCTGTGCCTGTTATGTGCCCAAATTAAACACCTCCCTCTGGTGCACGCAGGCCACAGGATGTTCTGCATCATTTTGTAGGCCCGAGAACCGCTGGGCGAATGGTAAAACCAGAACATGTACAGGCAGTTTTAGATTGGATGGCTGAGAGTGCCTCCAGTTCCATCACGTTGTCTTCCACCCTGAAAGCGCAGAGTTGGCACCTGAGAACCATGGGCATGTTTCTTCCACCTCACGCCCGAACAAATCAGCCAAGCAGTTTGACCCTCAAGTCATGCAGCAGTCACTTCTGCTTTTTGATGACTCCGCTGACTGGGATTCCATGGCCCATTCACCTGGCCCTACCCCAGAGGTGGAAGAGACTGAGTGCACTGATGACAAACCACTTATTGTGCTGGAGGATGAGTACGTGGAAGGGCTAGTGCACACAGACAGCACACCACTGAGAATGAAGAAACATCTCTGACAATGAAGAAACATAGGTGCCAACTGGTGCTGCTTTCGGCAGTGTGCAGACCAGCAATGAGGGTAGGGGTGAGGAGTGGGTGGAGATGATGTGGGGGATGATGAAGCCCTAGACCCCACATGAAGCGAAGGCCATCCTACAGATGTGCGCAGTTCAGAGGAAGAGCAGGTGGTCATGATGACTCAGCAGTACAGCAAAAGAGAGAGAAGGGTGCAAAAGCACAGTAGTTGGCCCTCGTCAGCTGCTACCACCAATCATGCCGAGAAAATAAGCACACCAAAGCAAGCTCTAAGCAGCTCCCTGGCATGTCAATTTTTGGAACAATGAACAAATGATAAGAGGCAGGTGGCTTGCAAGTTGTGCTGTCAGAGCCTGAAGCAACTCACAAATATGATGAATCTAAGCACCACCTGCCTGACGAGGCATCCGAATTCCAAGCATGAGCTGCAGTGGTGTACACACCTGAAAAACTAGGAAAGATCTGAGGCTCTTCCTGTTCCCTCTTCTGCTGCAATCTCAGCCTCTTCCTCCCGCTCACGATCAACAAAACCACCTTCCTCCCTGCAAAGAGAGGATGTGACAGCACCACCACCACCAGCAGTTTCACAAAGCATCTCCACACCATTCCATGAAAGTGTTCACCTCTCTGTCCTCCAAAACCTGGAAAGACAGTACCCCCTACCCACCCACGAATCTTGGTCCTGAACAGCAGCATTTCAAAATTTGTGGCCTTTGAAATGCTGCCAATCCATCTGGTGTAGATGGACAGTTTTCAAAAACTGATTTCTGTGCCTGGCCCACAGTAAATGGCTCCCAGCCGCTACTATTTTTTCCATGCGGGCCATCCCTGCCCTGCACACACATGTTACGGACTACATCAGGTGTGTACTGCGCAACACCATCAGTGGCAAGGTGCACATAACCACTGATATGTGGACCAGTAAGCACATGCAGTGATAGTATATCTCCCTAATTGCCAATGGGTAAATGTAGTGGTGTCTGGCCCTGATTCGGAAGGCATTCTGGCGCATGTCCTACCACCACTTAGGATTGCTGGCCTTTTTTTCTGTCCATGTTGCTCTGTATGAGGCCTTTTTGCAAATTGTTCCTTTTGGAGAACTCTGAAGTCAGTCTCTGGCGGGGATAATCTTAAAATTTTTAGTTTATTCATTTACTTCCTATGTAACCATAATTGCTATGGTGACAGAACCCCATTAAGTCATTTCCCATCTGTTTGCAGGGCAATTGTCCTACACTTACCCCATTTTTCTTCCTTACGCAGCCCCCTGGCCCTTATTATCACCAATTTAAAGCCATATATAAAGTGGTTAAAAACCCTTCAAAAGCATGAATGAATTAGCAACAAAGTCGTATTGCAACATCAATGAATATGAAGAGTTTCTAGAGTGTTTTCTCAGTGGACCCTCTGAAAAAAACGCTTGAGAATCATATCTATATATATAATTGCCTTATTCTTCCTGTCTGTCTGTCTTTCTGTCTTGCTCCAAAATTGTGTCCTTACGGTGACAAACAGCGGATTGGCCGCTCGCCTCGCCTCGGCTCTGCCCCCCCGCACGGATTGGCCTTTCGCCTCGCCTCAGCTCCACCCCCCGCACGGATTGGCCGCTCGCCCAGGCTACGCCCCCACATGGATTGGCCTCTCGCCCCGGCCCCCTGCACGTATTGGCAACTCGGCCATGCCCCGCCCCCCTCATGCATTGCACGCTCGCTCTGGCCCCACCCCCTGCACGCATTCCCCGAAACGACACGGACCCCCGACTTCCAGGTGAGTGCTGTACCCCCGGGTGCCCACATCAGCGTATGCCGCCAACCCAGCCGACACATACCCTTGCATTGCTGGGGTTGCCGGCGTACGCTGGTGTGGGCTCCCGTGCGAGCGGGGGGCGGGGTACGCTGGTAACCATGTAATATTGTGTAGCATGGTTACCAGCGTACACCGGCTCCCAGGTGAGCGCCTCAAGGTCCTGCAGCGGCGGAACACACACACACGCACACACATAAGAACAGACACACACACACACACACATCAGATCACACTCACTCTCACACACATCTCACACACACATCATATCGCTTCCACACACTCACAACATCCCGTGATATCGCTTGCTTCTCGGCGGCGATACTGTGCGTGCAGTGACCTTCCAGGACCTGCCGGAGGATCACATGGCCAAAAGCATGTGGTATCTCCGGATGTTGTGAGTGTGAGCGCGTATGTGCGATATCGTCAGTGTGTGTGTGCGTGTATGCGATAGGATGTGTGCGTGTATGCGATCGGATGTGTGCGTGTATGCGATCGGATGTGTGCGTGTATGCGATCGGATGTGTGCGTGTCGGCAGAAGGCAGAGGAGCACTGCGTGCAGCACAGCTGCTGGGACCGCACACCGGAGGGCACAGGCAGAAGTGGGGTGTGAGTGTATGCGATCAGATGTGTGCGTGTATACTGTCTGATGTGTGACTGTGGAGCACGATGGGGGGTGCACAGCATGGGGGATGGAGCACGGTGGGGGGTGCACAGCATGGGGGATGGAGCACGATGGGGAGTGCGCAGCATGGGGGATGGAGCACGATGGGGAGTGCGCAGCATGGAGGATGGAGCACGATGGGGAGTGCACAGCATAGGGGATGGAGCACGATGGGGAATGCGCAGCATGGGGGATGGAGCACGATGGGGAATGCGCAGCATGGGGGATGGAGCACGATGAGGAATGCGCAGCATGGGGGATGGAGCACGATGGGGAGTGCGCAGCATGGGTGGATGGAGCACGTTTGCGAGTGCGCAGAATGGGGGATGGAGCACGTTTGGGAGTGCGCAGCATGGGGGATGGAGCACGATGGGGAATGCGCAGCATGGGGGATGGAGCACGATGGGGAGTGCGCAGCATGGGGATGGAGCACGTTTGGGAGTGCGCAGCATGGGGATGGAGCACATTTGGGAGTGCGCAGCATGGAGGATGGAGCACGATGGGGAATGCGCAGCATGGGGGATGGAGCACGATGGGGAGTGCGCAGCATGGGGGATGGAGCACAATGGGGAGTGTGCAGCATGGGGGATGGAGCACGATGGGGGGTGCACAGCATGGGGGATGGAGCACGATGGGGGGTGCGCAGCATGGGGGATGGAGCACGATGGGGAGTGCGCAGCATGGGGGATGGAGCACAATGGGGAGTGTGCAGCATGGGGATGGAGCACATTTGGGAGTGCGCAGCATGGGGGATGGAGCACGATGGGGAATGCGCAGCATGGGGGATGGAGCACGATGAGGAGTGCGCAGCATGGGGGATGGAGCACAATAGGGAGGGTGCAGCATGGGAGATGGAGCACGATGGGGGGTGCGCAGCATGGGTGATAGAGCACGATGGGGGTGCGCAGCATGGGGGATGGAGCACGATAGGGGGTGCACAGCATGGGGGATGGAGCACGATGGGGGGTGCGCAGCATAGGGGATGGAGCACGATGGGGGGTGCGCAGCATGGGGGATGGAGCACGATGGGGGGTGCACACCTCCCCCCAAAACACCCACACACACACAGCCACACACGCACTGCAAAACACACCACACACACACTGGGAACCACAAACACCGCCCTACACAGACACCCACACACACAGACAACGCCGCACACACACAACACCCAACACACAAACACCGCGGCACACACAAATATACGCACATGCCGCACAACACACAGATTGCACAAAATATACCTCCCACCAAAACACACACACACATCCCACACCCACACAAACCGCACAACACACACACACACAACGCTACAGACACACAGCGCTCCACAAACAACGCAACACACACAACGCAACACACAAACAATACCGCTCTCACTCCCCGCCACACCCAGACAACACCCAGAATATGTACAGCGCCCTACACAAACACTTGGTAACTACACACAACAACATCTATATATATATATATATATATATATATATATATAACAAAAATCATACATTAACTACACAATACGTAAATTCTAGAATACCCGATGCGTAGAATCGGGGCACCTTCTAGTTATGTATAAATAACATAAAATGCTCTACCAGACTATGTCAATGAAGTGCAGAATATTAAGATCAATAACATGACAACAACTATGGACAATAGGAAAAGTTCATTAAAATAACAAAACACAGTTGCGCTCTACTATTATATCCAACATTCTCGGAAAACTCAGCCCTCTTCTCCGGTTCAGCAATAAGTGTCCATCCCAAAGGTGGAGTTGCAAGCGCTTGAATTCTAGTTGTTCCAGAGCATGAAAGTAACTTCAAGACAGCAGGAGGTAATGGCTGACACACAGAGTTCAAGGATGTGTCATTTATTACCCTGCTGTGCTGTTGTTTACCTATAGAGAAGGTTTTATCACTAGGGATTATCATTGCTCAGACTACACTAGCCCAACAATGCCCTCCTTTAATTTGCATCTACTTGTAGACTTTGTACATAAAGTGCATGGTGTGCGATAACTTTCTGAGCTCAACTGCAGTGGTAAATCTTAACACAAGAATTGTGTCACAAAGGCTGCACCCAGTAAACTATGTGATACATCTTTGGATTCAGGGTCTCCTACCTACATCATGCTGCTTTCAGATGAATTAGAAAAAAAACTGCTGGCAGATTCCCTTTAAGGTATATAACATGTTACATACATATTAATTGTAAGCTCAATCATGAAAATATATTAGGCATGAATCATATATCACATAATACATATTAGCCTATCCTCTTACATATATACCCCTAGAGAGGGGAGGTTTTGAAGACAAATTGTCATATTCCCATCACTACTGCAATACATTAACTACAAACACAAGTGAAGCCACCCATTTGTATATTATTACTCAATGAATGGGAAACTAAGAATTTGTTCCAAGCTTAATAGAAATGACGGTAGGTATTTTTTGTCTAAGTTAATTTGCAAGGCAATAATGTGTTCACATAATATTTGTCACTCTTAAGAAAAGGAGGGATTAAGCAATCTAATTAATATGTTTAATTATATGCTAACCCATATCTAAAAAAAATCATATAACAAAGAGAAATACATTCTCCTGAGATACAAATCTCAGTCATTCAGGTTCACATATTACAAACAATGCTATATTCAACACCAACCTGTAAATATAATTAATATCCTTCCTCTTACACATTATAAAATTGATTCAGATACTTCCTCATACCTATTAAAAATGTATTCGGATACTTCCTCATACAGAATACAAAAGGATACATTATATCCAAATCATTCTCAGAGGGACCTATGGCCCAAAAACTTCCTATAACTGATAGAGATAGAACCAAAATTTCACATACAGTGTACACTTGCTTAAAAGTGAGATCATTCCTATAATGTTATTTCCATTTACTTTCCTTTAAACCCAAAGAGTTTTCTAACAATCTGAAATTAACAAATTGACCCATGAATGCAACTCCGTTATACAATGTACCACATATATATCTGGTATAGATATACACACTGTATATATATATATATATATATATATATATATATATATATATATATAGTGGGTGATATAAATATTGAACACGTAACCAATTTTCTTGCTAAATGTATTTCTAAATGTGCTATTAACATGAATTTCCCTCTAGACATCGGTAACAACCCATCCAATCCACACAATCAAAGAAAAAAAAACATTGAAGACCATAAATTATGTGTAATAATGAAAAATGAAACAGGGAAAGAGTATTGAACACACTTTCTGAAATTCAATTAATACTTCATACAAAGGCCTTTGGTGGTGAGTGCCAGCATCTGGAAGTACTCTGTTGGCAGAGCTAGCGCACAGAGTGCCCCTATCTCACAAATGAAGACTGCAGTGGCAGCCACATTGTTTCTTGCTTAGCTGTAGACCACCAGAGTGACTTGTGCTGGAGCCAAGGAGTCAGTGTACAGTGTCTTTTATAGATTACTTATTACCCAGTGCCTTCCTGAGACCACTCATTGCACAGTGCTTTCTGTAGAGTGCCTATAACATGCCTGCCTGAGAGCGCTCATAACACAGTGCTTTCTGTAGAGTACCCATAACACAGTGCTTTCTGTAGAGTACCCATAACACAGTGCTTTCTGGAGAGTACCCATAACACAGTGCTTTCTGGAGAGTACCCATAACACAGTGATTTCTGGAGAGTACCCATAACACAGTGCTTTCTGTAGAGTACCCATAACACAGTGCTTTCTGGAGAGTACCCATAACACAGTGCTTTCTGGAGAGTACCCATAAGACAGCGCCTTCCTTAGAGCACTTATAACACAGTGCTTTCTGGGGAATACCCATAACACAGTGCTTTCTGGAAAGTACCCATAACAGTGCTTTCTGGAGAGTACCCATAACACAGCGCCTTCCTTAGAGCACTTATAGCACAGTGCTTTCTGGAGAGTACCCATAACTCTGTGCTTTCTGGAGAGTACCCATAACACAGTGCTTTCTGGAGAGTACCCATAACATGGCGCCTTCCTTAGAGCACGTATAGCACAGTAATTTCTGGAGAATACCCATAACACAGCGCCTTCCTGAGAGCACTCATAGCACAGTGCTTTCTGAAGAATACCTATAACACAGTGCCTTCCTTAGACTGCTGATAACACAGTGCTTTCTGGGAGTACCAATAACACAGTGCTTTCCTGAGAGCACTTATACATAACACAGAGCTTTCTCAGAGCCCCATAACACAGGGCCTTCCTGAGAGCACCCATAATACAATGCCTTTCTGAGAGCACCCATAACACAGTGCCTTCTTGAGAGCATCCATAATACAGTGCATTTCTGGAGAGTGCCCATAACAATGTGCCTGCCTGAGAGCGCCCATAACACAGTGCTTTCTGGAGTACCCATAACACAGTGCCTTTCTGAGAGCGCCTATACATAACACAGTGCTTTCTGGAGAGTCCCCATAACACAGTGCTTTCTGGAGAGTCCCCATAACACAGTGCTTTCTGGAGAGTCCCCATAACACAGTGCTTTCTGGAGAGTCCCCATAACACAGTGCTTTCTTGAGAGCACCCATAACACACTACTTTCTGGAGAGTACCCATTCTGCCTTACTTCACGTAACGCTGTGAATCTCTTGCATACAGCTAAACCCTCATTCACATTTAAAATAAACAAACTGTATAAGTTCAGTAGTCTTGATTTATTAGCTGGTAACATGAACTTGATTGCAGAGTATACGGAGTATACGGTGCATACAGAATATCCAAGATACAAGGTGAATACGGGTAACAACTATAACAAGAAAGTGTTCAGTCAGTACATAGTTAAATAAGGTGTTAACATAGCATAACATTAACATAAGATGCAGCTGTATTGAGAATCTAGGGAAAGGTCACTTGCAGCTACCTCACACAGACAGAATCTTATCTAATAAGCAGGGCAAGGACAACACTAAAATGTAGAATTACAAAGTATAATGCATTGAATACACAGTCTTCTATCTAAGATTCTAAGGCTAGGTTCACACACTGCGTTTTTTTGACGCTGCGTTTTTGTGTGCTTTTTGCGGCAAAAACCGCACAAAAATGCACCCGCGTAAAAAAAAACGCGGCAAAAAAGCACGCGTTTTTGCCGCGATTTGGTGCGTTTTTTGCTGCGTTTTCCTGCGTTTTTGCTCACTGCGTCTTTATGCGTTTTTTATCAGTGAACAAAAAAAAAAGGTCTGATGTCATTTCCTTCTTCAATATGTTCTTCATTCTCCACTAGTGTATGCAGGAGAGCAGACAGCTGCAGAACTACAAGGCTCAGCATACTCCATCCAATAGTGTATGTGTGTCGCCCTGGGCAAGCCAGGGGACACAGGTCACACACCACCACACCCTACATCCCAGGTTGGAACATCTAAGCTAACCAAAAATCCTTGTTGCCTTCCTCCAGAGGCTGATGATTCACACCAGGGGGTGGGCCAGGCGGTTGGCTCCGCCCACCGAGGAGTTCACAGCTCTGGAGGCGGGAAGTACCAGGCAGTTGAAGTCTAGCTGAGGGCTAGGAAGGAGTAAACAGCTAAGATGAGCTAAGAAACGTAGTAAAGGAGGAAAGCAAGAGTGGTGACAGAACAGAAAGAGTGTGCAAAAGCCTGAAGTAGTCCAGCTGTGTGCAGGACAGGTCAGCAAGGTCAGCAACAGCGGTGACTGTCTGGAGGGGGACCGTTTGGAAGTTCCTGGAAGGACCCCGGAGGCTGTGTGCCCGGCGGTCTGGAGCAGTGTTCCGAAGGACAGTCAGCACCAGGGCAGGGGCCTCTCGGACCCCGGCAAGGCTTGGAGTCGCCAGAATTTGCCAAATCCGTCAGTGAAGGGGACGTAGATCCCCCAACAACCAAGTCCCGATTGAAGGCAACAGCCCAACCAGAGTAGGAGAGACACCGCCACCGCCAAGGCACCAGTTTCTCAGGGCCAGCGCCTGCAGGCAAAGAGTAGAGCTCTTCCGGTCCAGCTTGAAGCCGGGGAGCGGGTTACCGGTGGGGACCCATCGCAACCAACAAGTACACAAAGGTGCTAGGAAGAGGGACATCACCGTCACCTACTGGGAGAGCAAGTGCAGCCGTCCGTGGGACCGTCTTACCAGCCGTTTGGTTTACCGTAAAAACTGTGTCAACGTCTCAGGCTGAGTGAGTACCACAGTGCCGCAAGGCACAGCGCTGCCCCCGCGTCCCTGCGCCCACCAGGCCCTGCACCCCCCAAGCCATCACCGGGCCCCGGGACCACCAACCCCTACCCACGGAGGGGCAACACAACACCTGGCTGCTCCGCATCACCATCCCCGGGATCCCCGTATTGAGCAGCGGTGGTGAAATCACCACAACCGTGGGTGGCGTCACGGACAATAAACAATCCCCACACCCAACAACCCCCTTTCACTCACGGGCGAGGAGTGCCGCTCGAGAAACCCCCGGGATCCGGCCCACAGCTCGAGCCACCACTGAGCAGCAACCGCCGGACCCGAGCAGAAGGGGTGAGCGTAGTGTGCTGACACCCTCCTCCCCGCCCGCGACAACTTGGCGTCACGAACAGGATCTTACCGCTCTGCCGTCTGGTAGAGGTGCGCCTTGTTACCGCCGGAGATATCCGGCAGAAAAATTTCAGAAGCCGCCATCTTTGGCGCGAAAAGTTCCCGCTCGAGCGTCTTCTCGAGTAGTAGAGGCGCGAAGGCCAAAACCCCGCCCCGAGAGAGGAGGGGCCGGGAAGAGCTAAGGGGGACGCGATGGCGGCTGGACGCATGTAAGTGTGGAGTTGCAACAAACACACTGGGACCCCCCCGGTCCATCGACCCTAACGGGAAATGTCCGCTCCACCTAGTTCTGCAGAGACTACCGAGCGGGTGTCTGGAACAGCGGCATGGTTGAGAGCCCGGGCGGCGGGGATCTGCCGTCGCTACCAGAGTCAGATCGGCGAGCTGATGGAGCAGTGGGCCGCGGAGGTGGAGGCCCTGGTTGCTGTGGCGCGAGTGTATGGAGTAGAGGCCGTGATGGAGGAGCTGGAGAATGACCCACGCCCCTGTGTCCCCGAGGGACCGGTCGCTGCGGCTGAGGGACCCGGTCTACCCCTGGCTCCTGTGTTACCTCTGTCCTACCCGCTCGTGCGCTGCACTGCACCTGGCCCGTCGGGTGTGCCTCCCTCTGTGACTGCGGCGGGGGCAGAAGATAGCGACTCCGGTCCTGACACTGAGCCTGTGTCAGAAGAAGAGGAGGGGGTCGTCGCCCTGCCTGGCATGGAGGCCACCTATGTTCCCCGAACCGGGGGCAACGGGTATCGGGCGGCTCTTCCACGTCGTGCTTGCTATGCACTGGAGGGGCTGGTGCCCGTGTCCTTCCACCCCAAGCCGGGTGAGGAGGACGAAAATACCCAGTAGGGCAGCGGATGTCCGTTGTCCAGTCCCCGTTGGGACCACCACTTTGTTTGTTTAAAAGTTTGAAAGAATGATAAGAAAAAAATGATTACCGAAGTTTAACCTGATTTGCTTTGTGATTTGCAACCGGCTGGAGCCGGCACCGTTGTCCCCGTGGGTACCGTTTAAAAGGTTTTGCATGGGAACTATCCATGGACAAGCCCGTGAACTTGCAGGGCACCCACAAACGTTAAGTGGCTTGTAAATATGTTGTTTGCCGTTACCGTTTCCGCAATGCCGCCTCCGGAGAGGCAGGTTGGAGGGAGGGCCCTCAGCAGAGCAGGCTGGGGCCCAGCCACCAAAAGAACCGGTGGCTACCCTCTGGAGGGAAGGACAGATCCCGCTCGGGTACCGTGTGCTGGACTGTGGGTCAAGGGGTGCTGCCTGGGCTTTAGGGGCAGCATCAGAGCCAGGTTGCTTGGGTGGGAGAGAGCGGAAACCGTAACCGTAAACCGTTATGCAACGTTAAAGAAATGTGCCTCCCGTTTTGGGAAGAGTTATTAAAAATGTACATATGTTATTTTACCATGTTATCTTTTACAGAAAAATAAAACCGGTGTTGGACGGCAGCCCGCGGACGGTCTGCATTTTGCTAAGGGGGAATGTGTCGCCCTGGGCAAACCAGGGGACACAGGTCACACACCACCACACCCTACATCCCAGGTAGGAACATCTAAGCTAACCAAAAATCCTTGTTGCCTTCCTCCAGAGGCTGATGATTCACACCAGGGGGTGGGCCAGGCGGTTGGCTCCGCCCACCGAGGAGTTCACAGCTCTGGAGGCGGGAAGTACCAGGCAGTTGAAGTCTAGCTGAGGGCTAGGAAGGAGTAAACAGCTAAGATGAGCTAAGAAACGTAGTAAAGGAGGAAAGCAAGAGTGGTGACAGAACAGAAAGAGTGTGCAAAAGCCTGAAGTAGTCCAGCTGTGTGCAGGACAGGTCAGCAAGGTCAGCAACGGCGGTGACTGTCTGGAGGGGGACCGTTTGGAAGTTCCTGGAAGGACCCCGGAGGCTGTGTGCCCGGCGGTCTGGAGCAGTGTTCCGAAGGACAGTCAGCACCAGGGCAGGGGCCTCTCGGACCCCGGCAAGGCTTGGAGTCGCCAGAATTTGCCAAATCCGTCAGTGAAGGGGACCTAGATCCCCCAACAACCAAGTCCCGATTGAAGGCAACAGCCCAACCAGAGTAGGAGAGACACCGCCACCGCCAAGGCACCAGTTTCTCAGGGCCAGCGCCTGCGGGCAAAGAGTAGAGCTCTTCCGGTCCAGCTTGAAGCCGGGGAGCGGGTTACCGGTGGGGACCCATCGCAACCAACAAGTACACAAAGGTGCTAGGAAGAGGGACATCACCGTCACCTACTGGGAGAGCAAGTGCAGCCGTCCGTGGGACCGTCTTACCAGCCGTTTGGTTTACCGTAAAAACTGTGTCAACGTCTCAGGCTGAGTGAGTACCACAGTGCCGCAAGGCACAGCGCTGCCCCCCGCGTCCCTGCGCCCACCAGGCCCTGCACCCCCCAAGCCATCACCGGGCCCCGGGACCACCAACCCCTACCCACGGAGGGGCAACACAACACCTGGCTGCTCCGCATCACCATCCCCGGGATCCCCGTATTGAGCAGCGGTGGTGAAATCACCACAACCGTGGGTGGCGTCACGGACAATAAACAATCCCCACACCCAACAACCCCCTTTCACTCACGGGCGAGGAGTGCCGCTCGAGAAACCCCCAGGATCCGGCCCACAGCTCGAGCCACCACTGAGCAGCAACCGCCGGACCCGAGCAGAAGGGGTGAGCGTAGTGTGCTGACACCCTCCTCCCCGCCCGCGACATATGCAGGAGAGCAGACAGCAGCTGCAGAACTACAAGGCTCAGCATGCTCCATCCAGGACTGTATGCTGGAGGGAGAGTCAGGGGGAGCAGACCTACAAGGCTCAGCATCCTCCATCCAATAGTGTATGCAGGAGAGCAGACAGCAGCTGTTGAACTACAAGGCTCAGCATCCTCCATCCAATAGTGTATGCAGGAGAGCGGACAGCAGCTGTCGAACTACAAGGCTCAGCATCATCCTTCCAGGACTGTATGCAGGATTTCTTTGCCCACCCAAACAAAAAAAATGACGTGGGCTTCGCCATATTTTTGTATGCTAGCCGGGTACAGCAGGCAGGTACGGGCTGCCCCCAACCCCCAGCTGCCTATTTGTACCCGGCTGGGAACCAAAAATATAGAAAAGCCCTTTTTTTTAATTATTTCATGAATTTCATGAAATAATAAAAAAAAAAATGACGTGAGCTTCGCCTAATTTTTGTGTCCAGCCGGGTACAACAAGGCAGCTGGGGATTGGAATCCACAGTGCAGGGTGCCCATGCTTTCTGGGCACCCCCGCTGCGAATTGCAGTCCGCAGCCACCCCAGAAAAAGGCGCTTTCATAGAAGCGCCATCTTCTGGCGCTGTATCCAACTCTTCCAGCTGCCCTGATGCCGGGTGGCTCACTGGGTAATAATGGGGTTAGGGCTAGCTGTATATTATCAGCTGGCCCTAAGCCCGAAATTCATGGTGTCATGCCAATATTAGACATGGCCACCATCAATTTCTAGTAAAGATAAAAAAAAACACAACACACAGAAAAATATTTTTATTAGAAATAAAACACAACACAATTAGTGACTCAATCTTTATTGAAATAAAGAACCCCCCTCCGCAGTAATCCTGGGTCAAGGGTCCCGCGCCGTCCAATCCGGATCCAATATCATCTGATCGGTTTGCTGGAAGGCAAAGCAATCAGATGATGTGTCAGGATCAAGTGCCTGAATCACATCACACAGCAGCTGATTGTATAAAAGCCGTTTATACAATCAGCTGATGCATCAGTGCAAAAAAAAAAAAAACCCTCACTTATGTGCTGATTACCGGCATCTCCTAGAGCGAGTCTGATACCGTCCGATCGCTGCAGCAGCTGCCGGTAATCAGGGATGAAGTCTCCTGACGCATCAACTGATAGCTTAAACCGGCCAGGCGCTGGCGTCAGCCAGAGACTTACGATCAGCTGACGCGTCAGGTGACTGCATTAGGTGATCCATCGCCAGGTCCTGCATCCTGCAGACATACGTACCCGGGGAGACTGCACACACTCGGAGCGGCGGTAACGGGAGGAGGATCTGGGAGCGGGCATGGCATCGGGAGTCTGCAGACAGGTATGACTTTTTTTTTCTTCTAATGTTCACTTTTGTTTTCGCAGCCGCTTCCACCTCCTGCCCAGACATGGCACTGCACGGCAGCTGACATGCACAGGACTGGAGGTGAAAGCGGCGGTGACGGTACCGGGAGGATTCACGCTTCTGTGTTTACTGACAGATGGAATCCTCTTCCTGTACATGTCACTTTACTACCCACCTCCTGCGTTTATAGCTGCATTTTTGGTCTTAGAAACGCACTAAAACGCACCAAAACGCACCTATTTGCGTTTCTCATTGCGTCTTTCAACATCCCATTGCACTCAATGGATGAAAAGCACAGTGAAAAACGCGGGAATAATTGACATGCTGCGTTTTTGTGGCACCAAAAAAACGCAGCTGAAAAAAAAACGCTGTGTGCAGACAGCAAAAATGAAAACTCATAAACTTTGCTGGGGAAGCAAAGTCATGCAGTTTTCTGAGCAAAAACGCACCCGAAAACTGCGCAAAAACGCCGCGAAAAATGCACTGCGTGAACTTACCCTAAGTGATTTGACTCTGACTCACCGGATTACACAAGGCAGGGGTGAATGTAGAAATAAGAGAACAATGCAACAGGTCTTCTCCTAACAAATCCAAGAGGAAAAATGGATGCAAGCTTCTCCTCAGAGTATAAAGGGGGCATTTCTTTACCCAGAATACACTGAGCTTAAAGAAAAACTCAACAATACAAAGGGTAACAACGACCTCTAGGGGTTGTAACAAAAATTGCAATGAATGAGATAATCAGGTTGCTATACATGGCAGAACACTCCCCTCTTGGCGTCAACAGATGCCACTATTTGGTTATTTCGTGAAAAACAGTAACACGAGTTCGGTTACAGGCCTGAGGAACAGTTTGTTCTCCCCAAGCTTGCACACTCTGACCTCTACCTTACGTACTTTCCCATCCTTGATGGGAAAAGGTTTGTTGATTAAGCCGAGTGGCCACTGATTCTGATGTGCTTGACTGTCCTTCACAAGTACAACATCGCCAGGTTTGAGGTTTGGGTGGTCTTTCTGCCGCTTCGTCCTAGTTTGCAGAGTGGAGAGATACTGCCTTTTCCATCTGCACCAAAAGACATTGGCTACACTTTGCCCTTGCCTCCATTGTCGTCTATAGAGGTCCTTGTCGTTAAATTCTACAGGTGGTGCATTTGGAACACGAGTCTTCTGCATGAGTAGCATAGTGGAAGTAAGTACGGTCGGGTCTCCAGAATCACCAGGAAGAGTTGGCAGTGGTCTAGCATTCATGATAGCTGAACCTTCGGCCAGGAACATAGTCAAACTTTCGTGTGCAAGTCTGGTGTTTGCTTATAAGAAAATAGAGTCTAGTGTTTTGCGTGGTACCTCTATCATTCTTTCCCATGCTCCTCCCATGTGTGAAGAATGTGGCGGATTGAAAGTCCAGGTGCACCCTTGCTCCCCTAGGTACCTTTCTACATTAACAATGTTCAGATTGTAAGGGATTTGGAGTTCTCTTGCTACTCCAACAAAATTTGTGCCTCTATCAGAACGAATATGTCTCACAGGGCCTCTGATTGCGACGAAGCGTCGAAGAGCATTTATGAAGCTTGAAGTGTCCATAGATTTGATTACTTCGATATGGACAGTTCTGATGGATAGACACGTGAATAGAACCGTCCAGCACTTTGCTTCATCATGGATCTTTCTAGTGTGTCGTGTGGCCACACACCAAGAGACAAACACATCTAGCTCGACATTGGTGATGGGAGGTTCAGTACTAAGTCTGTCGGGTGACAGATTGGCCATCTTCTGGTTTTGGAACATGCCACGAAGTTTGCAACATGTAACGCAGTTGAAGATGAGTTTGCTCACATTTCTTATTACGACGACTATCCATAGTCCAGCTGCTCGTAGATTCCCTTCAGTAAACAGACGACCTTGATGTTTCACTAAGACATGATGATGCTGAATGAGCAGAGTGGTGAAATGATGAAATCCAGGGATTATTATCGGGTGTTTCTCTGAAACTTCTACCTCGGCTTCTTGAAGGCGACCACCAATCCTCAGCAGTCCGTCTTGATCAACGAATGGATCGAGCTTCTTCAAGACCCTTTCTCTGGGAATGGGTTGTTCTTTGTTGAGGTTGTGTATTTCTCTGGTGTAGGTTTCATTTTGTATAACGGGGAGTATTGCAATCTGAGCTCTTTCCAGGTTAGAAGCGGTGAATGCATGCTTGCAGCGATGCCATCCTCTACAAGGTCTCTGACTTGTAGGTAGTGTTATCTTGTAGGACTGAGCTACATGAAGTAGAAAAGCGATGGCTCGAATGAGTGACTTGCAAGTCAAGAACCTGCTAACTCTATGAGATTTGAGGTGATGACTTGAGGTCACTGTATGTAGCTCGGACACCTGAGGATGAAGCTCTTCACCGTCATCTGGGTTTACTAGTTCGAATGTATCAGACTCTCTGATATCAGGCGTCAAACGGTACAAGAAGGCAGGACCTGTGAACCATGTAGTGTCTTTCAGATGACTTGGTGCAATGGATCTAGTCGCATGGTCTGCAGGATTGTGGTGGGTAGACATGTAGTGCCATTGCATGGGTGCGACCTCCGCATGGTTATTCTGTAAGATCTTCTCCATGAAAGTAAAGAAGTGTTCTTTCGTTTCAGGTGACCTTTTAAACTTGTGCTTGGGGGAGATGAAGCGACTGTAGACCATTTCCTTGTTGTTGGGTAGGCGTCGTCTCCGAGGTCGAAATGGTAGGGGTGCGACCAAACTGTTCGATTTGTCTTTGACTACTTCTCGATCCATGGTATCCAAGAACATCCTGTCTTCTATCGACATCACTGTCTTGTTGTCTTTCTTTGTCCTGTGGAAGACTGCACACCCTATGTGGTTATATTCACCTTCACAAGCGTGGTCTTCTTGGAAGGAACTGAGAAAGGGCAAGGCAGAGGAGTGCTGCATGGTAGCACCTTTACCAACAGACTATTCTGACATGGCTGGAAGAGAGACAGGTGCCCATTTTCTAATGTGCTGGTGAGCATACTGTTGACTGAGGTCGGCTTGTGTACTCCTCCTAGACAGACGTCTCCTATAATGACCCATCCAAGATCGAGCTCATGTGCATATGGAGCATTTTGGAAGCTGTTGATATATTCTCTAGTCTTGTGGACTCGTAGTATATCTCTTCCCAAAAGTAAAGCTGTTGGGGCTTCTGGGTCCAACTCAGGAATCAGGTGAGCTATATGCTTCAGATGGGGGTGATGAGTTGCTACCTCCGGTGAAGGTATCTCAGACCTGTTGTCGGGAATCTGATTGCACTCCAGTATGGTCGATAATGATAGACAGATCTGGCCATCTACAGACTCCACTTGTATCCGGTTGCTTTCCTCCACGCCGTCTCAAGGGTACCTGCGCATGTCTTCAAGGAGTAGGGAGAACCGGGGCCTACAATGCTGAAGTTGTCGAAGAAGATGGACGTGCCTAGAGACCTGTTGCTCTGGCCATCCAGGATGGCATATATCTTGATCGCTTTGTCCCTATGACCTGCTGGGTAAACTCGGACAAAGCTGATTTTTGAGCAGGAGTTTCCTCCTACGGGTCCTCCGCAGATCTCGGTACATTGAGAGGTGACCTCAGGGGAGTCCACATCAGTATCTTTCTGCTTGGCATTGCACTCTTCTGTTTGCGACAACACTCGTGGGGGTGGTCCAGGGTGTAAGGCTGTATTGTGATCCGTGCTGCTGCATTCGGCACATTTCATGTTAGCTTCACAGTTCCTGGCGAGGTGCGATGTTGTAGCACAGCATTTGAAACAGATGTTGTTTTCCTTGAGGAAACCTTTGCGATCCTCTAAAGACTTCTCCCTGAAGGCTCTGTATTTTAGTAGAGGCTGCGGTTTCCTGTGTAGGGGACACTGCTTACTGACATCTTGGGGTCTGTTTTCTTCTGAAGGTGGCTTACTAGCATGTTGAGAAGGTCATGTAGAAGCAATGTTAGTTTTATGAACTGCCACGGTTGTCCTACTGAGTTTGATACCGGGGGTAGTGGGACACGACAGGGTGAAGTCAAAACTGGGATCATTTCTGACTTTAGCCTGTTGCACAATGAAATCTACAAATATAGTGAAAGGAGGAAAAGGCACGTTATGAGTTTGCTTGTACTGTGAACCACATGTGACCCACTTTTCCTGTAGGTTGTAAGGAAGTTTCTGCACTATCGGATTAACTCTCCTGGCAGTGTCCAGGAATGCTAATCCGGGCAAATCTCCTTCCTCCTGGGCATCCTGTAACTCTATCAACAAATCACTCAGTTCTATAAGTTTTTGATAACCTTTAGGCCCTATATTAGGGAAACCATCAATTATTTGGTATAAAGCATTTTCTATGGCTTCTATGGACCCATAGCATTCATGAAGTCTTTCCCACACCTTACGTAAGCCCGTGGCTAGTTTCTTTGTATTAATGTCTCTTAGTCGTTTGGCATGCTTAACAAATTCACTTCTGAGCCACTTTACAAGGAGATCTAACTCCTCACTAGGAGAAAGACCCAAGTCTTTGATGGCATTCCGGAAGGAGGCTCACCATGACCTGTAGTTCTCAGCACGGAACTTTACAAGTCCTTTGGTGGTCAGCTCTCGCCGAGCAAAGAACTTTGCAAAGTCCATGGGGGCTTGGTTAGCTCCATAATGAGCTGGTGTGCTGTTGTCCAGCATGCGTGTGTGGTGCGACATCATACCTTTTAGGAGCTTCAGTCTCAGTGTAGTCTTCATAATACCTGTCTGAAGCGAAGGGTGTCCCTCTAATTCGGAACGGAGGTGGTACCTTCTGTTATGTAGAACTGTAGTTGTAGTCGATGTCGATCTATTGCATACTTTCTTGCTTATAGTACTGCAGTTTGGGATGGGATCTCTGGTAGTCGGTATAGGCTGATCGGTGTCATGGATCAGGGTTGTCATCCATTCCGGGAAGCTGGTGGACATACTCTGAGACGCGTTACTTTGGATCCTGTTGCTCTACGTCTGGTCCAAGTACGTTGCTGCGTTCCTCGGATTCAGGATACTCCACGGCCTCCAGGAACTCTGCTTTGGCCATTGCCGCTGCTGCCTCCTTTTCTGCAATAAGTTTTTCCAAAGAGGCCTGCAGGTGTGCTTTCTCAGCTGTTTGTTCTGCTAGCAAGCATGTTCTTTCTGCTTGCAGGTGTGCACTTTCTGCTTCTCGATCTGCTTGCAGGCGTGCACTTTCTGCTTCTTGGTCTGCTTGCAGGCGTGCCCTTTCTGCTTCTTGGTCTGCTTGCAGGCGTGCACTTTCTGCTTCTCGGTCTGCTTGTCTTAGCTTTAGCTGCATCTCTTGTGCAGAGAAAGAGGATTTTACTTTTGCTCGGGAACTTGTCCTGACTGAGGATGCTGGTAACGCAGACATTGTGCGCTCTCTTGCATACAGCTAAACCCTTGTTCACATTTCCAATAAACAGACTGTATGAGTTCAGTAGTCTTGATTTATTAGCTGGTAACATGAACTTGATTGGAGGATATACGGAGTATACAGTGCATACAGAATATCCAAGATACAAGGTGAATATAGGTAAAAACTATAACAAGAAAGTGTACAGCCAGTACATAGTTAAATAAGGTGTTAACATAGCATAACATTAACATAAGATGCAGTTGTATTGAGAATCTAGGGCAAAAGTCACCTGCAGCTACCTAAAGCTGGGTTTACACACTGCAACATCGCAAAGGACATCGCTGTAACGTCACCGGTTTTGTGACGTTATAGCGACCTCCCCAAGTCTCTGTTGAGTCGCTGGTGAGCTGTCAAACAGGCAGATCTGGCCAACGACGCAACAGCGATCCGGACCTGCAGAGCGACCTAGCTGGTTGTTGGGGACGTGTCAAAGCTGCTATTTGAAAGGGAAGTCGCTGTAAAGTCCCCTTTACACACTGAAACTTTCTAGCGATGCATGCTGCACAGCGGGAAACAAAGGACCTAGGAATGGTCCTGAACGATTTGTAGCGATCACAACTTCACAGCAGGGGCCAGGTCGCTGATAGGTTTCACACACTGCAATGTCGCTGGGGAGGTTCTGTAACGTCACAAAACCGGTGACGTTACAGCGATGTCGTTTGCGATGTTGCAGTGTGTAAAGCCACCTTAACACAGACAGAATCTTATCTATATAAGCAGGGCAAGGACAGCACTAAGGTGTAGAATTACAACATATAATGCATTGAATACACCGTCTTCTATCTAAGATTCTAACACAATAACACATGTGATTTGCCTCTGATTCACCGGATTACACAACGCAGGGGTGAATGTAGAAAAAATAAGAGAAAAATGCAACAGGTCTTTTCCTAACAAATCCAAGAGGAAAAATGGCTGCAAGCTTCTCCTCAGAGTACAAAGGGGGAGTTTCTTTACCCAGAATACATTTAGATTAAAAAAAACCTCAACAATACAAAGGGTAACAATGACCTCTAGGGGTTGTAACAGAAATTGCAATGAATGAGATTATCAGGTTGCCATACATGGCAGAGCAGTACCCATAACACTATTTTCTGGATGTACCCATAACAAAGAGCCTTCAGAAGAGTACCTATGTCACACTGCCTTTCAGAGAAGCATGGAAAATGGAAACTTTTTCCTTCCAATAAAAAGTGGTTTGTATCATTGAAAGCTCTGTTATTGTGTTTTCCTTGTGTGTCAGTTGCTTTTTCTAAACTAAAACCTCTCACAATTCAGCTTCAATTGCAGTGTAGGCACTTTCCAATAAATAAGCGGGTTTTAGGTTGCAGTTTGGGCACGCGGTCTCTAAAAGGTTCACCATTGCTGCCCCAGACATTACATCATTATCCTGTTGGAAAATGAAAATTGAATAGGAGGAGGGCGTGATAGATTTATTAGCAGATATATCACAACAATGTTAAAAGGTTATTTCTTCTTAGAACATGACGACTGATGTCATTTCAATACATTAACAGGCAAACACCCAAAGAGTACAATGGAAATAAGGTAAGATATATTGAAATATATATCTAGGAAATATATAAAACAAAAAGAAAACTAGTCCTTGATTTGCCCCCAAATTGAAAAAGTATTTTAACTGGTTCTGAAAATTACGACTTCCGGAGGGAGTTTTAATAGTGGCCATACTGCCTTTTCCAACTGTTCACATTAGAGATTGGGGGTGATGCAGTTCTCAGTTGAGTGGTTGAGACGAATTTTCTTAACCCCTTCACCCTCATGCGATTTTCCGTTTTTCCGGGGGGGGGGGGGGGGTTCGCTCCCCTTGTTCTGAGTGCCGTAACGTTTTTATTTTTCCTTCAATCTTGTCATATAAGAGCTTATTTTTTGAGGGACGAGTTGTACTGTTAAATGAAACCATTAGTTTTACCATATAGTGTACTGGAAAACAGCAAAAAAAATTCCAAGTGTGAAAAAATTGCAAAAAAATGCGACTGCCTGATTGTTTTTGGGATATATCCACAGTGTTTACTATATGGTAAAACTGACATGTCAGTATGATGCCTCAGGTCGGTACGAGTTTGTAGACACCAAACATGTTTAGGTTTACTTTTATCTAAGGGGTTAAAAAAAATTTAAAAGTTTGTCCAAAAAAATGGTGCACTTTTTGCGTCACTTTCCACAATCTGCAGCATTCTAATTTTTCGGGATGCCTCAGTGATGGCTAATTTTTTGCTTGTCGAGCTGACGTTTTTAACCCCTTCACGGCCCTTAACGGATCTATCCGTCATGGAACGTGTGACGTTAAGCCCCACCCCCTGCCGCGGGCAGGTTGCAGTGATCCGCGCACATATCAGCTGTTTTCAATAGCTGACATGTGTGCCTGCATGTTACGAGTGGAATCGCTTCCACTCGCAAAATTTAACCCTTTACATCTCGCTGCCAAAGTCTGGCAGCGATATGTATATGTGCGCGGCCATGATTCTCACTTACCGCCGCCCCCACCGGAAGTCACGTGCGTGATCACGTGACTTTCGGTAGTTGCCATGGTAGCACAGGGTCATGTGATGACGCCTGTAGCTATGACGACTCACTTTCAGTTTCACTCGGCCCGGGGCCGAATGAATCAGGAAGTGATCATATCTGCTGTTTACAGCTGTATAGCTTAGGGCAGAGCGATCGGATTGCTGATCTCTATAGCCCCTAGTGGGACTAGTAAAATAAAAAAAAAGTAAAAAAAAAAGTTTTAAAAAATAAAAAAAAACCCTAAAAGTTCAAATCACCCCCTTTCACCCCCTTTCACCCCATTGAAAATTAAAGGGTTAAAAAAACAAAAAATACACATATTTGGTATCGTCGCGTTCAGAAATCCCCGATCTATCAAAATATAAAATCAATCAATCTGATTGGTAAACGGCGTAGTGGCAAAAAAATTCCAAACGCCAAAATTACGTTTTTTTGGTCGCTGCGAGTTTTACGCAAAATGCAATAACAGGCGATCAAAACATAGCATCTGCGCAAAAATGGTACCATTAAAAAGGTCAGCTCGAGACGTAAAAAGTAAGTCATCACTGAGCCATAGATCCCAAAAAATGAGAACGCTATGGGTTTCGGAAAACGGCGCAAAATGTACGCCACTATTATTGGACAAGCTTGTGAATTTTTTTTAACCCCTTAGATACAAGTAAACCTATACATGTTTGGTGTCTACAAACTCGCACTGACCTCAGGCATCACACCCACATATCAGTTTTACCATACAGTGAACATGGTGAATAAAACATCCCAAAAACTATTGTGCGATCACACTTTTTTTGCAGTTTTTCCATACTTGGAATTTTTTTGCTGTTTTCCAGTACACTATATGGTAAAACTTATAGTTTCATTTAAAAGTACAACTCGTCCTGCAAAAAACAAGCCCTCATATGGCAAGATTGACAGAAAAATAAAAAAATTACGGCTCTCAGAAGAAGGGGAGCAAAAAACCCGGGGGCTGAAGGGGGTAATGGTACCATTTTTGCGCTGATGCTACGTTTTTATCGCCTGTTATCGCAAAATATGCCTGCGACCAAAAAACGTAATTTTGGCATTTGGAATTTTTTTGCCGCATTTTTTGCCGCCATGCTGTTTACTAATCAGGTAAATTGATTTTATGTTTTGATAGATCGGACGTTTGTGAACGCGGTGATACCAAATATTTGTTTATTTTTTTAACACTTTAATTTTCAATGCGGTGACTTTGGGGGTGATTTGAAATTTTAAGTTTTTTTATTTGTTTTTTTTATTTTTTAAAACTTTTTAAAAAAAAATATTTTTTTTTTATTTTACTAGTCCCCCTAAAAAACTATAAGGATCAGCAGTCTGATCGCTCTTCCATTTCTCCTGATCACAGCTACACAGCTGAGATCTGTAGAAAAGCAGCTCTCCTATTACACAGGGCAGCCTGCCAGGTGTAAGAGGAAGTGACTCATGATAGCTACAGGAGTGATTACATGACCCTGTGCTACCATAGCAACCATCGGATCCACGTGATCACGTCACGTGACTTAAGATGGCGCCTGGTAAGTGAATGCTTACCAAGGCCCGCTGTTTCATCTCGTTGTCACATTTTGACAGCGAGATGCAAAGGGTTAATAGGCACAAGTGGAAAGCAGTACATCATGTGCCATGAAGAGGTTAATAACCAAGTCAATTGGGTCATAAATAGTGATGGGCAGACCCGGACTGTAAAAGTCTGGATCCACACGGTTTTAAAAGTATCTGGGTGCTGTGCCTAGGCCCAGAGTTCTCTGGGAACTCCAGCTAATGATCTGGATCCAGCAACTAGGGAAATAAAAAAAAAATAAAGGAAAAATTAAGATAAAGCAAGCATACTATACTCACTGAGTCTCCGGCGCGACTGTAATTGCTGCCAAGCCGCACACTGTTCTTTTGGGCCGCCTATTAGCCTCACACATATTCACTGCTTCCTCTGCCCACCAGCAGTCCTGGTGTCTGTGATTGGTTCCAGTCAGACAGTGCACCAAGCCAGAGTGACCAATCACAGACCCTGTCTGGGGGGCACTGTAGATTGGAGTAAAAATAAAGGAAAAAACAGTTGTGTGTGCGGAGGAAATCATCCAGCCCTTTTTTAAAAGTTTCAGTGTCTGACTTTACTAACTCTAAGTGTGACTGCCCTAACTGTAAAGAACCCTTTCCTATTTAGCTGCCAGAATCTCTTTTCTTACACGTGATTGAGTGTCCCCTGGTCCTTAGTATTGTCTTTGGAAGGAATAAGTCATGTGCCAGGCCTTTATATTGACCACACATGTATTTATACATATAAATGAGATCTCCTCTGAGACGTCTTTTTTCTAAGCTAAACATATCTAACTTTTTCAACCTGTCATCATATGGGTGGCCTTCCATTCCTTGTAATAGTCTAGTTGCCCGCCTTTGAACTGACTCTAATTTCTGAATGTCCTTTTTAAAATGTGGAGCCCAAAACTGGATCCCATATTCCAGATGTGGCCTTACAGGTGATTTATTTGCTCAGCTTATTTGTAACCAGTTTACCCGATTTAGAAACACTTTTTTTTATACTTCTTTTCTTCTGACTTATCTTTTTAGATTATTTTACATGTAATGTTTAAAGAAAAATATCCTTTCACTATTTTATATGCAGAAGTGTAAGATATCATTGAGTAGATGCTTGTATGGGTGAAAAGATGGGAAGACATACAGATAGGGACTCTAGATTGTGAGCCCCAATTGGGACAGTGTTGCCAATGTATGTAAAGCGCTGTGGAGTTAATAGCGCTATATAAATGAATAAAATTATTCTTAATGGGGTTATCCGGCTTCTTTGACATTTTTTTTTTTATTTCCCTATTGGGCTACATTGGGGCAGGTAAGTAGATAGAGACCACTTACCTGCCCTGCTGTCAGCCACTCTCCCCCGGCTCAGAGCGGTCATGTGACCGCTCCTGCCGCGATTTTGCTGCTTCCGGTCATTTCATGTCAACATGGGCAGGGCCATGTTGACATGCAAATGTGGAACAGCTTGTCGCCTCCCTGCTGGGTGTCTACAGTGTGATGAGCCCCGCCCCCCTTCCCTGCACCCTCCCACACATTCCCCTGCACCTCTTTTACTCTCCAGTAACCTCCCCCTGCACTGCTGTGGGGTCCGTGACCTGGGGGCGGGGCCTGGCAGCAGCTGCCATGGTGTCAGCTCCAGCACCGGGCCCCCTGCTCAGGATCACATATTCACATGTACCGGCATCACAGATCACCGATGCCGGTACATTTGAAAGTGCTGATGAGAAGCAGCGCAGCGCTGCTTCTCATCACTGTCCCTCCCGCTGTCTGTGCTCTCTTCAGCACAGTGGTGACGTCACTACTGTGCTGATATGTCCAGAGCACAGACAGCTCGTGAACATGCAGGAGCGGCGGGGACCGAGGACAGGTGAGTATGTACTCCACATGTGTTCCCGATGGGGATGGGGGGGGTTGCAGAGCCATATGTGTGCGTGTGCAGAGCCATATGTGTGCGTGTGCGGTGCAGAGCCATGTGTGTGCGTGTACGGTGCAGAGCCATATGTGTGCGTGTGCAGAGCCATATGTGTGCGTGTGCAGTGCAGAGCCATATGTGTGCGTGTGCGGTACAGAGCCATATGTGTGCGTGTGCGGTGCAGAACCATATGTGTGCGTGTGCGGTGCAGAGCCATATGTGTGCGTGTGCGGTACAGAGCCATATGTGTGCGTGTGCGGTGCAGAGCCATATGTCTGCGTGTGCGGTGCAGAGCCATGCGTGTGCGGTACAGAGCCATATGTGTGCGGTACAGAGCCATATGTGTGCGTGTGCAGTGCAGAGCCATATGTGTGCATGTGCGGTACAGAGCCATATGTGTGCGTGTGCGGTGCAGAGCCATATGTGTGCGTGTGCGGTACAGAGCCATATGTGACCGGTACAGAGCCATATGTGTGCGTGTGCGGTGCAGAGCCATATGTGTGCGTGTGCGGTGCAGAGCCATATGTGTGTGTGCGGTGCAGAGCCATATGTGTGCGTGTGCGGTACAGAGCCATATGTGTGCGTGTGCGGTGCAGAGCCATATGTGTGCGGTGCAGAGCCATATGTGTGCGTGTGCGGTGCAGAGCCATATGTGTGCGGTGCAGAGCCATATGTGTGCGTGTGCGGTGCAGAGCCATATGTGTGCGGTACAGAGCCATATGTGTGCGTGTGCGGTACAGAGCCATATGTGTGCGTGTGCGGTGCAGAGCCATATGTGTGCGTGTGCGGTGCAGAGCCATATGTGTGCGTGTGCGGTGCAGAGCCATATGTGTGCGGTACAGAGCCATATGTGTGCGTGTACGGTGCAGAGCCATATGTGTGCGTGTGCGGTACAGAGCCATATGTGTGCGGTACAGAGCCATATGTGTGCGTGTGCGGTGCAGAGCCATATGTGTGAGTGTGCGGTGCAGAGCCATATGTGTGCGTGTGCGGTGCAGAGCCATATGTGTGCGTGTGCGGTACAGAGCCATATGTGTGCGTGTGCGGTGCAGAGCCATATGTGTGCGGTGCAGAACCATATGTGTGCGTGTGCGGTGCAGAGCCATATGTGTGCGTGTGCAGAGCCATATGTGTGCGTGTGCGGTGCAGAGCCATATGTGTGCGTGTGTGGTGCAGAGCCCGATGTGGGACTGTTATTTGCAATGCTGTAGTGATACCAGGTCAGGTGCTGGGGAAGAATACTGACAGGGAATGTGTGTGCAGGGGGCGGGCAGAGGGCGAGGCTGGACAGTGAGGCCGGGCGGTGACAGCTCTGACTGAGGTTCAGCACAGGAAGTGGTCAGTTTGCTGGATCTGAATGTAAACAAGAAGCTGACGAGAATAACGGGATAATTCAAGAGGAACAAAAGTTAGAAAACAAAAAATAACAATGTAGGTGTGATTTATATGACAATACAGCACAGATAAACTCAAAAATTTTTGTTAAGCTAATGTCGGACAACTCCTTTAATTATTAGAGCAAAACAGGATAGAGATGCACCAAACTAAATCGAGAGAAAAAATACTAAGGCCCCGATTTATCATTGCTTTTGTGCCTGTTTACTGTCTAGTTTTGTGTTTTGCGCCTTTTTTTTGCACCTAATTCATTATTCTATTTGCTTTTTTCTATTTAATATGTGCTTGCCTACAGTATTTTTACATTTTTTATGCTTTGTGATCAGAGTCTAGCGATTCCAGATGCTTTCACCCGATTTATCAACTGCAACTTTTTAAAAATGATGCAAATTTTGATGCTAATCTTCTTTAGTCCGCCTTTCTGCAATGTATTAATTGAAATACTATGTCCCAAGAATGACAAAAGTAGTTTAGGAGTGATACCTTTTGACAAATACTTTTGTCATTCTTGGGACATAGTATTTCAATTGATTTTTCTGGCTAACACGGAACCACAATATTACCCTGTATTGCACATTGCAATTTATTAAAAAAGTCACGTTAAAAATAAGTGAAAAAAGCCCTTTTTTGACTTTGCACCAAATTCTTGAAATGTCTGCACCATTTTGACGAATTTTGCCCAGTTGGACCAAAGACAAAAAAAATGACTAAACAAAATGCAAATGATGAATCTGGGCCAAGATATTTTAGTTTGGAACTTGTCTCTTTACTGATATTTGTTTTTCTCTAATAACATGTACATCATGGTTTTTTAGACTCAAAATTAAATAAACAATATCACGATCTTTGACTTTTGCACATAATTGTATCTATTAAAACCAAAGGACATCAAAACATGACATTTAAAAATGATAGATGTGCCGAGAATAAAACCTGATTTCTTTTTCCAAAGAATAACTGAATATTTATATTTTCTCTAGCATTACATATTCCACAAAATATATGTGAATACACATAAAATCACATGCTCAGAGCTACTGATAAATTCTGTACATGAGGAAAAATCTCAAAATGAGCATTATAAAATTATACTGGTGATTACATAGTTTCTGATGATCATCAGTAGGGACTAACTCCACTAAATGTATAATCACAGGAGAAAAGAGAGTATTTTGTGCAAACAAAAATGATAATTTATTGAACAAATGCATAAAAGATGGTGGACAAATTACAGTGATGTACAAGATAAAATCAGGCCAAATAAATGGGGCAACATGGCTGCACATGGGAGGAGGGGTGAAGATGTATAAACCTCAACAATTTGCAAATAAGTCATAATGCATGATGTATTGCAAATAAGATGCTAATGTGCATGTGTGCAAGAATAACAATGTAAACAGGGACCACTCTGAACATGAGCACAGCAATATGTTTCAATATTCAAAGGTAAGTGAAGCAATATGTATAAATGCTAATGCACGCTGCTGCGTCATGTCTGAAAGATCTGAAAGCACACATGCTCCCAAATAGAAAAGCCAGTGCCCCAAAGACAAGACCCCAACGTATGTTTTACTTATATTCTTACTTGCTTCATTGAGGGGAGGAATGACTGCTGCATTGGTGTAAGGGGATTATATGTACATCACATGATACTCTTTAATTTCCCCAAGCACTGCCTACAACAGTGCATGAGCACACGATCACGCCCCCCCCAGCAGCCAGGTTGTCAGAACAACAGCGCATGCGCAGGAGCAGGGACATTTCACCCTAGCTCCCGGGCATGCGCCGGACCACATTGACGGTGAGAGTGGTAGTGTAGCATGGGTCCGTCACACGTATATGCGCACAACACAGTGTGTGTCTGTTAATAGAAGGAATACATAAGGAGCAGCATATATGTGTTCAGATCATAATAGAGACTCTTATGGTTGTCAATGATGATAATATCAATGTACCATAATTAGACAATGTGGCTATGTATATCTCCTACAGTTCTTGTGACAACAATGAAAAATACATTAGACTCCAGAATCATTGATACAGTGTCCTCTATAGATCTCCTATTTCTGACGTCCATGAGTATTTGATTATTCATGACAAGCAGTGTGTTACATAAGGATAGAAAACGGCAGATATCTATTGGGATACAAGATTTAGATGGTAAACGAAGTCCAAGCATCAGAATACCTAAAGGGTGACAACAAAAAGAAAATACATGAATTAAGATTGGCATCCGTAAAAAGAAGGAGACTGGTAATCCTTATTACTTATAAAAAAGCAACAAAACTAACCGCCTAATTAAATCGCTCAAGAACCTGTCCAGACTCACAATCCATTTTGTTTCATATTGGGCTAACCCCGAATTTTCACAGATATGGGGTCACAAGCATAGTGTGACTTAACACTAGAACTACTGGACTCGTGACACCTATATAGAAAATACATGGTGCAAAGTAGTCAAAATGACTACCTCAGTAGTTTTAGTGTTAAAGTGTTGTAGCAGGGTTAATAACATGGTATTCATCACTGCCCTGGCTGCACTAATATCCCTAACATGCCCCCTGACCCTGATTCTTGGGAGGTGAGGCCCACATAGGTCAAGGCGGATGAACTTGTGGCAAACTATATTACATAGGTGGTACCACAGGTGATATAGTGTTTAATGTTATATGTATTTTTGCCATCAGTTGAATGAAAAGTGGTACTACTGAGGACATTAGTGCTTTCAAGGTAGAGACCACAAGGGAAATAACCAAGTACTGGACTCCTTGTACTGAAAAGGTTTTGTATGTACTGCACGTAGTGGCTTTTAACCAAGATTTCTCTCAGATTTTTTTGCATGCCTAGCGGTCTAGAGGGGGCTATTGGTTAGGACATTAGCAAGAATGAGGTCTGTAAGTAGGACAGGCCAATCTTTGTTGAAGACCTCCCACTTGGTCTGCCATTCGTGTTTATATGTTCCTATGAATCTCACTTTGGGGTCCATTTTCCCCATCTTGGGAGTATTGTTAAATAATTGTGCTCTAGGGGTGTTCTTTGCTCTTTTGATATCTGTTCCTGATGCCCCTATTACTGTAACCACGGTCTTGGAAGCGACATTTAAGATCAGCAGCCTGAGCTTCAAACTTCTCTTTGAATGAGCAAATCTGTGTCATCCTCAAGAATTGGCCATTCGGGATGGTGCGTTTGATAGAGGGGTTGTGGGCAGATGAAGCATGCAACAAACAGTTAATGAATGTGTTCTTACAGAACACATCCATTTGAATAAATTGATTGCTATCAACCTCAATGTTGATATCGAGGAAATCTATTTTCCTTTGATTAAATTTATTTTAACTTAATATTACATTTATTTGAGTTCAGTTGCCTCACAAAATTGCCCATCTGCTCTGCTGTGGTCTGCCAAAAAACTCCAAACATCATCAATATAACAAAGCCAGCACTGCACTTGGGCAATAGCCCCCTCAACTCTGTCATCAAATACCAACCTCTCCCAGTAACTCAGAAAGAGGTTAGCATACAAAGGTGCGCAGGCCGTGCCCATTGAAGTGCCACACTTCGAAGATAAAAAAAAACATCTTTAATTACAAAAAGGTTGTAGGTCAGGGCAAAGCTAAACAGTTCCAAGATAAGATTACCCATCTTGCCACCCCGATCGTCCACCTCAAGGAAGAAACAGATTGCCATAAGCCCTTCATCATGCCGTATGCAAGTTTAAAGGATCTCAATGTTTGCGGTGAGCATGTCCCTTTCCATAAAGATGCTGTGTCATACGAGGGCATTCTTCACCAAGGATTTCAAATAGAAATCTATAAAATTACAAATGGAGTCGCACAAAACCTCAATGCCAGACACGATTGGACGTCCCAGTTGATTGATGGCATTTTTATGGATTTTGGAGAGAAGGTAAAATGTTGGTATCGTGAAGAATTTTGTGGAAAGACTTTCCAGCATTTTTTTGGTAATGATACCCCTGTTATATGCCTCAGCGAGGATTTTCAAGAGCTCACTGGAGAATGAGATAAGGGGCCTACAAGTTAGTTTAGTATAAGTTTCCCTATCCCTGAGCTGTCTCAGAGCCTCTTTTTCATATTTGTCAGTTGACCAGGCCACAATGTTACCCTCCTTGTCTGCTGCCTTGTTGACTATGTCATTATATCCCTGTAGTTCAACCAGGGCTTGTATTTGCCTGTGACTGAGATTGTCAAATCTACATCTGCTCTAGAGATTCTTTTAGAATCTTCAGTCACCAGTCTTGTGCTAAGGGCCAGTCCAGAGGTGTATCTAGGCGGGTGCTGGTGAGGCATGTGCCCCGGGCACAGCGTTGGGGGGAGCTGTCGGGCCAACTGATGTAGCAGTCTGAGTCTCCCCAGTGGCCAGGGCCGGCGTCAGCACCTGTCAGCAAGGGCGGTGATGTATGCTGTGGCCTCCGGGCTGAATTCCGGGGACCGCAGTCCTCATGCCAGCAACCGCACTTTTCTGATTTTCTGGCTCTTAAATCCACACCTGAACACAGCCTTCACTGCTGCGTACAGGGTCTAAGTTAATCTGTGGGCGGAGCTAGCACGAAGTGTGCACTGCGCTCCCGTCCCATAGATGAAGGTGGATGCTAGAATGTATGGGCTCCTCCAGGTATGACTTAATTTATCATGAAGCTGGTCACACCCACTAACCTGGAAGGAGCCCATACATTTTAGGCTCAACTAACAGATGAATAGAGGAGCCGAAGCATCAACATCCTGCCAAGCTGTATGTCATACCCCACCCCAGTGCTGTATACCTCCAGTACTGTCTGTCCCCTCCACCCCAGTGCTGAATACCCTAAAACTGTCTGTCCCCCAACCCAGTGCTATATACCCCCAGAACTGTCGTCCCCACCACCCCAGTGCTGTATACCTTCAGTACTGTCTGTCCCCCCTACCCAGTGCTGTATACCCCAGAACAGTTTGTCTCCACCACCCCAGGGGTGTATATCCCCACCCTAGTACTGTAAACCCCCAGTACTATCTATCCCCCCACTCCAGTGCTGTATACCCTCCGAACTGTTTGTCTCCACCACCCCAGTGCTGTATACCCCCACCCTAGTGCTGTATACCCCCAGAACTGTCTGTCCCCCCACATCACTGCTGTATAACACCAGAACTGTCTGTCTTCCACCCCAGTGCTGTTTAATTCCAGAACTGTCTGTCCCTCCACCCAAGTGCTGTATACCCCTAGAACTGTTTATCCCCACCCCAGTGCTGTATACCCGCAGAACTGTCTGTCCCCTGACCCCAGTGCTGTATACCCCCAGTACTGTCTGACCACTGACCCCCAGTATTGTATACCCCCCAGAAGTGTCTGTCTCCCCACTCCAGTGAGCTAAAACCCCAGAGCTGTATCTCCCCCCACCACAGTGTTGTATACCCTAATAGCTGTATGTCCCCCCCACCCCAGTGCTGTATGCCCCCCTCTGGAGCTGTATGTGCCCCCTTCGTTGTATGTCTCCAGCCTCTCCTGTGATGTATATAGCAGTATAACTGTGCACTGTGTGCGGCCATGTCTGTTAGCCATGGCCACCCATAATTGCAGCACAGCCACATGCCCAGGAGGAGATGAATGGGAGACAAGCAGGGGAGGTGAGTGAGGCTGCTGCCGGCTTCCCCATATTAATACATCTAATGTGTCTATGTGTGCATGTATAATGTGTATCTATGTATGTCAGTGTGTGTATGACTGTATATAGAATTGTCTATTTAGATATATTCTTGTGTTATTTCTCTTTAAATATGTATATGTGCATTTCTATGTGTGTATGGGGCCGACTGAGACTCTTTCGCCTGGGGCCCACAAAAACCTAGAGCCAGCCCTGGATGTACTGGAAGTTGTAGGTTCATGCAATACAAATGTGTATGGGTCTGACCTGACATTTCAATTGATGTACCATATACTGCTTGTAGTACTGATTTATGTATTTCTGTACTGATGAGGGTTTTTATGCTGTGTTTCTGAACTGATGGGGTTATATGGATGTATTTCTGTACTGCTGGTGGTTCTGATGATGAATTTCTGTACTGCTGGTGGTTGTGATGCTGTGTTTCTGTACTGTTGGGTGTTATAATTCTGTATTTTGGTACCTCTGCTGGTTCTGGTGCTGTTATTAGTTTTGATTCTGTACACAAGTAACAATTAATACATTGTAAGATTGGACAACTCCTTTACTTAGAATTGGGATACACTGCCTAATTGTATAAGTAAAGGGCTTGTCCAACTCTGAGATTAAATTCTGCAGTGACTCTAGGTGACTGCAGGCTTCTGAATTCTCACAATGCATGCTCTGCACACTTTTAGGATTTTCCGGTGCCAGTGGCAATAGTGGATGGTCATGTGGGCGCAAGTATGAGATTTTTATATTTCTGGCCACATTCTGATTTGACGTGTGCAGCCTCACTCAATTCATTTTGAGCGAGGACACGCATGTCTAGTCAGCACGTGACCACATATATGTAAATCACATACTAGCAGTTTTGTGACCTCCCACTCTCACCGCTGGCACTAGAGAATCCTGAGAGTGTGCACTGTGTGCACTGTGAGAATTCAGAAGACTACCGTCACATAGTAACTGCAGATTTTCATCTCAAACCTGGACAACTCTTTTACTTATAAAATTAAGCAGTGTAGCCCAATCATAACAGCATGTAATATACTCCCTGTCAGGATTCAGCTCTGCTGCTGGTTCCAGTAGTCATCATATGGCCACTCCACTCATATGTGATTTTCATACTTGCATGTGACAACTGGCTTTTCTTCCTATGTTTCTCTTTGGACATTGAGAGAATTAAATTATGGAGAGCAGCTCGTCATAACATGACTGTGAGTGTGCACATCACATATGAATGATTGGTCACATGGTGGGGGGGCGCCAAACTGAAGTCTTGCCCTTGGTGCCAGAAAGCCTAGATACACCTCAGGGCCTGTCCAACACCGGCATTCTCGCTTTCAATGTGGTCTGGCGCATGCCCAGGAGCTAGTCTGATGCCTTCCAGCTCCTGCGCAAGTGCTGTCTGATCTGACGACCTGACTGCCCACTGGAGGGCAGTGATCGTGTGTGCATGCGCCATTGAAAGCAGTGCTTGGGGGACTTAAAGTGTACCATGAGATGTACCTGGCGGACATATAATCCTCTTACACCAATGGAAGCAGCAATCATTCCTCTCCCCCGATGAAGCAAGTATAAGCGAAATGTACGTTGGGGTCTTGTACTTGGAGTACTGGCTTTCCTATTTGGGAGCATGGGTGCCTGGCTGTTGATATCTATTAAGCATGGGTATGTACCCATCATTCACATGACGTAACAGCGTGCATTACAGTTTATGCACATTGCTTCATATATCTTTGAATATTGAAACATATTGCTTCACCACTACTCCCATGTTTAGAGTGGTCCCTGTTTACATTGTTATTTTTGCACACATGCACATTGGTACCTTATTGGCAATATATCATGCTATATGACTTATTTGTAAACTGTTGGTGTTTATACATCTTCACCCTTGCTCCCCTGTGCAGCCATGTTGCCCCGTTTGTTCAATAAATTGTCATTTTTGTTTGCACAAAATACTCTCTTCTCTTTTCTCCTGGGATTATACATTTAGTGGAGTAAGTGCCTACTGATCATCTTCAGAAACTATGTAATCACCAGTATTATTTTGTAATGGTCATTTTGAGATTTTTCCTCATGTATAGAATTTATCAGTAGCTCTGAGCATGTGATTTTATGTGTGTATTCACATATATTTTGTGGATTATATAATGCTAGAGAAAAATATAAATATTCAGTTATTCTTTATAAAAGAAATCAGGTTTTATTCTCGGCACATCTATCATTTTTAAATGTCATGTTTTGATGTCCTTTGGTTTTAATAGATACAATTCTGTGCAAAAGTCAAAGATCATGATATTATTTATTTTATTTCGAGTCTAAAAGACCATGATGTACATGTTATTAGAGAAAAACAAAATATCAGAAAAAGAGACAAGTTCCAAAGTAAAATATCTACCCCAGGTTCATTGTTTGCATTCTGTTTTGTCACTTTCTATTTTATGATCCTCGAATTTCTGGATGGGTGGCAACTCAGATGCTTTCAGATTCCTTTTCACACATAGAAGTTGTGACGACATGGACTCTCATGGGTTAAAGTTTCTTAACATTCAGCCAGACGTATTGTTCTATTGTGTATTACCTCATGTTTGCTTAGCTATTGTTTCTCCAGACCCTTCCAGTAACCATTGTATTGTAGTTGTGTATTGCTAATGTAATTACCTTAGTAGCCATTGTCTAGTCGGTCACTTCCAGACTACATGTATACCCTTAGTCTTTCTGTAGACATCATTTGGATGAACATTGTCCATGCAGCTTGAGATTTATCCAATGGGAGAGGCGATCTTGTCCAACCAATCGATGAGGACGCAGTGTATCCAAGTGGAAGGCTGTGGCTATAAAAAGGACTTCTTTAAGCCACCGGGTTGTTGATGGATGCTGATGGATCCAGTCTAAGCTCTTAGGAGCTGACTAGAGGATCAGGGTATCTTATGGCTTCAATCTAGGGACTCCAGTTCCGGTTGGAGACCATATCCACAGCCTAGGGATTTCGACTCCGGCTGCCAGGATTGTAACACCATACCAGGACTACCTAAGGAGGACACTCAGGTTGGGACAGTTCGGTCACCTGTTGCAGACTTTGCAGACCTCAGCCAGCTTCCTAAATCTGGCATTATTCCTTTCTCGGTGGGTGCCCGCCAAAAGCGGGGTGCTGCTGGATTGGAGTAAATAGCCCTGGAAGCTCTGAGGCATGGACATTCTAAATCCCTGGTGAGCCAGCAGAAGGGTGAGACTCTGTTGCCTGTTACATTTGTGTTTTGCTGGTTATGTGCCGTTAATTGTTTGGGGATCCAATAAAGTCTAATTGTTGTGGTTCCCTCATCCTGTGTTGTCTGAGTGGTGTTCCGCACACGGTTAATGAGGCCGGCGTTCAGTTGGGATGAGCCTTGAGCCACGCTGTCTTTCTAAAGGCGGCTGGTTCAGTGGACAAGAGCACCCACTGAGCCCCGTGTCTCCACAGAAGTCACAAAGGATTAAATTCACTGACTACTTGCCATGAAAGGACAAATAAATGGTTGATATAGGGTTAGACTGATATCTATTTACAAGTCAGGATACATTGGGCATAGCAATAATACAGCCTCACCATTGTTCTACACTCATGTAAAAGTATGTGCTATACAATTCTCTTCCACCATTTCCATTGATTATATTTGCAAGAATAACTCATAATAAGTCATCAGAGCAAGTAAAGCACAGAGCACCGTGATATAGCGGGATGATTATCAATATATATGTGTCTTTTGTTAAATAGTCATAAAATAAACTAATTGTTTGCGTATTAAAAAACTTTGAGAACATATTGCTGTAAATAGATGCGGGACGATGATCATGGGAAACACACTCGTTTTTCACGTCCCGACATACTACAGAAAAATGGGATTATTGGAGGGGTGTGAGTAGTGGTGCTTCAGTTGCAAAGACTGACTTCTAAGTTCAGTTAGGACACGCTTTGTGTGGCATCGCATTCTTTTGACCCCACTACGAGGAACGACACTATCTGGTAAAAACAGTTATTTTTCCTGACAACCAAAGTTATACACAGGGAGTAGCAAGAAATGAGCTTGCCATTTTCTTCTGTACAATAATACACAGATACATTCCCAATCGTTATTGACAGTTTCACAATACTTGCAATGAAGATTACAAATAAACAGCATGGCAATAGGGCTGCCTCTATACTCTTAGGAACCAACGTAAGGGTGCTCTTGCTAGCTTCCACCTTACTATATGTACCACCAGTTTGACTGAATCCACCTTCTCTTCAAGTCTGTCCTTCAGAACCAAGTACACTAATGCTGAACTACAGCTTGTCCAGTACTAAGGTGCCCCCATTTACCTGCTTCAGAAAACTGCCATCACTGTAGGTTCCTTGCTGACGCTTGCTCCCAAGTCCTTGTCACACACACACCTGAAGTTGTTCTTCCTCTGATGATGTGCTCACTTTTTTGTAGCTCTCCAACTACTCCTCTGTCAACATTCCATTAATTCCTCCCACACTCTGGAGCAGTGACATTACATTATATGAACTAGAGTCTTCAGAGAGAGTGCATAACATCTTCTCCACACCTTTACACCGCTATTAGCTTTACAGTATGAGGCAGGGAGCTGATCTCCACCTGAAGATTTCAGGCTGGTTATCAATAATATCTTTGCAATCTATATATTCCACTGACATAGCTTAAAAGGGTTGTCCACTACTTGGAGAACCTTTTCTCAATTACTACATTGCCCTTTATAAAATAACAGAAGCCTGTGCTCACCGCGGTGCTGGTGACATTCCAGCGATGACCACACTTGCTTTCGCAGGGATCTCAGGATGTTGTTGTGTCGTGCAAGCTTTTCAGCTAATCAGCGTCTGCTTCACTCTCATTTCCTACGGAGGAAACGGACACCGAGAAGTAAGAATTACTACTGATCTCTGTTCTCTTCCAAATTAGTGTCCGGCTCATGGCCTGGAACAGCTCATTTATATATAAGGAAATTGTGGCTATGTCTGGAATAAGACATAGGATTGCACATATTAAGGTATTGAAAGTTTAGAAAAACTGCAAATATAGAGTTTAGCATCAGTACTATATTTCAAAACATGCATGTGACTAAAATCAAGTATGCATTACAAGTAATTTTAAGAGAGCTGCATAAGATAGGGCGCAAGACTTGATTCCAGGGATGTGTCACTTATTAAGCTGTCTGCTGTAGTTTTAACAAACAATTTTATCAGCAGGAGAGTATCACTGCCTGACTACATCTGACAGGTAGAGTAGTCCAGCTGGTCTGTGTAACCCAACCCCATCACTGATTAGCAGCTTGCTCATAATACACAGTGTAAACAGGAAGCTGCCAGTCAGGAGTGTGGTCAGGATGATACACGGAGCAGAAGGCTTAGCTCTGCTACATCTACATGAGACAAAAACAAGTAGTTTATGAAAACTACACCAAGCAGCCCAGGAAATAATACATCTCTGGAATCAGGCTTTCTTGCCCTATATTATGCTATTCTTAGATTATATGGCAAAAATGTTCTGGAAGATTCCCTTTAATGGTGGCCTGCATTCATGCATGCACTCAGAGCATGGTTTGCCTATGATATACAGTAGCATATGAAATAGGTATTGAACATGTCACCAATTTTCTAACTTTCAAAATGTCCTATTGACATGAATGTCTCACCAGATGTTGGTAACAATCCATCCAATCCACACAGGCAAATAAATCAAACCATAGATGTCCATAAATTTAATATGAACTAGTGAGAAATGAAGAAAGAGAGGTGCAAAAGCCATTGAAAGTCATGATGACACCATCTGAAATCTATCAGATGGTAATTAGAAAGCAATATGGCCACTTAGTGAAAAATAATATCAGCTGGTTCAACTGATGGCTTATAAAAAGGTGTCTCATTACCAAGGTGGCAATCAAGAAGCTTCTCATGATGGGTAAAATCGGTGAGCTGTCTCAAGACTTTGCAACCTTATTGTTGCAAAACATATTGATGTCATTGATTACAGAAGAATTTCTAAATTACTGAAGGTGTCAATGAGAAATATTGCGGCTATAATATAGAAGTGTAAAGAAAATAATCCGGCCACGATCAGTTGCTCCCCACAAAATTTAAGACAGAGGAGTGAAAAGAATTATCAAAAGAATTGTTCAAGAGCCAATAGCTACAGAAAGAGCTAGAACCAGCAGATACAATTATTCAAAGAAAGCAATAAGTCATGCACTCAACCTCCATGGCATACAGTTAGGTCCAGAAATATTTGGACAGTGACACAATTTTTGCGAGTTGGGCTCTGCATGCCACCACATTGGATTTGAAATGAAACCTCTACAACAGAATTCAAGTGCAGATTGTAACGTTTAATTTGAAGGTTTGAACAAAAATATCTGATAGAAATTGTAGGAATTCTACACATTTCTTTACAAACACTCCACATTTTAGGAGGTCAAAAGTAATTGGACAAATAAACCAAACCCAAACAAAATATTTTTATTTTCAATATTTTGTTGCGAATCCTTTGGAGGCAATCACTGCCTTAAGTCTGGAACCCATGGACATCACCAAATGCTGGGTTTCCTCCTTCTTAATGCTTTGCCAGGCCTTTACAGCCGCAGCCTTCAGGTCTTGCTTGTTTGTGGGTCTTTCTGTCTTAAGTCTGGATTTGAGCAAGTGAAATGCATGCTCAATTGGGTTAAGATCTGGTGATTGACTTGGCCATTGCAGAATGTTCCACTTTTCTGCACTCATGAACTCCTGGGTAGCTTTGGCTGTATGCTTGGGGTCATTGTCCATCTGTACTATGAAGCGCCGTCCGATCAACTTTGCGGCATTTGGCTGAATCTGGGCTGAAAGTATATCCCGGTACACTTCAGAATTCATCCGGCTACTCTTGTCTGCTGTTATGTCATCAATAAACACAAGTGACCCAGTGCCATTGAAAGCCATGCATGCCCATGCCATCACGTTGCCTCCACCATGTTTTACAGAGGATGTGGTGTGCCTTGGATCATGTGCCGTTCCCTTTCTTCTCCAAACTTTTTTCTTCCCATCATTCTGGTACAGGTTGATCTTTGTCTCATCTGTCCATAGAATACTTTTCCAGAACTGAGCTGGCTTCATGAGGTGTTTTTCAGCAAATTTAACTCTGGCCTGTCTATTTTTGGAATTTATGAATGGTTTGCATCTAGATGTGAACCCTTTGTATTTACTTTCATGGAGTCTTCTCTTTACTGTTGGCTTAGAGACAGATACACCTACTTCACTGAGAGTGTTCTGGACTTCAGTTGATGTTGTGAACGGGTTCTTCTTCACCAAAGAAAGTATGCGGCGATCATCCACCACTGTTGTCATCCATGGACGCCCAGGCCTTTTTGAGTTCCCAAGCTCACCAGTCAATTCCTTTTTTCTCAGAATGTACCCGACTGTTGATTTTGCTACTCCAAGCATGTCTGCTATCTCTCTGATGGATGTTTTCTTTTTTTTCAGCCTCAGGATGTTCTGCTTCACCTCAATTGAGAGTTCCTTAGACCGTATGTTGTCTGGTCACAGCAACAGCTTCCAAATGCAAAACCACACACCTGTAATCAACCCCAGACCTTTTAACTACTTCATTGATTACAGGTTAACGAGGGAGATGCCTTCAGAGTTAATTGCAGCCCTTAGAGTCCCTTGTCCAATTACTTTTGGTCCCTTGAAAAAGAGGAGGCTATGCATTACAGAGCTATGATTCCTAAACTCTTTCTCCGATTTGGATGTGAAAACTCTCATATTGCAGCTGGGAGTGTGCACTTTCAGCCCATATTATATATATAATTGTATTTCTGAACATGTTTTTGTAAACAGATAAAATAACAAAACTTGTGTCACTGTCCAAATATTTCTGGACCTAACTGTATATGCATGCTCACCATGCAAGACTCCATTGCTCAACAAAAAGCATGTTCTAGTGCTTTTAAAATATGCTCAACAACATATAGCCTGTGAATTACTGGAAGAATATAGTCTGGTCAGATGAGAGCAAAATTGAACTCTTTGCATATCATAATACACACAATGTTTGGAGGTCAAAAGGCATTGCAAATCACCCCAAAAAACAGCATACTAATTGTGAAGTTTGGCGGTGGAAAGATCATGATGGAGAGCTGTTTATAAAACTTAATTTAATGGAAAGATGAAGGGACAGTATGATGAAAATGAAACAAGGGAGGACATTTCAGCAACACAATGAACTGAATCCAATACACAATGTATAGAAGGAACTAAAGCTCAGAGTGCATAGATGGAGCCCATGGAACCTTCATGATGGAAGAGTGTTTGTGTAGCAGAATAGACCAAAATCACAGCTGAGAAATGCATGCAACTAGTTTTTGTATACAGGAGGCATCTTGAAGGTGTCATCACTAGAGATGAGCGATGTTCGAGGTTCGCCAATTTCATGTTTGAGTGATTTTGGGGGGTGCTCGAGATCGAACTCGAACTCGAGCTTTTTGCTAAAAGCTCGACAGTTTGAGTTACGTTCGAGAACGGTTCGATCACCATAAACGTGGCATTTCACAGTAAGGCTATGTGCACATGTTGCTATCTGCATGCGTCCTGCGTCCCCAGCACAATCCCTCTCCCTTTCCTACTCACCGATCATGTGCATCTCGCTCCACGTCTGTCACAAATCTGCAGCGTCTTTTCCTCTTTAGAAAATGGCTGCCGCTTCATTAGTCAATTAGTTATTCCGTGTTTTCCCCACCCACCAGCACCTATGATAGGTTGCAGTCAGACACGTCCCCAAGCTGAGTGACAGCTGTCTCACTGCAACCAATCACAGCCGCCGGTGAGCGGGTCTATATCGTGCAGTAAAATAAATAAATGCGTTTTCCCCCATAATTGATACCAGCCAGGATAAAGCCACACGGCTGGAGGCTGGTATTGTCAGGATGGAGAGCGCCACTGTATGGGGAGCCCTCCAGCCTAACAATATCACCCAGCAGCCGGCCGGAATAGCTGCATCCATTAGGTGCGACAGTCCCGGGGGACTCCACCTAGCTCATCCCGAATTGCCCTGGTGCGGTGGCAATCGGAGTAATAATGAGTTTAATCATGCCAAGCGTCTCCCCGAGATACCTTTCATGACTAAACTGAAAGTTAAAGTACAGAAACACACACTGCGAAAAATCCTTTATTTGGAATAAAAGAGAAAAAACACCCTGGTTCACCCCTTTATTAATCCCAAAAATACCCCTCCAGGTCCGAAGTAATCCACATGACACTGTTAGCTCTGCTCCCTGGAGATGAAGTGGCACCGTAGCAATGAAGTGACTCAAAAAAAACCCCACAGTTTCACCATTTTATTAAAATCCTCCAATACCCCTCCAGGTCCGACGTAATCCACACGACACTGTCATCTCTGCTACAGAACACGAGTGCTCTATCAGCTCCACGTAGCAATCACATGAATCGCGTGGTCAGCTGAGACAAGATGACCAAATTACTATCTACCTTTCGCATTAGAGGCAATAGCTGAGTGGATAGAGCGCTCACCTAAGAAGCATAAGGGTGCGAGTTCTAGACCTGGTAAAGAATTTTATTTTTTTATTTTTTTTAATTTTAAATTATATTTATAATATATTTATAATTATAATTTAATTATGCGCTGAGGGGAGGAGCTGGACATCAGCTGTGAGCTCTCTCTCTCTCCTTTCTCTCTCTCCTTTCTTTCTCTCTTTCTCTCTCTCCTTTCTTTCTCTCCTTTCTTTCTCTCCTTTCTCTCTCTCCTTTCTTTCTCTACTTTCTCTTCTTTCTCTTCTTTCTCCTCTTTCTCTTGTCTCTCTTCTGTCTCTCTTTCTCTCTCTCACTTCTTTCTCTCTCTCTCTCTTCCTTCTCTCTCTCTCTTCTTTCTCTCTTTCTCTCTCTCTTCCTTCTCTTTCTCTTCTTTCTCTCTTTCTCTTCTTTCTCCTCTTTCGCTTCTTTCTCTCTTCTTTCTCTTTCTCTCTCTACTTTCTCTCTGTTTCTTCCTTCTCTCTTTCTCTCTCTCTTCTTTCTCTCTCTCTCTCTTCTTTCTCTCTCTCTCTTTCTCAGACCTGGCGATGATCAGCTGATGCGGTCACCTGACGGAATCAGCTGACGCTATAAGTCGAGTGGTGAGGCCGGCTTTTTACCGCTCGGCCAGCTAAACTATCAGCTGATGCTGTCGGACAGGAGTCTGCACTGACGTGTGTAGTTTGTTTTGGGGTTTTTTTGCACTGATTCATCAGCTGATTGTATAAAAGCCGTTTATACAATCAGCTGCTGTGTCATGTGATTCAGGCCATTGAACCTGACACATCATCTGATCGCTTTGCCTTCCAGCAAACCGATCAGATGATATTGGATCCAGATTGGACGGCGCGGGACCCTTGACCCAGGATTACTGCGGAGGGGGTTCTTTATTTCAATAAAGATGGAGTCACTAATTGTGTTGTGTTTTATTTATAATAGAAATATATTTTTGTGTGTTGTGGTTCTTTTTATCGGTACTAGAAATTCATGGTGGCCATGTCTAATATTGGCAGGATACCATGAATTTCGGGCTTAGGGCCAGTTGATAATATACAGCTAGCCCTAACCCCATTATTACCCAGCGAGCCACCCGTCACCAGGGCAGCTAGAAGAGTTGGATACAGCGCCAGAAGATGGCGCTTCTATGAAAGCGCCATTTTCTGGGGCGGCTGCAGACTGCAATTCCCAGCAGAGGGGCCCAGAAAGCTCAGGCCAACCTGTGCTGTGGATTCCAATCCCCAGCTGCCTAGTTGTACCTGGCTGGACACAAAAATATGGCGAAGCCCACGTCATTTGTTTTTTAATTATTTCATGAAATTCATGCTCGACAATAGCCCAACCTTTAGGGTAATGCCACCGCCAAGGCATAGAGACCCAAAGGGCCAGCGTCTGCGAGCAAACAGGGCTCTCCCGAAACCCAGCAAGCCGGGGAGCGGACTACCGTTGCTTAGGCATAGGAGTCATAACATTCACATTAAGGAGGTGCAGGAGAAAGGCGGAAACCACCAACCTGTTAAGGGAGAAGCTGCAGCTGGCTGCAGGCACCGTTCATCACCCCGTTTGGTTTACCAGAGACTCCAGTGTGTTGTGTCATAGTGAGAACACCAGTGCCTTCGGGCTGCGCACCGCGCCGCACCGCAACAGCACCCAGCACGCACCCATCCCCTCGCCTCATCACCTCCCTTGGGCCCCCGGGACCAACACCCCCGACCCACGGAGGGGTCAACACCAAGCTGCGCAACACCGTCCCCAGGAGGCCTAGTAAACGGCAGCGGTGGTGTCCATCCATTCACCACAACCCGTGGGTGGCGTCACGAACTTAAATCCCCTACAAATCACCGCGGCCCCCGGCCGTGGAACTCCCCACCAAAGTCCCTGCATGTAGCGCCAACCCCATTGCAGAGCGACGTGACCCACGGGTCCGTGAGGAGCTCGAGCCACCCACCATACGAGCATGGATCTGAGCGGCTCAGCAGCCAGCCAAGCCTGCGGGGCGGTACACGTCCGTTCGACGAACCGAACTCGAGCCTCTAGAGGCTTGCTCATCTCTAGTCATCTCTAGTCATCACCAACAAAGGCTTTTGTATGAAGTATTAAATAAATTTTAGTAAGTGTACTCATTTCTTTTCCTCTATGTCATAGTTACGCGTCACTAAATTTATGGACATCTATGGTTTGATTTCTTGACCTGTGTGGATTGGATGGGTTGTTACTCACATTGGATGAGAAATTCATGTCAATAGCATCTTTAGAAATATATTTACTTGGAAAACTGGTGACATATTCAATATTTGTATCACCCATTGTATGGTATGCTTCTATGCACTTGTCATCACAATAATTCACCCAGCACCTTTATTGCATTATCACATATGTATATCAGTCCATAAAATACTATAGGTAAGTGCAGGACTCATTGTCAAGAGCTATAAATGCTTACTAATTATTGTATTTTTATATTTATAGTCAAGAAAAGAGGACTTGATTTCAATCTCTCCTTCAATAAAGGCTATGGCATTTACAAGATATCCCAGGAAAATTATAACTCTGGAGAAAACTCTATTTCCTACCATAATTTAATAAATTATGAATGTGAAAACACGAGTGATCCTCGCTGTGAGAGAATCCTCAATTCGGCTGTACTGGACTTCAGCACTATTAGTCTGCAGGACAGCTCCATGCTGAAGGATGCCGGAAAAATCCGAAGTCTTAACACAGAGTTAAACGCAGATCCAGCAAAAGATAAGGCAATCGGACGTCTACTATCTGAGAAAATTGGGGTCTTTAAACGGGAGGACATAAGAAATTTTGAAAAGTCTACATTTTATGAAGGTCAAGACAGGAGACTGTCACATGAGGAAAGTCGTAAGCCAGAACTCACAGACTGGGAATGGTGCAGAAGTAAGTCCGAAAGGACACCACGACAGGTAATGCAACTCTAATAATGATAATAGAAAAAGTAATATTTGTCATAAACTATTAACAGTAAAAATATTATCTTAAAGGGAACCTGTCCGTTCCATTTTGCACCCAGAACCACGAGCAGTTCTGGGTGCATATTGCTAATCCCTGCTTAACTGTCCCTGTAACTAGTAGCATAGATAAAGAGATCTTTAGAAAAAGTATTTCTAAAGATCCTTTATGATATGCTAATGAGGCCAGGGACTGAGGCAAGAGTGTTATTTCCCCCATCTAGTCCGCCTTCTTAGCATGTTAGCACACCCCTGTGGGTGTGCTAACATGCTATTCACTGCCAAGCATTATCGGCGGTGATGCACGTACCTGTGTCCATTGTTACCACCTTAGATGCCGGGTTGAGGCTCAGTGCACAAGATGAGAAGTTCCGGCACTTCTGGTCATAGCCACTATGAAGCCGAGTGTACGCGTCTTGGCTTCAGAGAGGTCTAGTGCACATGACTGGGACTTCTGGTCATTCGCACTGATCCTAAACCCGGTGTCTGAGGGGATGACAACGGACACCGGTACGCGCATCACGGCCAATAAAGCATTGGGCATTGAATAGCATATTAGCACACCCACAGGGGCGTGCTAACATCCTAAGAAAGTGGATTAGTCGGAGGAAATAATGCCCTTGCAACTAGTCCCTGCACTCATTAGCATATCATAAAGGATCTTTAGAAATACTTTTTCTAAAGATCTGTTTATGAATGGTACTAGATACAGGGACAGTTAAGCAGGGATGCTAGATATGCACCCAGAACTGCTCATGGTTCTGGGTGCATATTGGATCTGACAGGTTCCCTTTAATGGTTCACAACAATTTTCGTGTATATATTCTAGACAATATCCTTTTGTAAACTACCAAAACCTGATCCTTTAAAAAAAAAAAAAAAAAAAGAATAGTTTTAGAAATTGAACAAACACATTTATAAAGAATATAATTATTGTATTTTATAGAATGAGATACAATAGTAGAGTACAAATCATGAGTTTCGGAAAGAGACCCCTAAATGGTGGATGCTTTGGGACAATTGTCCCTTTTGTCCATGCTATAAACCATATATCAAAAACCTTATCTATTTTGAAACAAAAAATCTAGATTTCTTTTGAGGACCAATGTAATGTCTTTTAATCTCTGATCAATGATTTCATAGAAATCTTTTTCTCATCAGTAAATATAATAGTGCGTCCTTCCTAACAATGTTAGTTTACTCATTGTAGCGTATTAAGAAAAAACCTGACTGCTTGAGACTTGTAATAAACTGTTGTAGACAGGTCCTTGGTATAAAGCAGGATGTGTAACTGTGGCATTCGCAGGCTTTGTGGTCATTACTTTACGTTATTTTTTTGTATGTCTGGCAGGATTACAGTTTTGAACACGAACCAAATCTATGAAGCGTGAGACATTTTTAATAGCAAAAGACAAACAGCCCACCTATAGTATGTCTGGTCAGGCCAGGCATTCAGGCCATGACATTTTAATTATTTTCTGACATTTGGAAGATTTTGTATGCTTCAGTGAGCGTGCTTTCCAAATGAGTACTTAAACTAAAGTTAAATAAACTCATGAGACAATTTGGAAAATTAATAGCTATCATTTGCCAAAGTTTTTATATAGGCTGCAAAGTGCTTCTGATTAATGGGGTCAGAATCCTGAGACCCATACTCATCCCTCAAACCAGTGCTCTGAAGTGCACAAACAGCGCGGTGTGCAGGCTCTGTAGTAAATGTATGGAGCCACACATCACTCATAGAGTGGCATATGGACCTGTAGTGTATTGTATCCAATTGTACACTGTTAAGCCAGCTTTACACCTTACAATTAGGTGTGCGATCTCGTATGCGATGTGACACGCCCAGGTCGCAAATGCGATTGAATGAGATTGCACGTAGGTCGTTCATTTGCTGTCACACGAGCGTTAGTAGTCTATGTTAAATTGATCAATTTTGTGTGCGATCCTTTAGATCATGTGTTCTGTGACGTATGCATTGGGCACCCTTTTTTTTATTTTTTATTTATTGACTTGCCAAGCGTGTGTAATGTGTAGGGATGCGTTTTTACTATGTCATCTGCCATTCAGCTCTGCTACATGGCCACTAACAGCAGACACAGACAGCCATTTAGCAGAGCTGAATGGCCGATGACAGCAGACACAGAAAGAGCCGCACGATCAGAATGAACTCAGGTTAACTTCACCCGACTTCATTGTCATGCTGCGGCTCTGTCTGTGTCGCGTCCTGATTAGCGGTCACCTGTGAAGGACTTACCGATGACCGCTAAACTCCTGAGTAACTGAATTGAGCAGCCCTACTGTCACCTCCACACAGCAACTGAAGACAGCCGCGCGATCAGCTGAGCTGTCACTGAGGTTACCCACGGCCACCGCTGTATCCAGTGACAGCGGGTAACCTCAGTGACAGCTCAGCTGATCGCGATACTCACCTCAGTTGCTGCATGGAGGTGACTGGAGCGGCGGTGTCTTTTGCAGCTCCGGTCACCTCCATGCAGCAGAGCTGGAAGTGACGCTGGACCATCCTGGATTACGCCGGACATGGAGGGCTTTTTCGAGCTTATTAAAGTGGTGAACCAGGGTATATGTTTGTGTTTTTTAGTTCTAATAAAGGATTTTTTTGGGTGTGTGTGTTTATTTACTGTCACTTACAGTTTAATCATGGAAGGTATCTCGGGGAGACGCCTGAAATGATTAATCTAGGATTTAGTAGCAGCTATGGGCTGCCAATAACTCCTTATTACCCCGATTGCCAACGCACCAGGGCAAATCGGGACGAGCCGGGTACAGTCCCAGAACTGTCGTATCTAATGTATGCAACAATTCTGGGAGGCTGCTGGCTGATATTGTTAGGCTGGGGGGCTCCCCATAACGTGGAGCTCCCCATCCTGAGAATACCAGCCTTCAGCTGTATGGCTTTATCTGGCTGGTTTTAAAATTGGGGGGACCGCATGCCGGTTTTTTTAATTATTTAATTATTTATTTCACTGCACAGTATAGACACGCCCACTGGCTGCTGTGATTGGGTGCAGTGAGACACCTGTCACTCAGCGTGGGGGCGTGTCTCACTGCAACCAATCATAGGCGCCGGTGGGCGGGGAAAGCAGGGAATACGAGATTGTTTAATGAGCAGCCGGCTTTTTCAAAATAGTAAAAGCCGCCGGAGCAGTGTGAATGCCGTGCAGCGCCGCGCCGGTGATCGGGGATCGGTGAGTATGAGAGAGGGGGTAAGAGGGATAGACTGACATGAACAGAGAGAGAGGGACAGAGATAGTGACCGACTGACAGAGATTAGTGAATAACAGACATTGTGAGGCGCTTCATAACGCAGCTTTTCAGCTGCACTCTGAAGCAGACCTTTTTTAAGCTGCGGTGCAGAGCGCACACCTGCGCACATAGCCTCAGACATCAAAATCGTATGAAGGATGTCACACGTTTCAATTGACTAGGTTCGTACAACAAAACGTCCAATGTATGAGGAATAAACGACGTGTATGTGATCACTGTATTTGCGTTCAATCTTGATTGCATGTAGGTGTCACACGCAAATACGTCACAAATGATGCCGGATGTGCGTCACTTACAACTTGACCCCGACGACGGATTGAAAGATTTATTGAAGCGTGCAAAGCAGGCATTACACTACAGGTCCATGTACCACTCTATATCTGTATACACTCTTATAGAGTGGTATATAAACTTGTAGTGTATCCATGTTCACTTTTATAGAGTGGTATATGGACCTATAGTGTATTGTAACCTTATACACTCTTACACTACAGGTCTATATGCCACTCTATAAGAGTGTATAAGGATACTATACAGGTTCATATACCACTCTCTATATGTATTCACTCTAATAGAGTGGTATATAGACCTGTAGTGTACCCGTACACACTCTTATAGTGTTGCTGATGGACCTGTAGTGTATCTTTATACACCCAGAGAGTGGTATATGGATCTGTATTGTATTGTATCCTTTTACACTCTTAAGGGGGCTTTACACGCTATGATATCGTTAATGTTTTATCGTCGGGGTCACGTTGTTAGTAACGCACATCCGGCGTCATTAACGATATCGCAGCGTGTAAACACTTACCAGCGACCTTAAGCGACCTCAAAAATGGTGAAAATCGTTCACCATGGAGAGGTCGTCCCAAACTCAAAAATCGGTAATGGTTGATTATTGATGTTGTTCGTCACTCCTGCGGCAGCACACATCGCTGTGTGTGACACCACAGGAGCGAGGAACGTCTTACCTGCCGCTGGCCGCAATGCGGAAAGAAGGAGGTGGGCGGGATGTTACATCCCGCTCATCTCCACCCCTCCGCTTTGATTGGCCGGCTGCTTAGTGACGTCGCGGTGACATCGCTGTGATGCCGAACATCCCTACCCCTTGAGGGAGGGATTGTTCAGCAGTCACAGCGACGACGACGACCAAGTATGTGCGTGTGACGCTGCCGTAGCAATAATGTTCGCTGCGTCAGCGATCACACGATATTACATGCACGACGGGGGTGGGTGCTTACACGCTCGATATCGCTAGCAATTGCTAATGTCGTAGCATGTAAAGCCCGCTTTACACTACAGATCCATATACCACTCTATCACAGTGGATAAGGGTACACTACAGGTCCATGTACCACTCTTACAGAGTGTTATATAGTTCTGTAGTGTATCTGTATACACTCAGAGCAATATATGGACCTGTAGTGTATTGTACCCTTACACACTCTTACACTACAGGTCCATATACCACTCTACAGTATATCTATATACACTCTTATAGAGTGGAATGTAGACCTGTAGTATAAGAGTGTGTAAGGATACAATACACTACAGGTCTTTATACTGATCTGTGAATGTATACAGATACACTACAGGTTCATGTATATAGATATAAAGTGGTATATAGACCTGGAGTGTATCTATAAACTCTCTTATAGAAGGGTACATGGACCTGCAGTTTACCTGTACATACTCATAGAGCAGTATATGGACCTGTAGTTTATTGTATCCTTATATACGCTTACACTACAAGTCCATATACCACACTATAAGAGTATATACGGATAAACTACAGGTCCATATACCACTCTATAGCTATATACACCTTTACAGAGTGGCATATGGACCTGTAGTGTATCCGTATATACTGTTATAGGATTTATCAGAAACGCAATAATGCTTAAATATTCATATATACCAAATAATTATAGTAATAATAAAAGGTATATTTATGATATGTGAGATGTGCGCATGTTTAGAACAAAAAAGGCCGCTCAGTAAAAGAGCAATACAAAAAAGAAAAATATCGAGATATGGTCACATATATACAGAAGAAATGTTTTATTCTTTAAAAATATAACTGGAAAGTTAAGTGGTGGATCTACAATAAAGCAAAGAGGAGCATACTGATGGAAAATTAATACATCACATATATATATGGTAACTTCAGAAAAAAGTCCGCTATATGCAAAAAAATTGAATACTAATATAATAACCCAATTTGTAAGGTGTGTGTATATATATATATAATATATATATATAGTATATATCAAATAATAATAATAAGAATAAATACAAAAGCAGCGACTGAAACTTAACCTTTAATCTATCATATAAAATTAGATCTCATAAAGTGCAGTGCATTGAAAAAAAAATGCCAAAAAGGCAATAACATAGATAAATCTCACCCGATCTTTCTATACAGGCAAGGAAGAGCACCAATCATAAGGAGAGGAATCACAGGCATGAATGAACAGGGTCAGCAGTCGGGTTATCATGTATCAGCCCCTGTCGTGCCCCATAAATAGACTTCCACCCTGACAAGGGCAACACCCTAGTAAGCTGTCTGCCCCGCAACCTCATCAAAGAAACATCCTCCCGACGCGTTTCCCTCTCAATAAAGAGAGTTCATGAGGGGAGAGAGGAATATCAACCTGCAATGGCAGGGATTGGTACAAAAGTTACACGCAAAAAAACTTGTGTTTGCAGAGATAGACGGTCTGTTTTTGTAGGATTCATCTCTCCTGTCCTGGCTTTTCCCAGGGGTGGGGGAGAGGGGGTATTAGACCAGGGCTGATGAAGAGTCTGGGCTACGCTGGAGGTCCAGACCTCTTCGCCATCTGAAGTACTGCTGCAATAAGGAACAGCTTAGGGTCCCTAGCCTGAGGTCCAGTCTAGGTGCCCCCATTCCAAGTGAACATGTCACACCCCGTGATATTTACCATTACAGCATCAATGAAGTGCAGAGGGACTGACTGAGAAAGACCACATAAGGCATGGAGCCTGATAGCATTCGTGTGCTCGCTGCCTAAGTAAATGGCCATTCTGCAGTTTTATTGAGAATGGAGAGGATTTTTAAAGCATCACTCAAGCCTTTTTTTGTAATTGCACCACTGGACTGGTGCTTTAAATCCAAGTCTCCTTCCTCCTGTAATATATTTACCTTCCAGCGGCTTCACTTTCTATCGCCATCACTCCAGCTGATCTCCGGTGATTTGTTATCTTCTGGCTGCTCCAGTAATTCATGGAGCCACTGGAGGTCAGAACTGAATACATTTCTATGAGAGCCTTGCTCTGGCCTCCTTCTGGCTCTCAGTTTGGCTTATATCAATACACTCAGCTCAGTTTATTCTAATGTCTATGGGGATTCTTAAAACTTTCCAAACTCAGAAAAGTTGGTTGAGCGCCATTACAACTTGCTCCTCTGTGGATACTCAGGTGTGAAGAGACAAAACAAAAGATGGACAACTCTGGAGTTAACAGCTATATATATAATTGCCTTATTCTGTCTCTCTGTCTTTCTACAAAATGACGTCATTACAGTGACAACCGTCGGGCCGCTCGGCTCGGCCCGGCCATGCTCCCTGCACGCATTGGCCGCTTGGCCCGGCCATGGCCCCCGCACGCATTGGCCGCTCAGGCATGCCCCCCGCACACTGTGCCCGCTCAGCCATGCCCCCCGCACACTGTGCCCACTCAGCCACGACCCCCGCACACTGTGCCCACTCAGCCACGACCCCCGCACTCTGTGCCTGCTCGGCCACGGCTCAGCACACTGTGCCCACTCGGCCATACCCCCCACACACTGTGCCCGCTTGGCCACGCCCCCGCACACTGTGCCCGCTCGGCCACACCCCCGCACACTGTGCCCGCTCGGCCACGCCCCACGCACACTGTGCCCACTCGGCCACGCCCCCCAGGACTACTCCTCCTATTATCGTCCTCTCCCCCCAGGACAACTCCTATTATCCTCCTCTCCCCCCAGGACTACTCCTCCTATTATATTCCTCTCCCCCCAGGACTACTCCTTCTATTATACTCCTCTCCCCCCAGGACTACTCCTCCTATTATACTCCTCTCTCCCCAGGACTACTCCTCCTATTAAACTCCTCTTCCCCCAGGACTACTCCTATTATTCTCCTTTCCCCCCAGGACTACTCCTCCAATTATACTCCTCACCTCCAGGACTACTCCTCCTATTATACTCCTCACCTCCAGGACTACTCCTTCTATTATACTCCTCTCCCCCCAGGACTACTCCTCCTATTATACTCCTCTCTCCCCAGGACTACTCCTCCTATTATACTCCTCTCTCCCCAGGACTACTCCTCCTATTATACGCCTCTCCCCCCAGGACTACTCCTCCTATTATACTCCTCTCTCCCCAGGACTACTCCTCCTATACTCCTCACCTCCAGGACTACTCCTCCTATTATACTCCTCTCCCCCCAGGACTACTCCTCCTATTATACTCCTCACCTCCAGGACTACTACTCCTATTATACTCCTCTCCCCCCAGGACTACTCCTCCTATTATCCTCCTCTCTCCCCAGGACTACTCCTCCTATTATCCTACTCTTCCCCCAGGACTACTCCTCCTATTATACTCCTCACTTCCAGGACTCCTCCTCCTATTATACTCCTCTCCCCTAGGACTACTCCTCCTATTATACTCCTCTCTCCCCAGGACTACTCCTCCTATTATACTTCTCTCCCCCCAGGACTACTCCTCTTATTATACTCCTCCCTCCCCAGGACTACTCCTCTTATTATACTTCTCTCTTCCCAGAACTACTCCTCCTATTATCCTGCTCTCCCCACAGGACTACTCCTCCTATTATACTCCTCTCCCCCCAGGACTACTCCTCCTATTATCCTGCTCTCCCCACAGGACTACTCCTCCTATTATACTCCTCCCTCCCCAGGACTACTCTTCCTATTATACTTCTCTCTTCCCAGAACTACTCCTCCTATTATCCTGCTCTCCCCACAGGACTACTCCTCCTATTATCCTCCTCTCTCCCCAGGACTACTCCTCCTATTATCCTGCTCTCCCCACAGGACTACTCCTCCTATTATCCTCCTCTCCCCCCAGGACTACTCCTCCTATTATACTCCTCTCTCCCCAGGACTACTCCTCCTATACTCCTCACCTCCAGGACTACTCCACCTATTATACTCCTCTCCCCACAGGACTACTCCTCCTATTATACTCCTCTCCCCCCAGGACTACTCCTCCTATTATCCTGCTCTCCCCACAGGACTACTCCTCCTATTATCCTCCTCTCCCCCCAGGACTACTCCTCCTATTATACTCCTCTCTCCCCAGGACTACTCCTCCTATTAAACTCCTCTTCCCCCAGGACTACTCCTATTATTCTCCTTTCCCCCCAGGACTACTCCTCCAATTATACTCCTCACCTCCAGGACTACTCCTCCTATTATACTCCTCACCTCCAGGACTACTCCTTCTATTATACTCCTCTCCCCCCAGGACTACTCCTCCTATTATACTACTCACCTCCAGGACTACTCCTCCTATTATCCTCCTCTCTCCCCAGGACTACTCCTCCTATTATACTCCTCTCTCCCCAGGACTACTCCTCCTATTATACGCCTCTCCCCCCAGGACTACTCCCCTATTATACTCCTCTCTCCCCAGGACTACTCCTCCTATACTCCTCACCTCCAGGACTACTCCTCCTATTATACTCCTCTCCCCCCAGGACTACTCCTCCTATTATACTCCTCACCTCCAGGACTACTACTCCTATTATACTCCTCTCCCCCCAGGACTACTCCTCCTATTATCCTCCTCTCTCCCCAGGACTACTCCTCCTATTATCCTACTCTTCCCCCAGGACTACTCCTCCTATTATACTCCTCACTTCCAGGACTCCTCCTCCTATTATACTCCTCTCCCCTAGGACTACTCCTCCTATTATACTCCTCTCTCCCCAGGACTACTCCTCCTATTATACTCCTCTTTCCCCAGGACTAGTCCTCCTATTATACTTCTTTCCCCCCAGGACTACTCCTCTTATTATACTCCTCCCTCCCCAGGACTACTCCTCCTATTATACTTCTCTCTTCCCAGAACTACTCCTCCTATTATCCTGCTCTCCCCACAGGACTACTCCTCCTATTATACTCCTCTCCCCCCAGGACTACTCCTCCTATTATCCTGCTCTCCCCACAGGACTACTCCTCCTATTATCCTCCTCTCCCCCCAGGACTACTCCTCCTATTATACTCCTCTCTCCCCAGGACTACTCCTCCTATTAAACTCCTCTTCCCCCAGGACTACTCCTATTATTCTCCTTTCCCCCCAGGACTACTCCTCCAATTATACTCCTCACCTCCAGGACTACTCCTCCTATTATACTCCTCACCTCCAGGACTACTCCTTCTATTATACTCCTCTCCCCCCCAGGACTACTCCTCCTATTATACTCCTGTCTCCCCAGGACTACTCCTCCTATTATACTCCTCTCTCCCCAGGACTACTCCTCCTATTATACTCCTCTTCCCCAGGACTACTCCTCCTATTAAACTCCTCTTCCCCCAGGACTACTTCTATTATTCTCCTTTCCCCCCAGGACTACTCCTCCAATTATACTCCTCACCTCCAGGACTACTCCTCCTATTATCCTCCTCTCCCCCCAGGACTACTCCTCCTATTATACTCCTCTCTCCCCAGGACTACTCCTCCTATTATACTCCTCTCTCCCCAGGACTACTCCTCCTATTATACTCCTCTGTCCCCAGGACTACTCCTTTTATTATACGCCTTTCTCCCTAGGACTACTCCTCCTATTATCCTCCTCTCCCCCCAGGACTACTCCTCCTATTATACTCTTCTCCCCCCAGGACTACTCCTCCTATTATACTCCTCTCCCCCCAGGACTACTCCTCCTATTATACTCCACACCTCCAGGACTACTACTCCTATTATACTCCTCTCCCCCCAGGACTACTCCTCCTATTATCCTCCTCTCTCCCCAGGACTTCTCCTCCTATTATGCTCCTCACTTCCAGGACTCCTCCTCCTATTATACTCCTCTCCCCCAGGACTACTCCTCCTATTATCCTGCTCTCCCCACAGGACTACTGCTCCTATTATACTCCTCTCCCCCCAGGACTACTCCTCCTATTATCCTGCTCTCCCCACAGGACTACTCCTCCTATTATACTCCTCTCCCCCCAGGACTACTCCTCCTATTATCCTGCTCTCCCCACAGGACTACTCCTCCTATTAATCCTCCTCTCCCCCCAGGACTACTCCTCCTATTATACTCCTCTCTCCCCAGGACTACTCCTCCTATACTCCTCACCTCCAGGACTACTCCTCCTATTATACTCCTCTCCCCCCAGGACTACTCCTTCTATTATACCCCTCACCTCCATGACTACTCCTCCTATTATACTCCTCTCCCCCAGGACTACTCCTCCTATTATCCTCCTCTCCCCCCAGGACTACTCCTCCTATTATACTCCTCACCTCCAGGACTACTCCTCCTATTAAACTCCTCTCTCCCCAGGACTACTCCTCCTATTATACTCCTCTCTCCCCAGGACTACTCCTCCTATTATACTCCTCTCTCCCCAGGACTACTCCTCCTATTATACTCCTCTTTCCCCAGGACTAGTCCTCCTATTATACTTCTCTCCCCCCAGGACTACTCCTCTTATTTTACTCCTCTCTCCCCAGGACTACTCCTCCTATTATACTCCTCTCTCCCAAGGACTACTCCTCCTATTATACTCCTCTCTCCCCAGGACTCCTCCTCCTATTATACTCCTCTCTCCCCAGGACTACTCCTCCTATTATACTCCTCTCTCCCCAGGACTACTCCTCCTATTATACTCCTCTTTCCCCAGGACTAGTCCTCCTATTATACTTCTCTCCCCCCAGGACTACTCCTCTTATTATACTCCTCTCTCCCCAGGACTACTCCTCCTATTATACTCCTCTCTCCCAAGGACTACTCCTCCTATTATACTCCTCTATCCCCAGGACTACTCCTCCTATTATACTCCTCTCTCCCCAGGACTCCTCCTCCTATTATACTCCTCTCTCCCCAGGACTACTCCTCCTATTATACTCCTCTCTCCCCAGGACTACTCCTCCTATTATACTCCTCTTTCCCCAGGACTAGTCCTCCTATTATACTTCTCTCCCCCCAGGACTACTCCTCTTATTATACTCCTCTCTCCCCAGGACTACTCCTCCTATTATACTCCTCTCTCCCAAGGACTACTCCTCCTATTATACTCCTCTATCCCCAGGACTACTCCTCCTATTATACTCCTCTCTCCCCAGGACTACTCCTCCTATTATACTTCTCTCTTCCCAGAACTACTCCTCCTATTATACTCCTCTCACACAAGGACTACTCCTCCTATTATACTCCTCTCTCCCCAAGACTACTCTTCCCATTATACTCCTCTCTCCCAAGGACTACTCCTCCTATTATACTCCTCTCCCCACAGGACTACTCTTCCTATTATACTCCTCTCCCCCCAGGACTACTCCTCCTATTATACTCCTCTCCCCCCAGGACTACTCCTCCTATTATCCTGCTCTCCCCACAGGACTACTCCTCCTATTATCCTCCTCTCCCCCCAGGACTAATCCTCCTATTATACTCCTCTCCCCCCAGGACTACTCCTCCTATTAGACTCCTCTCCACCCAGGACTACTCCTCCTATTATACTCCTCACCTCCAGGACTACTCCTCCTATTATACTCCTCACCTCCAGGACTACTCCTCCTATTATACTCCTCACCTCCAGGACTTCTCCTCCTATTATACTCCTCACCTCCAGGACTTCTCCTCCTATTATACTCCTCTCTCCCCAGGACTACTCCTCCAACACACACACTGCAGAAAACATACCTCCCCCCAAAAAACACCCACCCACACAAACAAACAGCGCAACACACACAACACCACACACACACACACACAGCACCACACACACACACAACACTGCAGACACACAGAGCTCCACAAACAACGCAACACACACACAACACCGATCTCACACCCCCCACACCCAGACAACACCTAGAAAAGTTACAGTGCCCTACACAAACACTTGGCAACTACACACAGCAACATCTATATATATATATATATATATATATATATATATAACAAAATCATACATTAGCTACACAATAAATTCTAGAATACCCGATGCGTTAGAATCGGGCCACCTTCTAGTATAAAAATAAAGAGATAAAAAAAAGTCAAAATCAGAAGATTGCTACGTCCACACATATCACGGGTGGACAATAACTTTCTGATGGCTTCTGTAGACTCAGATTATAGCTGATCTACTTAAATCTGACAGCCATCCATGGGCCATCCACCTGTATGTATATGAAGAGAGTTAACTGGGTAGATTTTTTTACGGTCGTCACATAGACTGCAGATCAGTCCAAAATAGTAATAGCTGTGATTCTCATCACTGCATTGGTAGATAAATCATTATTGTCATCCACTTACTGCTGCTCAGATTCAGTCAGATCCCTATTTATCCAATACAACACATGAATATTTATTTGCTGTCACATACGCTTCACATCATGTGCTATTCTTATTTTCTGGATCGGAGTGCACTGAGGCAGGTAACCAGATTTGGACTAATTGTCATTTGTTTAAAGACAGTGACATTTTGGTTTCGGTAAACACCATATGCCTCAGGCAGTATAATACAATTTCCAGTCCGTAGTGAAACTTCTGTTTTGTGCCACTTACAACTTGTTACTGCCAACTTGATCTCTGTTATGTCAGTAGAATATGCTTCCATATGTGACTTCTGTTAATTGTATTTCTTTAGGGAGTTTGAGCAAATTAAACACCTGGCCATATTACTTTACAGAGAAAAGGCCATCATAAAAGTCTCAGGGCAAACAGGCAAATGCAGTTATCTATAAGCTTAGCTGGAATATGAAGGGGTCATATTTAGCATGGAAACTGTGCCAAGATGTTTTGCTATGCCAGTTGTATGAAACATAGGTTGGTCACATAAGTATAAAGGTTGTCAATGCCTATTTCATAGTTCCAATATGTTTTCTCTATTAATACTACAGCCTTCTTTAAGTTCATAGAAATATTCTGCGCCTACATTTTTTGCAGTCATTTCTTGGGAGCATTGGGTGATATATATAAGCCATTATGTTAAAATGCACAAATCACTCTGCAAAGTAATCGCCCATGTAGCTTGTACTGCTAACATATTAGTGGCCATCAGGAATCTATATTATAAGTCTGTCTTTAAGAAACCCTTTAAGATATTAGAATGCAAGAGTTATCTATATATATAATTGCCTTATTCTGTCTGTCTGTCTGTCTGTCTCTGTCTGTCTTGCTCCAAAATTGTGTCCTTACGGTGACACAAAGCGGATTGGCCACTGGCCTCACCATGGCCCCGCCCCCCCGCACGGATTGGTCGCTCGCCCTGGCTCCCCCCCCACACGGATTGGCCGGCCGCTCGCACAGGCTCCGCCCCCCACACGGATTGGCCTCTTGCCCCGGCACCCTGCACGTATTGGCAACTCGGCCATGCCCCGCCCCCCTCACGCAATGCACGCTTGCTCTGGCCCCGCCCCCCGCACGCATCCCCCGAACTGACACGGAGACACAACTCCCAGGTGAGTACTGTACCCCCGGGAGCCCCCACCAGCATACGCCGCCAACCCAGCCGACACAAACCCTTGCATTGCTGGGGTTTGCCGCCGTATGCTGGTGTGGGCTCCCGTGCAAGTGGGGGACGGGATGCGCTGGTAACCCTGGTAGCATAATTACCAGCGCATCAAGGTCCTACAGCGGCGGAAAATCCACACGCACACACATAACAGACACACACACACACACATTAGATCACACTCACTCTCACACACACCTCACACACACATTAGATCGCATCCACACACTCACAGCATCCGGAGATATCGCTTGCTTCTCGGCAGCGATACTGTGCTGTGAGCTTCCAGGACCTGCCGGAGGATCACATGGTCAGAAGCATGTGGTATCTCCGGATGTTGTGAGTGTGAGCGCGTATGTGCAATATCGTCAGTGTGTGTCTGTGTGAGTGTATGCCATCTGATGTGTGGGAGTGTATGCAATCGGGTGTGTGTGAGTGTATGCGATCGGGTGTGTGTGAGTGTATGCGATCGGGTGTGTGTGAGTGTATGCGATCGGGTGTGTGTGAGTGTATGCGATCGGGTGTGTGTGAGTGTATGCGATCGGGTGGGTGTGAGTGTATGCGATCGGGTGGGTGTGTGTGTGTGTGTGAGTGTATGCGATCGGATCTGTGAGTGTCGGCAGAGGAGCACGTCGTGCTGGAGGAGGCTGGGAGGAGAGAGGCTGATCCTGGGGAAGGCTGGGAGGGGGAGGCTGATGCTGGGGGAGGCTGATGCAGGGGGAGGCTGATGTTGGGGGAGGCTGGGAGGGTGTAGGCTGATGCTGGGAGAGGCTGATGCTGGGGGAGGCTGGGAGGAGAGAGGCTGATGCTGGGGGAGGCTGATGCTGGGGGTGGCTGGGAAGAGAGAGGCTGATGCTGGGGGAGGCTGATGCTGGGGGAGGCTGATGTTGGAGGAGGCTGGGAGGGTGTAGGCTGATGCTGGGGGAGGCTGATGCTGGGGGAGGCTGGGAGGAGAGAGGCTGATGCTGGGGGAGGCTGATGCTGGGGGTGGCTGGGATGAGAGAGGCTGATGCTGGGGTAGGCTGATGCTGGGGGAGGCTGGAAGGAGAGAGGCTGATGCTGGGGGAGGCTGATGTTGGGGGAGGCTGGGAGGGTGTAGGCTGATGCTGGGGGAGGCTGATGCTGGGGGTGGCTGGGATGAGAGAGGCTGATGCTGGGGGAGGCTGATGCTGGGGGAGGCTGGAAGGAGAGAGACTGATGCTGGGGGAGGCTGGGAGGGGGAGGCTGATGCTGGGGGAGGCTGGGAGGAGAGAGGCTGATGCTGGGGGAGGCTGATGCTGGGGGAGGCTGGAAGGAGAGAGGCTGATGCTGGGGGAGGCTGATGCTGGGGGTGGCTGGGAGGGGGAGGCTGATGCTAGGGAAGGCTGGGAGGAGAGAGGCTGATGCTGGAGGAGGCTGGGAGGAGAGAGGCTGATGCTGGGGGAGGCTGGGAGGAGAGAGGCTGATGCTGGGGGAGGCTGGGAGGTGGAGGCTGATGCTGGGGGAGGCTGGAAGGAGAGAGGCTGATGGTGGGGGAGGCTGATGCTGGGGGAGGCTGGGAGGGGGAGGCTGGGAGGAAAGAGGCTGATGCTGGGGGAGGCTGGGAGGAGGGAGGCTGGGAGGGGGGAGGCTGGGAGGGGGGAGGCTGAGAGAAGAGAGGCTGATGCTGGGGGAGGCTGAGGCTGGGAGGAGAGAGGCTGATGCTGGGGACAGAGAGGCTGATGCTGGGAGGAGAGAGGCTGATGCTGGGAGGAGAGAGGCTGATGTTGGGAGGAGAGAGGCTGATGCTGCGGGTAGAGAGGCTGATGCTGGTGCAGCATGGGGGATGGAGCACGATGGGGGGTGCGCAGCATGGGGGATGGAGCACGTTTGGGAGTGCACAGCATGGCGGATGGAGCACGTTTGGGACTGCGCAGCATGGCGGATGGACCACGTTTGGGAGTGCGCAGCATGGCGGATGGAGCATGTTTGGGAGTGCGCAGCATGGCGGATGGAGCACGTTTGGGAGTGCGCAGCATGGCGGATGGACCACGTTTGGGAGTGCACAGCATGGCGAATGGAGCACGTTTGGGAGTGCGCAGCATGGCGGATGGAGCATGTTTGGGAGTGCGCAGCATGGCAGATGGAGCACGATGGGGGGTGCGCAGCATGGGGGATGGAGCACGATGGGAGGTGCACACCTCCCCCCAACACACACACGCACACATCACACCACACACACACTGGGAACCACAAACACCGCCCTACACAGACACCCACACACACAGACAATGCTGCACACACACAACACCCAACACACAAACACCGCGGCATACATAAATATACGCACATACCGCACAACACACACATTGCACAAAACATACCTCCCCCCAAAACACACCACACCCACACAAACCGCGCAACACACACACACACAACGCTACAGACACACAGCGCTCCACAAACAACGCAACACACGCAACACACAAACAACACCGCTCTCACCCCCCGCCACACCCAGACAACACCCAGAACATGTACAGCGCCCTACACAAACACTTGGTAACTACACACAACAACATCTATATATATATATATATATATATATATATATAACAAAAATCATACATTAACTACACAATACGTAAATTCTAGAATACCCGATGCGTAGAATTGGGCCACCTTCTAGTAGTTTATATTAGCTTGTTTTCTGTAATTTTCCCAGACACCTGGAGTTATAGTTCTAGTGAGAAAATACATGTTTATAGTATCACTCAGTGCCACAGAATTCTCAAATCAATGTTTACTGAGAATGTGTGTGTTTATAGTATGGTAAAACATCTGAAACCAGGAGCTTTTGGTATGTCTCATCCGGTAACGTATTTGTCTGGTGTAGATTGACATCTGAATAGTTGGCAACTCAGAAGAGGGATACTATATTGAACAAATGGAACCTATTAGAGTTTGTGTAAAATTTGGTTACGCAAGCAATTTGTTTTTAAGTGAAATATAGACTGGTGAGATTACAGCAAAGTCAGAAGCCTGTTTACCTGTGGAGGAAACGCCCGTTGACATTGTGGATCCCAGGAGTTTCTCTGTCTTCGCTGTTTTGCTTCTCACAGCTGATTCTCCCAGACAGATGATATGTGTAACTCCTGGTGAAGTTTGTTTTTCCTATGTAGTGTGCAATGTAAGTACTTTACCTTTGTGATTTATATTATGCAAAAGTGTACGCAATTCTATTTCCTATTTTCTGTTATCATTTAGTCATTATAATAAAATTAATTGCCTTCTTTAACGCCATATCCGATCCCTATAAATACAAAACATAGCTGAGGACTAACAATGCTCCGAACCATGGGCAAACAAGTCTGGTTCTAGAATGGCAAATCTGACTCTACAGCGATCCACTTCTTTACACATCATAACCAGGAACTAAGAATTTACTGAGATTCTACTTTTGTTTCCTTCAGAAAGTATGTTATATGATACCTACTGCTCTTCAAAAACTGTGTGTAAGTCACTCATTTGCCATCTCCATTTCATTCTGCCTACACTAAATTTAATTCTTTTAACCCTTTCACCAAAGGAAGGGCCATATCCCTTGCTTTGATGCAGGCTCACACGCTAAGCGCTCATCATCCCTGGCACATGATAGCTGACTTAATCAGCCATCAAGTGCCTCTAACAACTGTGGGTAGATCTTAGCTGTTTAATTTTTACATGCTGATGTCATTCACTGACAATGGAATTTAATATGCACAGACCGGAAGTGTGTCATTAATACCGCCCTTTGGCACGCCCATCACGTGAGTACAGGGCGCTGATGGGTTATCATGACAGCCAGGGATCTGCTGAAGATCCCTGTGCCTATCATCATGATCCTCCTGTGACTGCAGGCTCATGGCAGATGTTCATAGGAGGTCGTACTTTCGCTTGTGCTTGTGCACTGCTCTGTATAGCACTGGTGATCGGCCTATCACAGTGTTCACTAAAGGGACTATTAAATACCATAAAAAGTTTAAAAAAAATAGTTTAAAAACAATAAAAAAACATATTTCCTATCATAGTGGTCAGAAATGTCTGATCTATCAAAATATAAAATAGATCAATCAGATCGGTAAACTGCGTTTTTTTGGTTGCTCAAACATAGCAATAAAGGGCGATAAAAACATTGTATCCACCCAAAATGGTATCATTAACATAGTCAGATCAGGCGCAAAAAATAAGTCCTCACAAAACCCCAGATCCCAAAAAATGAAAATGCTACAGGTCTTGGAAAAATGATTACAAAAGCGGGAACATTATTTTGATGGATTTCTGAATTTGTTTTCACTACCTAAACCCCTAATGATCGCCAATACATATTAAAACGATGGTCGTTAAGGGTCCTTATTTCTTGTGGCTTTTTTAAAGGGAATGTGTCACCTGGGTTTTGCCACCTAATCGGAGAGCAGCATGATGTAGAGACAGAGACTCTGATTCCAGTGATGTGTCACTTACTGGGCTGCTTAGTGTAGTTTTGATAAAATCACTGTCTAATCAGCAGGAAATTATCATTAGAGGACTACTTCGCAAGCTGCCAGGTAGTCAAGCATATTCATGAACTCTGCCCCAACAATGATTAGCAGCTTTCTATGAACACTTTACATATCCAACAAGCTGCCAATCATTGTTGTGGGTAGGGATATAAAGCTCAATATTCAAATAACTGCTAGAACTGCAGCAAAGAAAACAGTGTTTTAACAAAATGACAGCAAACCGCTCAGTAAGTGACACATCACTGGAATCAGGATCTCTGGCCCTACATTATGCTGCTCTCAGATGGGGCAGCAAAAGCCTGGAGACAGATTCCCTTTAAAGAATAAGTGTACAGTCGCCCCCTATGACATCAATCCTGCTGGTGACAGCTTTATACGACTATACTATATAATATACAGTTAGGTCCAGAAATATTTGGACAGTAACACAATTTTCGCGAGCTGGGCTCTGCATGCCAACACATTGGATTTGAAATGAAACCTCTACAACAGAATTCAAGTGCAGATTGTAACGTTTAATTTGAAGGTTTGAACAAAAATATCTGATAGAAATTGTAGGAATTGTACACATTTCTTTACAAACACTCCACATTTTAGGAGGTCAAAAGTAATTGGACAAATAAACCAAACCCAAACAAAATATTTTTATTTTCAATATTTTGTTGCGAATCCTTTGGAGGCAATCACTGCCTTAAGTCTGGAACCCATGGACATCACCAAACGCTGGGTTTCCTCCTTCTTAATGCTTTGCCAGGCCTTTACAGCCGCAGCCTTCAGGTCTTGCTTGTTTGTGGGTCTTTCCATCTTAAGTCTGGATTTGAGCAAGTGAAATGCATGCTTAATTGGGTTAAGATCTGGTGATTGACTTGGCCATTGCAGAATGTTCCACTTTTTTGCACTCATGAACTCCTGGGTAGCTTTGGCTGTATGCTTGGGGTCATTGTCCATCTGTACTATGAAGCGCCATCCGATCAACTTTGCGGCATTTGGCTGAATCTGGGCTGAAAGTATATCCCGGTACACTTCAGAATTCATCCGGCTACTCTTGTCTGCTGTTATGTCATCAATAAACACAAGTGACCCAGTGCCATTGAAAGCCATGCATGCCCATGCCATCACGTTGCCTCCACCATGTTTTACAGAGGATGTGGTGTGCCTTGGATCATGTGCCGTTCCCTTTCTTCTCCAAACTTTTTTCTTCCCATCATTCTGGTACAGGTTGATCTTTGTCTCATCTGTCCATAGAATACTTTTCCAGAACTGAGCTGGCTTCATGAGGTGTTTTTCAGCAAATTTAACTCTGGCCTGTCTATTTTTGGAATTGATGAATGGTTTGCATCTAGATGTGAACCCTTTGTATTTACTTTCATGGAGTCTTCTCTTTACTGTTGACTTAGAGACAGATACACCTACTTCACTGAGAGTGTTCTGGACTTCAGTTGATGTTGTGAACGGGTTCTTCTTCACCAAAGAAAGTATGCGGCGATCATCCACCACTGTTGTCATCCGTGGACGCCCAGGCCTTTTTGAGTTCCCAAGCTCACCAGTCAATTCCTTTTTTCTCAGAATGTACCCGACTGTTGATTTTGCTACTCCAAGCATGTCTGCTATCTCTCTGATGGATTTTTTCTTTTTTTTCAGCCTCAGGATGTTCTGCTTCACCTCAATTGAGAGTTCCTTAGACCGCATGTTGTCTGGTCACAGCAACAGCTTCCAAATGCAAAACCACACACCTGTAATCAACCCCAGACCTTTTAACTACTTCATTGATTACAGGTTAACGAGGGAGATGCCTTCAGAGTTAATTGCAGCCCTTAGAGTCCCTTGTCCAATTACTTTTGGTCCCTTGAAAAAGAGGAGGCTATGCATTACAGAGCTATGATTCCTAAACCCTTTCCCCGATTTGGATGTGAAAACTCTCATATTGCAGCTGGGAGTGTGCACTTTCAGCCCATATTATATATATGATTGTATTTCTGAACATGTTTTTGTAAACAGCTAAAATAACAAAACTTGTGTCACTGTCCAAATATTTCTGGACCTAACTGTACCTCTACTGCAGTCTGATTATTCATTCTACCTCTCAAAAATCAGAATAAGTCTCAGTTCACAATTATCCTGTGCTCTTCGCTGAACACTTCAGGGTTTCCATGTAGAAAAACCCCAGATGGAACCACTAACTATATAATGAGGCATATGGCACACTTTGGACTTGATCTGATCTCTGTATTGTTGGTCTTTCATCATTTCAGACGCCCTTTTAGAGCACAAATGTGGATGACCACATTTCTGCTGCAATGTGATGACGTCGCTGCGCAATGCCCTCATCATGCTGCTACATGTTGGCCATGGATGATGCACACTACTCCACCCCAGTGCCCCTGGTGCCACCACGTGGCTAAATTGCATGTGACACACCTAAAGGGTATCGCAACCAAATTCACCATGATGTAGCACAAACTCACTCTGTGTTAAGTGGCCAAAGCAACACAACTAGCCCCCTATGCAGTGACCAAACTGCAGGCTGCAGCTATTACAGGGCTCAAGAATTAACAAAGTGAAGTAATTACCCAGGGGCCTGTGCCCACCTCTTCACTGGGCCCCATACACCAGTAAGGTCAGTAATGCCCTAATGGTGGCCCTGTCTTCCATTTGTCTAAACAGAAGTTTTTGACTTCATGTGGCGTATTGCTGCACTTATAAAAAAAAGTGGGTAACAAACCTTTGGGTCTATTTTTGGGTTTTACCTGTGACAAAAATGAGAAATTTGGGGCTAAAGTAATATTTTTGTGAAAAAAAAATAAAATTTTCAAAATGATGACTTAATGTTATGTAATTCTGTGTAGTACCTGATTGTTCAAAATGCTCAATATACCCCTGGATAAAATCCTTTAAAGGTGTGGTTTCCATAATTAGGTAACTTGTGGGGGGTTTAAGTACCTTAGGGCCCTGCAAATGTGACATGAGGCACACGATCTATTTCAGCCAAATTTGTGTTCCAAAATTCAAATGGTCTTCTTCCTTTCCAAGCTCTGCCATTTATCCAAAGAGAGGTTTCTGACCACATGTGGGGTATCAGCCTACATATTATTAGTATCCAGATGAATAGCTTTACATTCCTCCACATTGAACCTCATCTGCCAGGTGGATGCCCAAACATTTAGTTTCTCCAAATCAGCGTGTAACTTATACAAATTATCCATAGAGTGCACTATACTACATAGTTTGGTGTCATCTGCAAAAATAGAGACAACACTATTTATTCTGTCTCGCATAACATTTATGTTAAATAATAGCAGACCCACTTAAGCTTGGGATTCACCATAGTGAATTGCCATAGTTGACAACATTTTGATCCAAAAAGCATAAAAACCATCCCACCAAGAGAATATGTACCCAACCAGCATGGACTTATCTCTAAATGATTCACTTCTCCAAGTACCAGCAGACCTCAATAGATGGGACAGAGCAGGACTCGTGCCTAACCATTTTGCACCTATCAATGGAAAACTATATAAACACAATGCACAGTCCAAAAAGGGGGAGCCATGCCCCATATGTACACAGTACAAGAAACTAAAGAAAATCAGAAAATAATTGGTCATCACACTTGTTGGTATTAGTGCTATATATAGGTTCATGTTCACACTGTGTCCATTAACAGACAAAACCTAAAATAAAAACAATGAGCAAATACCCTGCATTGAGTAGATAAATAACTAGTAATAGCACATGTAAATAATATAGGGTACATAGTTGAAATTATTTTGATTAAAAAAAGAATAAAAACCATCTCACCGGGACAAGTTGTACCCAGTGTACCCAGTCAGGATAGTCCTATCTCTAAATGATTCTCCTCTCCACGTGCTTCAGTTTCTTATATTTGCCCTCATCTTTTGAGGTCTGCTGGCACTTGATGAGGTGAATCATTTAGAAATAAGACCATCCAGATTGGGTACACCTTGTTTCACGCGTGTGTCACAAGTGACAGGCAGTCCTATGGTGTCTGGCTATAGAATTAGAGGACCTTCTATAATTCCTGCTTGGTTTTCATCCCTTTCCCTTTAGGACCCTGGGGCATTGTTCAGCCTGCCAACTGCTGTTCATCAGTACTTCCTATTACTTGGTGCTGGTGATATTATATACAGTGCTGGCCAAAAGTATTGGCACCCCTGCAATTCTGTCAGATAATACTCAGTTACTTCTTGAAAATGATTGCAATCACAAATTCTTTGGTATTATTATCTTCATTTAATTTGTCTTCAATGAAAAAAAGAAAAAAAAATTGTCATAAAGCCAAATTGGATATAATTCCACACCAAACATAAAAAAGGGGGTGGACAAAAGTATTGGCACTGTTTGAAAAATCATGTGATGCTTCTCTAATTTGTGTAATTAACAGCTGTAACTTACCTGTGGCACCTAACCGGTGTTGGCAATAACTAAATTACACTTGCAGCCAGTTGACATGGATTAAAGTTGACTCAACCTCTGTCCTGTGTCCTTGTGTGTAAAACATTGAGCATGGAGAAAAGAAAGAAGACCAAAGAACTGTCTGAGGACTTGGGAATCCAAATTGTGAGGAAGCATGAGCAATCTCAAGGCTACAAGTCCATCTCCAAAGACCTGAAAGTTCCTGTGTCTACGGTGCGCAGTGTCATCAAGAAGTTTAAAGCCCATGGCACTGTGGCTAACCTCCCTAGATGTGGAAGGAAAAGAAAAATTGACGAGAGATTTCAACACAGCTTGTGCGGATGGTGAATAAAGAACCTTGACTAACATCCAAACAAGTTCAAGCTGCCCTGCAGTCCGAGGCTACAACAGTGCCAACCCGTACTATCCGTCAGCGTCTGAATGAAAAGGGACTGTATGGTAGGATACCCAGGAAGACCCCACTTCTTACCCCGAGACATAAAAATGCCAGGCTGGAGTTTGCCAAAACTTACCTGTGAAAGCCTAAAACGTTTTGGAAGAATGTTCTCTGCTCAGATGAGACAAAAGTAGAGCTTTTTGGGAAAAGCCATCAACATAGAGTTTACAGGAAAAATAAAAGAGGCATTCAAAGAAAAGAACACGGTCCCTACAGTCAAACATGGCGGAGGTTCCCTGATGTTTTGGGGTTGCTTTGCTGCCTCTGGCCCTGGACTGCTTGACCGTGAGCATGGCATTATGAAGTCTGAAGACTAACAACAAATTTTGCAGCATAATGTAGGGCCGAGTGTGAGAAAGCTGGGTCTCCCTCAGAGGTCATGGGTCTTCCAGCAGGACAATGACCCAAAACACACTTCAAAAAGCACTAGAAAATGGTTTGATATAAAGCACTGGAGACTACTAAAGTGGCCAGCAATGAGTCCAGACCTGAATCCCATAGAACACCTGTGGAGAGATCTCAAAATGGCGGTTTGGAGAAGGCCCCCTTCAAATCTCAGGGACCTGGAGGTTGTGCAACCAAGTATTAGGCTAAGGGTGCCAATACTTTTCTCTGGACTATTTTTGGAGTTTTGTGTGAAATGATCAATAATTTGATTTTTGTTTCATTCTCTTTTGTGTTTTTTCATTGCAAGCAAAATAAATGAAGATAATAATTCCAAAGAATTTGTGATTGCAATCATTTTCAAGAAGAAACTGAGTATGATCTGACAGAATTGCAGGGGTGCCAATACTTTTGGCCAGCACTGTACATCTTTATCAAGTCTTCAGTGCAAATGTAGTGCCCCTGAACTTATCAGGTCACTACAAGGTACTGCATCCAGCCAAAGATGCAGGGCCTACTCCAGGGACCTGGAAGACCAGTGCTGGTAACAACAAAACACACTATAATCCCAGTTTTCCCCATCCACACAGGCTGCTGACAGACTAGAAATGTAGAAATGGACCAAATGGATGGCCACCCAGGGGTGGAGCCGATCCAGTCCACTAGACAATGACCAGGTGGGAGGGGCCAACAGTTAGACAGTGAGTTGGAGTTAGTGAGTGGAAGTGAGAGGAGATGGACGTGAATGCTCTGACACAGGAGTGTAACGCAGACCTGAGGGCTCAGGCGTGTGGTTGCCGGAAGAGTACGGCGAATTACTCCTGGAACCATAGCACCGACGGGGCACAGAACGCTAGGTCAGGCAAATGCTCCAAGCAGAACTGATAAAAATCTGCACAGTGAGGAGACCAATCAGGACCTCCCTGTGACTTTAGAAGTCCGGGGGCACTAGCAGTAACAGGAGAACCAGGGACCGGAACGGAACACCAACCCTACAGGGTTCACACTGCCCGCCGTACGGACTGAGAGACGAAGAGACTGAGAGACGAAGGGGAGGGGACCCCAAGATGCTCCAAGCCACGGGGACCCACCCACTTGAGAAAGGTGCAGGGGATAGAAGCCACCAGGTCACCAACAGGCACTGGGACTAAGGGAACCAGAGGTGAATACCAGCCTTCCTCCGGGTACCAGATACCATCTACTGTGAGTAAAGAGAACCAGTTAAACCATAACTCTTCGTCTGGCCTACCCTTCTTTCTTTGCCTAAAGGCCTCTTTACACGCAATGGCATCGCTAAAGAGATGTCGTTGGGGGTCACAGAATTCGTGACGCACATCCGGCTTCGTTAGCGACGTTGTTGCGTGTGAAACGCATGAACTACCATTAACGATCAAAATTACTTACCTAATCGTTGATCGTTGACGCGTCGTTCCTTTCCCGATTATCATTGCTGTTGCAGGACGCAGGTTGTTCGTCGTTCCTGCAGCAGCACACATCGCAATGTGTGACACCGCAGGAACGAGGAACATCACCTTACCTGCGGCCACCCACAATGAGGAAGGAAGGAGATTGGCGGGATGTTCGTCCCGCTCATTTCCGCCCCTCCGCTTCTATTGGGCGGCCGCTTAGTGACGCCACTGTGACATCGCACGAATCGCTAGGCAGGTAAGTATGTGTGACGGGTGTAAGCGATGTTGTGCGCCCCGGGCAGCGATTTGCCCGTGACGCACAACCAATGGGGCGTTGTACGCTTGCTAGCGATATCGATAGCGATATTGCTGCGTGTAAAGTGCCCTTAACTTCATCACCAACCCCCTGGGGCCCCAGCCCTACTTGCAACCCAACATCTAGGCTGCCATCACATCAGCCCCAGCAGAGAGACTGTGCAGCAACGGTTCTATCACCATAACCGCAACCCCCAAGTGGCATCACGACATAAACTCTATTAAACATTCCCTTGTATATAAACGCCCTTTAAAAGCGACCACCAGGGTCACAAAACCGGGCAACAGCCACCCAGTGACACTTCCCAGTAACACACTGCCGGGACCGAGTACCCCATAGCCCTGGGCGTCACACAAGCAGGTGGCTTTGTGACGCCCTGGACTAGTCAGGTCGTCCCAGGTAGTCACACACAACACCACACCCCCTTCCGATTAGGTGACATCGGTCAAACTAAAAACCTTGTCACCACCCTCCAGGTTTGATGTCCACACCAGAGGGCGGAGCCAGGCGGTTGGCTCTGCCCACCGAGGAGTTCACAGGCCTGGAGGTGGGAAAACACAGACACAAGTTCAAGTTGACGGAAAGAGTAGTTTGGACAGTGAAGGAGAGAGGTTGAGTCCAAGGGCAGACCTGCGCCCAGGCCTGCCATAGACTACTCCAGTGGCTGGGTCGGAGCGCAGTCACCTTTGGCAAGGAGGCAGACGGTGGTGGCCGCCTGCAGGAGCTGGGATTACATCCGGTGGAACCGTAGGGACCGGGGTCGGGTGGTGGCCCGCCGGTACCGAACCGGGGAACCAATTGGAAACCGGAACACCAGGAGGGGTACTCAGACCCAGACGAAGCCCCAAACCAACAGGGCCGAGTCAAATCAACTGATTGCGGACTGAACTTAAGGACCTATCCCACACAAGACCCGTTAGAAGACAGCAGCCCAACCATACAGGGTAGAGCCACCGCCAAGGCATAGAGACCCAAAGGGCCAACATCTGCGGGCAAATGGGCTCCTACGGCATATACAAGTCGAGGAGCGGACTACCGGTGTCTAGGCATAGGAGTCAAACATTTACACACAGAGGTGCAGGAGAAAGGCAGAAACCACCAACCTATACCGGGAGAAGCTGCAGCCGGCTGCGGGCCCCGTTCATCACTCCGTTTGGTTTACCAGAGACTCCAGTGTATTGTGTCAGAGTGAGTACCCCAGTGCCTTGGGCCGCGCTCCGCGCCGCACCGCACCAGCGTCCAACCCGCGCCCCCACCTCAGCACCTCCCTCGGGCCCCCCGGACCATCGCTCCCCTACCCACGGAGGGGTCAACACCAAGCTGCGCAACACCGTCCCCGGGAGGCCTAGTTAACGGCAGCGGTGGTGTCCATCCATTCACCACAACCAGTGGGTGGCGTCACGAACTTACAATCCAAACCAAATGACCACGGCCCCGGCCGTGGAGCTCCTCACCCAAGACCCCGCGTGTAGCGCCAACTCCCTTGCAGAGCGACGTGACCCCGTGAGAGGCTTGAGCCACCACCCGCAGTACGAGCACGGATCTGAGCGGCTCGGCGGTCGCAGCCGAGCCCGCGGGGCGGTACAGCTTGCATACATCAGGAGAACCTTGGTGGTTGTTGCAGTTTGTCTCTCTGAGTTACTAGAGATAAGATGTTTGGTATTTTCCCTTGTTTCTTATCCCTGTGTGTCTTTTAGTGCCTAGTGGGGTTGACGAAGAGCTCATCCCATCTGCTCCCTACCTAGGGCCCAGATCAGGGTCAGCCTAGGGTCAGGTATCCAACTTGCCGCATAGACGCAGAACCTATCAAGGGTGGTGATGTAATCCACAGCCCAGCAGTAGTCTTGGCCAGGGGTCACCATCTCCTCCTATTCTAGACAGAGGGTTTTCCTTTCTTTTTACCATTCGCTTGGTACTTCCCCGTACCTAGCATGCCTTGTCGCAATGGGATGACGTTTACCCTTTTGTGATCAAAATAGTGTCAACTAAGTACCCTATATTATTTACATGTACTATTACTATTCATTTAGTTATTTATTGCAGGGTATTTGCTCATCATTTTTATCTAAGGTTTTTTCTGTTAATGGTCAAGGTGTAAACATGCTCCTACACATAACACCAATACCAACCAAGTGTGAATTTTTATCCTTAGTGAAACCATGCTGGCTATGACTTACAATATTATTTTCTACCATATCCCCTTACAAGCCCCTCAAACAGTTTCCCCCCAATGGATATTAAGCTTACAGGTCTTAAATATCCGGGAAAGATGTGAAGCCCTAGTAGGCATCATATTAGTTTTGGGCAAGTCACTTGGTACAGTGCCAGTCACTAGAGAGTCTCTAAGGCTGGGGCCACACGAGGATTACTGCGATCCCCTCGCATGACACTCGGCTCACGCTGGAAGCACAGCAGAGCCGAGTGTCATGCGAGTGTCCCTGCGACTGAGGTCCGATCGTGTGAGCGGAGTGGCACTGAGGAGGGGCGGGCAGGTGCTGCAGAGGGGCAGGCTGGCACGGATGAGGAGAGGGATTTATCTCCCTCTCTCCTCCATTGCCAGCTATTACCATTCTCGCACTGCACTCGCGCTACACCAGTGTACCGTGAGTGTAGTGCGATCTTTCTCTCGCCCCATAGACTTGAATGGCTGCGAGAGAAAACAGGATTGCATTACAGTCACAGCATGCTGCGATTGTTTTCTCAGTCCGATTAGGGCTGAGGAAATAATCGCTCATGTGCGCTGACACACAGGCTAATATTGGTCCGAGTGGAATGCGTTTTTTTATCGCACTCCACTCGCACCGATTTTCATGCCGTGTGGCTTAGGCCTAAAGCGTATGTACAGGGGCACAGTAATTACTGAGTTGAGTTCTTTAAGGCTATATACGCACGCTGAAATTGTCTGTACGCACATTGCAGTTTTTTTGTCTGCAGTTTATTTGTCACAAACATCTGACAAAAAAACCCCTGCAGCATGTTCATTCTTCTCGCATTTTTGTCACACTTTCTACTGAAAAACACATGAAATTAGAATTGACAAAAACGCACCTATATTACAAGCGTTTTGGTTTTTTTTCCAGGCTTTCTGGGACAAGGTGCAGTTTTGGGTGCAGTTTTTGTGACAACAAAACTGCAGCGTGTGCATATAGCTTAAGAACCCTTGGATGCAGTCTATCTAGGCTGGGTGCCTTGTTCACATTGATTTTATTTAGCTTTAGAGCCCAAAAGCACGCTGCAGTTTTTGTCTTGTTGTTGTCGCATTTTTTGGTGCAGTTTTGTTGTCAGAACATTCTCACTTTTGACTTCCCAGCAAAGTGTATGAGAATTCAGATTGGCTATGCGCACATTGAAGTTTTTTTGTCTCCAGTTTTTTTGTCACAAACGCCTAACAAAAAAAACAAACTGCAGCATGTTCATTCTTCTTGTGTTTTTGGCTTGCTCCTACTGAAAAAATGCATAAAAAAATGCATGCACAGCGCCGACCTCACCAGCGCCATGCTCATACCCGTCCATAATCTTGCGCCTGCACATTTAGCTCACCAGCGCGAGCTAGGGCAGCTATGTTTTTGTGACGCCCTGGCACACCAGGTAGTCACAGAAAGAGTTAATACTCCTTGGTACCACCTGATCCCACATCGGTGCAGTGAGGCAGCCACACCCTCCCCCCCAGTGTAGCAAATGAAAAGAGCAGGAGGGGAGGAGTTGAGAGTCAGTCGGAGAAGGGAGTGAGAGGAGAGCACACAGGGGTTGTAGCGCCTGGGCTGCTGGGGAAGTGAAGAAAGGTGAAAGCCAAGTTCTAGGAGCTGAAGTGGAGAGTAGGCTCACGGGAACCTGTGGTGGATCGGGGCAGGGTAGTGGCCTGCTGGTAGTGTGCACGGGAACCCGGACTTGTGCAGAGAAAGGACTTCCCCCATCCGAAACCGAGGAGGAAAAGGTGACTATCAGCTGGATTGCAGGAGAGAGAGAGGGCCCTGCTTCTTGTACCGGGTGTAGGATTCGAACACCCCCACACCAAAGGCCTACGGACACTGGCAATTTCTGGTTAAGCACTGGACTCTGAGTATTTCTTCCATTTGTGTTTACTGACCATCCACATCAATACAGCCTCATCCAGCACCACGACTACCAACTGTAAGTGCTCTACTTCCTTCCTCCTAAAGACTGCTCCCTGCAACCTCTCACATTACCCTGGGCCCCGAGACTACACCTCCCCTACCCGTGGAGGGGATACCACCTTGCTGCCCAAATCCATCAGCCCCGGGTACTCCATATACCGGCAGTGGCGGTGCCATGTATCATCACCGCGTCACATCGGTCCCGTAAAAATACGACCCCCTTTTATTCGGAATGTCCGCGCGACCCCCGGGTCCGGAGAACCCCTCGAGCCACACCATAGATCCGGATCCGATCAGCACCAGCTGCTGGCATGGGGGCGGCACGCCCCGAAACCTGGCGTCACGAACAGGATACGGTCAAGGCCGTACAACTACGTCCCCCCTTTTCATTCGGCGCGTCCGCGTGACCCCCGTGTCCGGAGGATCCCTCAAGCCACGCAGCGGGTCCGGATCCAAACAGCGCTGGCTGCTGGCATGGGGCCGGCACACCCCGAAACCTGACGTCACGAATAGGATACTTACCCATTTACTTACACTAAAAGTGCGCCTTGTTCGGGACTGTCAGCAGTGCTCCGCTGCAAAATTTTTGAAAACCGCCATCTTTGCCGCCATTTCTGGGCGCGAAAACAACAACAACCCAGCATCTTCATCCCCGAGAAAGGGCGCAAAGCTGAAGCCCTGCCCCCTGGGAACAAGGCAACGGCTGCTGGCACGGGGGCGGCACATTTTCTGCTCTGGCCGCGATATGGCAGAGCAAACTGCGCCTGCGCGAGCAGACCTAATTGCACAGGTGAGAGATTTGAAAATGCGATGAGGGAAAAGATGATGGAGGGCGTCATCTCATTAATCAAGGAAGTAGAATGGTGATCAGCGGCAGGAGGAAAAGGAGCAGAAAATGAGCCCACCCATCTGGCCCACACAGGTAATTAGCATACCTAAGGGCCAGGTTTTATAAAGTTATTTTTGGGGTCTTGAAGGGGAGTCAGGGCCAAGGTGCACTTTCATAGAATGCATCCCTGGAGCTGCAGAAGGTGATTCTTTAAGTTTAATAGGTAAAAATCTGGTGACAAGTTCCCTTTAACAAACTAAGTATAAACTAAGTATAATAGATAACTTAGTAAGAGTATTGGGACTGGATACATCAGCCTCTCTCTGCTTTTTGGTATATACACAGCAAAATTATGTCTTCTCTTGAGCCGCAGTGACCAACTCCCCTTAAACATTATTTAGGGGACCCACCTGTGCAGCCACTATTACCATCTGACAGTAGCTGCTGCCAGTTAATGCCCTGAGGTGCAGCCTTCAACTTAAGGAAATTGAGGAAATCTTCCCTTTTAAAATACTTATTGCCCTCTCTGCCTGAGTATGTTCTTTACAGTGTAAGCAGTGATGCCAATGTTTTTATGGATGATGACATTTCAAACAAGCTCTGCATTGTTACCAATTACCAGATCCAACAGAGCATCATCTCTTATCGTGTCTTCAACAAACTAACCCTTGAAATTTTAATTTCCTCCCTTTTTTGGTTGAAGCAGGTGCACTGACTGCAGTCAATATTAGGGTAGTTAAAATCTCCCATAATCATTTTTGGAACAGCCTATGCAGCCTTCACCATCAAATTATTTAACTGACCTTCCAGCTCCTCAGTGATGTTGGGGGGTCTATAGATTACAGTAAAAAATAACTTCTTAGGGGTACTTTGCACGCTGCGACATCGCTAGCATCGGCTAGCAATGCCGAGCGCGATAGTACCTGCCCCCGTCGCACATGCGATATCTTGTGATAGCTGCCGAAGTGAACATTATCGCTACGGCAGCTTCACACGCACTTACCTGCCCTGCGACGTCACTCTGGCCGGTGACCTGCCTCCTTCCTAAGGGGGCGGGTTGTGTGGCGTCACCGCAATGTCACACGGCAGGCGACCAATAGAAGCGGAGGGACGGAGATGAGCGGGACGTAAACATCCCGCCCACCTCCTTCCTTATGCATTGGCGGTGGAGGCAGGTAAGGAGATGTTCCTCGCTCCTGCGGCTTCACACACAGCGATGTGTGCTGCCGCAGGAACAAGGAGCAACATCGTATCTCCTATTGGTGAGACATTATGAAAATGTCCGACGCTACACAGATCACCGATTTACGACGCTTTTGCGATCGTTTATCGGCACATCTAGGCTTTACACGTTGCGATGTCGTTACCAGCGCCGGATGTGCATCACTTTCGTATTGACGCCGACGATATCGTAGTAGCGATGCCGCAAAGTACCCCTTAGTGTTTACCGCTCTATGTAACCTACTCAGGTTTCAACTTCCTCACAATCTTCCTCCTCAATTGCCTTTGTCACACTGGCTTTCATATCTCTCCTAACAAAGACATAATTCTCTTCCTTTTCTTTTTTGTCTGTCTTTCCGACAGAGCATAAAACCAAAAACAGTTCAGCCATGTCTCAGCAACACAAACTACATCAAGGTGAACCTCTAGTACCAAAGCCTGAAGCTCTTGCTTTTTGCTTGCTGGACTTCTTGTATTCATGAATATTCATTGTAGAGTTCCACATTGTACTTTTTGTCCTGTCTTTACTCTAAGCACCAAGCATCGTAGAATGAAGACTTGTGCGTGTGGAGAGTGGTAAATTATTTCCACATACTTTAGATTTCCATCGATTTTCCTACATTCACTTTCAGAAATGCTTATTTTAGACATTTCTGGGGCAGAATTGTTTTCACAATTTGTTTCTAACACATGGATTTCTCTATCTTTACCCCAATTATCCCCTCAAGTTCACTTCACCCTCTTATAAAAGTTGTCCCCGCTATAACCTTTTTGAGCTCTAATTTCTGCATGGTCCTCCCTAGTTTAAATATTCTGCCACCCCTACTAGAATTTTCTCCCAAAGCATTGCGGGCCCCCTTCCACTCAGATTCATTTTATCTGTATAATGTGGAATGTATCCAATGAAAAGTATGCCCAGTGCTCTAGGAACCCACCTAAAGCCTTCTGCTTTGCGGTAAGTTTCTGTCATGAATTTAACTTGCTACATTCCTGCTGTTTCTCACCATCATGAGATGTTCAGCTCTGCACTCACCTGTTGATATTGTGGCATCAGACTCTGTTCACACTGCAGAGTCTGATAAGCAACCTGGGTCTGGTGGAAAGTTAGGCAACAGCTGCTGCAGGTTCTCTGGTCTTCAGCTCTGCAGGAGTTAATTCCTGGAGACTTGTGAGCAAGACCTAAATGCTCAGGTTGCTGATTGCCATGTGCAGCTGTCACTTCCCTTTATTAAGCAAGCCTATCTTCATTCTTGTGCTGGTAATAGCACGTGTGTGCCGCCCCTGCAGCGTATCGAACCGCTCGGATACGTGTGATGACTTGTGGCTCAAGGGTCTCTGAACCCAGGGGCTTGGGGCCACTTCTAAACGTAAAAGGTGGGGGAAGTTATTTACAGGGGAGGTATAGTTCGTGACACCACCCGTGGTGTACGGTAATGAAGGGATACCGCCGCTGCCGATGGGAGTACCCGGGGTGATGGAGTGGGGCAGCAAGATGTCATTGCCCTCCAAGGATAGGGGAAGGCCCCAGGACTCGGTGGGATGCCGTAGGGTGCAGGGATCACTCAGGTACTCACTCAGTCAATAAGCAGACGCTGACAACTGGGTAAACCAAATCTCGCGGTATCACTGCCGCTTGAGGGGAGCTCGTCCGGGTCCCGTCCCCTACAGTGTTGCCTGGTGATCCGTGACCTGCCTCCTCGCACTAAGTTTAACTTCAACGTAGTGGCCCAGTAGTCTGAAACTTGCCGAGCCTCGCTCCCCACTGTGGCTAAGTGTGGGAGCCTGCTCTCAAGGCTCACGCTTAGGATTTTCTTGGACCATTTGTTTGGAAGGCCCTATCCCCCTCGTTGCACTAGTGCCCCGATTCTGGAGCGGGTGGGAACAGATCATATAGGCTCCGTTCTCCTCAGGTTAATTGCCGGGTTGCCTGAAGCTTCTCCCTGACCTAGGGTCTCTGTACCCCGCCATCCCTTTGGTCCCAGACCGGTGACAGTGCCAGGCTGCTGACCGTCCTCCTTGACAGGACCAGGCACCTAACCACAATCCCCTGCCACCGGGGATCCGACTCCTCTAGGTCCAGACCTCGTCTGCAACCTAGACAGCTTCTCTTGGGAGCCATCACTCCCAACCTCCTCTCTCTCACTCTCTCACCGACTGATGACTATACTACTCACCTCCCCTCCCTGACCCCCCAGGTGGGCGACTCTATTCCACTCAACCCGTCCACTGGTGTGCCTGGTGGGTGTGGTGCAGTGTGTATCTAGGATTTGATTTGCTGTTGGAGGCAACACCATTTAGTTAGGGACCCAGAACCACGAGGGACTTGGAATACTGCATGGAAGGGCAGTTTGTGCAGTACCTTGTGACGACCTTATAGTTCAGGGGCGTCACATGTGAACCTCGGTCTTGTTGCTCCTCTTATTAATGGTGATTTTTGCAACACTTGTGAGAGGTGATAGTGTTCCTCTGACATGCATTACTTCTTTCCCTTTTTCTTTACTCCCCTGCACACATATTATTGTTCCTGTGTGTTTTGAGAGCTGGTTGTACAAGTTTCCTTTTACCCTTGTCCGTCAATATTTGTGAGGTTTTGGTTTCTGGGTTCCGGCCCGCTCCCTGGTGGGGAAGTAGTATTAGGGCTTGGACAGAAGGCAGGGCCACACTGGAGGTTCGACCCTAGCTACCATCGAGCCTACTGTTAAGATAAGGGACAGTGCAGGGGCTCCAGTCTCAGGGTCAGCCTAGGAGCCCAGGTACCATCTGTACTTAACGTGAGACTCACATGGCACAGACAGAGAATACTAGCATGGGGGTGATTCCCTTTAGCTCTCCTATCAAATTATTCCTAAGGATCATCCTTCTCTTAGCACATATGTCATTGATTCACATGTGGAACATGTCAGTGGATCAGCCAAAGCGCCTGCAGCAATTTATCAATTTGTTCCACCAACTACCGAACTCTGGTACCTTGGAGATAGCAAACCATTCAGTTGGGATTATCTTGACGACAAATTATTCTATTTGTCTTCCAGATTACAGAAACCCTTAGAAATACCAACTGTCTAAGGCTACCTACATCACCCTCCCCTGATTTCTTGCTGGGCTGTCCATACACGCTATCAGGAAACACAGTATCCACTAGGGTTGCCATTTTTTATTTACTGTTTCGCTTTGATATAAAACCTTTACAAGAAAAAGAATTATAAATAAAACACTGCATCAGACAAGTAAAAGAAAGCAGCCTTTCATTTATGAACTTGTTCCTTGCTGGATTGTTTGAAGATGCAAACCCAAAGATTATTTCCAATCTCCTGCTCTCAGATGATGCATAATAAAGGAAACAATAGAAAAAAGCAGTTCAAGACCACAATGACACATCCAATTTCCAGAGTTATCTGACGCCAGGCAAATACATGTGGTAATTCTGTTTATACCAAGTGGCTTCTGAGCTACAAAAGGCCTTTTCATATTTGGCGCAAGAAGTAGTCTCATTGGACTGAAAACAGTCAATTCCTTCCTCACAAGGGCATCCTTTCTCTGACTGCCAGGAAGCCAATATACATGATAACAAACATCCCTCTCTACTTTCTTATGGTTATAAAATCCAAGCAGTAGGCTTTCTGTGGAAGGAAATAGCAGTAAATAGAAAGTACGCACTTAACGGAAAGTAGTTATCAAGAATTTTATATTTTTTTATACTAGACAAAATGTAGAAAAATGTGAAAAGATATTAAAATAATAAATGATCAAGCTGGTACCTGCCTCTAACAGCAGTTGTTAGAGTTAGCTCCAATTGCTGCTGTTTGACCACTTTGGCCACTGAGAATAGCATGAAGTAGAGCGTTCCTGGTGGCACATTCGTTTAGTCACCCATCTCCCTTTCTGTGATTTCATTGCAGGGTGACAATTAGTTGCTTTAGCAGCTGGGGCTTGCTCAAGACCCTTGTTGCCTCCATCTTTGTGTTCCTTTGAAGCCCAGCCAGAAGCTGAGCTTCATACGAGATTGTATATTTTCCTATATACTGTAGTACTGAGATTTTGCAGTATATACTCGTACAAGAACATTTTACATCCCCTATGGGGACTAAAAAATAAAGTGAAAATTCAAGTAAAAGCAAAATTTAGAATTATCCATCGAAATATGAATTAAAAAAAGGGGATATTTAAAAGTGCTATGTCCATAATAGTCTGATTTATAAAAAAAATACAATTAATTAAGCCATAAAGATTTAATCATGAATAAAAAAGATGGTACCAATAAAAATGAGAGTTTAGTACACAAAAACAGTTATGGGTCTCAGAAAATGGTGACACAAACCAAAATTTGGGTTTTTATCACAATGTTCCAATTTTTATTAAGCCACTTAAAAAATAAAAAAACAAAATTGGTATCATCGTAATCTCACTGACTTGGTATTGTCAGGTCCTTTGTACCTTACAGTGAACAAACTAAAAACCCAAAAACTATGGTGAATTTGCAAAGTTCAGTGAATGTTGTCATTCAAAACTACAACATTCCCTACAAAAAACGAGTCCTCATACAGTTATCTCAATGAAAAAAACTGAAAAATATATGGCTTTTGTAATAATAATAAGAAAAATAAAATTGCAAAAATAAAAATTGTCTGTGGCAGCAGGGGTTAAGATATTTATTATTCTTAGCGATTTTAATAGTTCCAGATACTTTGCTTATGTGCATGTAGCATGTAAGCAATCTGTGCCTGTAGCTAACATCTTATACATCTATTTACAGTGGCATACAAAAGTTTGGGCACCCCTGGTCAAAATTACTGTTCTAGTGAACAGCTAAGCAAGTTGAAGATAAAATGATCTCTAAAAGGCATACATATTTCATTTGTATTTAAGGCAAAAAACACACATATTTTCATTTTTTACTTTTTAAAAATTACAAAAAGGAAAAGGAGCTGATGCAAAGGTTTAGACACCCTTGTAAATTTGTGTGCCAAGATAACGTCTGAAACCTTGGTCCAAGTTAATTAGCCTGTTAGGGATTTTGGCTTGTTCACTATCATCCTTAGGAAAGGCCAGGTGATGCAAATTTCACAGCCTTATAAAATGCCAGCATCCTCTATCCTTGTACCAAAAAACAGCAGCCTTCTAAGCAGCTGCCTAGTACTCTAAAAGTGAGAATGGTTAAGGCCCACAAATCAGGAGAAGGCAATAAGATAGCAAAGCGTTTTCAAGTTGCCCATTTTCTCAGTTCGAAATGTAATTAAGAATTGTCAGTTAACAGCAACAGTGAAGGTCAAGATAAGGTCTGCAAGACCAACCTAAATTTCTATGAGAGTTGTTCGTAGGATTGCTAGAGGTGGCAAATCAGAACCCACTTGACTGCAAAAGACCTTCAGAAATATTTAGCAGACTCTAGTTGTGGTCCATTGTTCTACTGTTCAAAGACACCTGCACAAATATGGCCTCATGGAAGACTCATCAGAAGAAAACCTCTCATATGTTCTCACCATAAAATTCAGCATCAGAAGTATGCTGTCACGCTGGCGTGATGGGATTGGGAGAGGGAGTGGAAAGGGGGGCCCTGCCACATTCCCTTGTAAGATGATAGAGTTCCTAGCCCTGAAGTTGCTAAAAATGTATAAATATGTGATAAGATCTAATGTAATGCTATATAGGAATGTATAGTGTAAGGTATTGTAATGTATAAGATTTATCAGAGTTGAGAATGTTACTTTATAGAGGTGTAGCAGTATTGATGATGTAATATACTGTATGTGCATTGGTATAAGGTGTAATGTCATGTACTGTATAATGTAGGATACTTAATAACATATTATAGGTATGCGGGTGAAAGGTTAAATCTTTCCGACAACAGACAGTTGGAATTAGCCTATAGGTGAGGAGCTAGTGCTGAGGGAGAGAAACGGTTTTTGTGGCATTATCAATTGGGGCCTATTCTGTGACAGAGACAGACGTCAGGTCTGAATAGCAGCAGAGCCGCATAGTGTGGGTGATTTGTGATAGGAAAGGAAACCAAGAATCACAGAAGTGAGAATATAAGAGAAAAGAGCTACCTGCAAAGCAGATAGAGACTGGAGCAAGATCCTTATCCACTGAGCAAGTGAGTGAACAAGAATGACTTTTAGGGAGATGTCCAGCAGTACATCCCTTAATAGCTTATAGCTCAAGAAGAGACGGGCCTGAAGGAAGAAGCCGCCAGCGAATAGAGAGAGCACTGGGAAGCAGTTCCAGAAGCGTACGGAGGCGAATAGCCTGGTCCGGCCATATTGGCACAATCCCTAAGGGAAAAGAAAATGGCACAGAGCCGAAAAGACAGAGTGACTTTAGAGGGCTGGGATTTCAGGTCAGACTTGGTGGTGGAGAGCGGCTCAGGATTATGGGAAAGGACAAGAACATTTAAGAAGGAACATGCTGCAAGACTATGTCTGAAGTTACTCCTTAATGTGTTTGAAATGTCCGAAAAGCAATGTGCTCGCTTCCGTGTGTATGCAGTTATCAGTCACCAACTGTTCAGTAAAGACTATGTTTATAAAGAAGTTGTGGTTTCCTCTCTGGAGCGAAGTTCCATCTGGTCCTGGCCAGCCAAAAGCATTTGCAATATGCGGCCTGATGATTGATGAAATACCAACACCAGGGTAACACTTCCACATAAAGCACGGACCACAGCAGCAGCAAGAAAATTGTCCATCCACCTCCGAGCTCATCTCCAGAATGATCCTGAATAACCGGCACCTCCTGCAGGAAGCAGGGGGGGGTTTATACAGGCCAGAAGTGGACATCAGCAGGAACAGCTGAGATTTCCTAGCAGAGTCTGATGCTGCAAAAAAAAACAAACAAAAAAAAAAACAACTGAAATCAACCCTTCGTTTGCCAAAAAAAACAAAATCAATTTAAAGTGTGTGGCCTGGGCCTGTCAAAAACTCTCAGGAACGCAAGACTGTGACATACACAAAAGAACATCTAAACAAGCATTTTGGAAACAAGTCCTGCGGACCGATGAGGTTGAAATAGAACATTTTGGCCACAATTATCAAAGATATGTGTGGAGAAAAAAGGGCAGAGAATTCAGGAAAATAATACATCACCAACCATTAGGAATGGGGGTGGACCAATTATGCTTTGGGGTTGTTTTGCAGCCAAAGGCACCTCGGACATTTCATGGGTAGAGGGAAGAATGGATTAAATGAAATTTCAACAAATTCTTGATGCAAACATCACATCATCTGTAAAAAGCTGAAGTTGAAAAAAAGATGGCTACTACAAATGGATAATGATCCTAAACACGTCAAAATCTTCATCAAAAGGCTCAAGCTGAAGGTTTTACAATGGCCCTCACAGTCCCTTGATCTGAACATCATTGGAAATCTGTGGCTAGACCTCAAAAGAACAGTGCATGCAAGACGAGCCAGGAATCTCACAGAACTGGAAGACTATTCCAAGGAAAAATAGATGAAAATCCTCAAACAAGAATTGAAAGATTCTTGGCTGGCTACAAAAAGCATTTACAAGATGTGAGACTAACCAAAGGGGGGTTACTAGGTACTAACCATGCAGGGTGCCCAAACTTTTGCATCAACCTATTTTCCTTTGTTGTTAATTTAAAAATGTAAAATATGAAAAAAAAATGTTTGCCTAAAATACAGAGGAAATGTGTCATCTTTAACTTTATTCCTTTTAGAAATCACTTCATCGTCACCTTGCTTAACTGTTCACAATAACAGTACTTTTGACCACAGGTGCCCTAACAATTGCATGTCACTGTGTGTTATTCTGACCTAGGACTTTAAAAAGTAAGCAAAGTTCATGTGAGCATTTTGCTTTAGTAAAATAAATTATTTACATGAATGTCAAGCCATGGTGTCTCAGATAAATTAATTCTCATCTTTTTTGACCTGTACGATATGAAATCAGGACATCATCTTTATGAGGTGAGGTGAACATTAGCTGCTTGTGGTGGAAGGAGGTAAAACATTATTTTTTTTTACACTGTGACAGTAAGACCGAAAAAGGTAATAGTAAAACTGAAAATGTATATCTTCTCAAAAAAATGCATTTTGACCCAAACAGTAATAATGTAGTTGGTAGAGTTAATTGAGTTATACTATATGAATCTGGCACATATCATCATTAATCGTACAGTAGATTACTTCATGTCTCAAAGCCTGCAGCTTGACAGTGACTTTTGCCATGTTAGAACAGCTCAAAGGCATTGGGGCATAACCTTAATATTAAAGAGTAACTTTTAAAATTATTTAAGTATCCTTCAAGCATTGCAGAGTGATAATTACATTATTTTGCTTCCTATTCTGTGGTGCTGTGTCACGCTCCTGATACCTCAGCACCGCTCCTTACCCACTGACCCGGTCGCACCATCCCAGCACCACTCCGTGACCACTGATCCTGTCCACGTGTCCTCCGGTCACGGCCACCGCCCCCGCTCGTGCTCTCCTGTGTTCTGTTCCTGGTCTCAGGAATCTGACTCTGACTAATGCCTCTGTATAGGACCAGGCCGCACCCACTCTCCTGGTCTTATAGGCCCAGCACACCTGAAGCAGGAAATGACATAGGGCTGTGCTGGGTATATAAGACTTGCCTTTCCATGTGGGCGGGGCCTGATCAACGTGTCTTGAAGCCTTGTCTTTTGAGCTAGATCCTCAGATCCCCTTGTACTGTGTCCTGTTACCTGTACCAGCATTCTGTACCGTCTTAAAGTACTCCGTGACCCTGGTGACCTGGTTTTACCTGTCCCTGCCTCGCCAGTGCTCCGGCTGCCGTGTACCCTGCCCTCCGGTGGGGTGCATGGTCCAGTGGATCCACCTCCTGGGCCTACCAGTCCTCCCTGCCCTGACAGATTGATCAGGCCATGGATTCCGCCGGAGCACAGACGTCTGAACTGGCTGAACTGCGCCAGGAACTGGTGCGACAGAGAGAAACCTTAACCCGTATATTGAATTTCCTGACGTCTGTGGACAGCCGCTTGTATACGTTACAGACTGCTGCCTCAACCTCATCTACACAGCGTACAGCGACTACGTCCGAACCCGTTGTCTCCTCGGCCTCGCATCTCCGCCTCGCTGCACCGCCTCGCTATGCGGGAGATCCCAAGACCTGCAGAGGCTTCTTGAACCAGTGCTCTCTGCATTTCCAGCTGCTCCCGCACCTGTTTGTTTCGGACCAAGCAAAAGTGGCCTTTCTAATGTCACACCTAGAAGGCGAAGCTCTGGCCTGGATAAATCCGTTGTGGGAGAACGAGGATCCGGTGACCACCGACATCCGGGAATTCCTTCAGGCTTTTAGAAGTACCTTCGATGAACCAGGACGTACTACCGTAGTTACCTCTTCGCTCCTCCGGCTACGCCAGGGAACCTTGACGGTGGGCCAGTACGCCATCCAGTTTCGCACGCTTGCCTCTGAGCTAGGCTGGAACAACGAGGCATTGACTGCCGCCTTCTGGGAGGGGCTCTCCGGTCGCATCAAGGATGAATTAGCCGGTCATGATGTTCCCCGTACCTTGGATGCTTTGGTATCACTAGCTACCCGGATTGATCTCCGTTTTCAAGAGCGAACCAAGGAAGTTTCCCGGGAGAAACGACCAATCCGTCACATCTCCCTTCCGCAGAGGTCTACCGTTCCCCCGCCATTGCCGTCCTGCGATTCCGTTTCCGAACCCATGCAAATCGACCGACTGAGCCAAGCTGAACAACGCCGAGCAGAGCGACTTGCCCGGGGCCTGTGTTTCTATTGTGGAAGCGCTACACATCTGCTCCGCTCATGCCCTGAGAGACCAGGAAGACCCCGAGTCCAAGGGATGGTGGGAACCGCCACCCTTGGTACCGGAATCCCCTCAGTCCCAGTTACACAGACTGTCCAGATAATGACTGAGAAGACCCGGTTCACGGCAGAGGCTCACATTGATTCGGGAGCAGCGGGTAATTTCATTCTACAAGCTACAGTGGACCGTTATCGAATACCGGTCATCCCGCTTGCTAAACCCCTTTGGTTCGCCTCCGTGGACGGAAAACCGTTATACGAACCCATCCGGTACACCACCGAACCCGTGAGACTCTGTATTGGTGCCCTGCACACTGAGACTATTGCTTTGTACGTCATCCCGAGAATGACTCCCGCGCTCCTGCTGGGTCTGCCCTGGCTACAACTCCATGACCCTGACATCAGTTGGCGCTCTGGCGCAATCACTCGCTGGAGTCCCTTGTGCCATGATAACTGTCTACAGGCCGTTCCTCGGCCCCTGGCACCTGAGCCTGTTATGCCGCAGGAAGAAGAGGCGACGATGCAGTCCAGCGTCGTACCACAACTCCTGTCTCTTGTACCTGTGGTGCCACCAGAACAAGAAGAGGAGACGACGCAGTTCAGCGTCGTACCACAACTCCTGTCGCCTGAGTCCTTGGTACCACCGGACCCTGAAGAAGAAACGGCGCAGTCTAGCGTCGCTCCACCGTCCCTGGCTATTGAGACTTCGATGTCACCGGCTACTGAGGATGAGACAATGTCCTGTACCCGGTCCGAGACGCCCGATCCGGTCGTCCACGACCCCGGTCCTACTTCTGTCTGTCCTCCGCTTCCCGTTGCCACTACTGGTAGATCGTCGGCTAAGCGTCGTGCGGCCAAGAAGACGGCACGGGGTCAGCGGTCCTTCCCCGCCTTTGCGTTGGGTCCTGGTCCGGTGACTCGATCCGGGGTGCCCCTGGGATACTGTGCACGGAGGGGGGGGCTTAGAGGGGGGGTACTGTCACGCTCCTGATACCTCAGCACCGCTCCTTACCCACTGACCCGGTCGCACCATCCCAGCACCGCTCCGTGACTACTGATCCTGTCCACGTGTCCTCCGGTCATGGCCACCGCCCACCGCTCGTGCTCTCCTGTGTTCTGTTCCTGGTCTCAGGAATCTGACTCTGACTAATGCCTCTGTATAGGACCAGGCCGCGCCCACTCTCCTGGTCTTATAGGCCCAGCACACCTGAAGCAGGAAATGACATAGGGCTGTGCTGGGTATATAAGACTTGCCTTTCCATGTGGGCGGGGCCTGATCAACGTGTCTTGAAGCCTTGTCTTTTGAGCTAGATCCTCAGGTCCCTATGTACCGTGTCCTGTTACCTGTACCAGCATTCTGTACCGTCTTAAAGTACTCCGTGACCCTGGTGACCTGGTTTTACCTGTCCCTGCCTCGCCAGTGCTCCGGCTGCCGTGTACCCTGCCCTCCGGTGGGGTGCATGGCCCAGTGGATCCACCTCCTGGGCCTACAAGTCCTCCCTGCCCTGACATGCTGGTTAAATATGCAATTTATGCACCTTTAGTAGTCCCTTTCAATAGCTGTTCAAAATCTGTACACTATATTCAGAATACAAGAATTCCCTTGTCTCAGTCTAGGGAACGGGAGTGACACACCCGCCCCAGGGCCGGGGGCACTCGGAACCGAGCCAGACTAGTCCGGGAATGTCAGTGGTGGCGGGGTCCGGCTCCATGACCCTGATGGTGTCTTTTTAATAATAAAGGGGAGATGATGATGGGAGTTGTAGTTAATTTTAAGTAATGTTCGTTACGCCACCTGTGGTTTTTGCGGCTATGGGGCTGCGGGGGCTGGGCAGGACTCCCGGGGCTGGTGTTGTGGCAGCTGAGGTGTTTCTTCTCCCCACAGGTGGAGCGGGTACCCCGGGGCGACCGTTAGGAAAGTCTCTGATGGCAATGGATGGGGCGCAGGAAGAACCAGATGACACAAGGCTTTGCAGTCAAGATGTTTTACTCACAGTCTATTCCAAAACTGCAGCTGACCGGTTTCCCCATGGTGTGCCAGGATTCACAGTGGTGGGCCTCCGCCGAACACAAACAGGTCATAGGTCAGTACCGGTGCACCCCTCAATGTGTCTTTCCTGGCCGTCTTTTAGCGCTGACCTTAGCTGAACTGTCTTGCACCTCCGCCACCGATCCCTGTCTAAAGGGTGGCTGACCGTGGTCCTTTTGAAGCCTCCCTTGCAGGGAATGGGTGGCAGGTTGTGGCCTCGGGTGCCTACAGCAATCACCCAGGCTGTCAGATTGCTAAAAGTAATGTCCTTCTTCCTTTAGCCTGGGGACCGTCCCCGTTATTTCAGCCAGATTCCTCCACCCCAGTGTTTTTAGTTGAACAAGCCCACGGAGGCCTCTCGCACATCTGTGGCACCCTGGAACCCCTTCTCTCGGTGTCACCTGGGCCTAACAGGACCCCAGGGTCTTCACCATGAACCACAGCCTCTTCCTTCTTCTGACTAGACTCCTGTCAACTCCTGACTATACTCGACTCCTGTCAACTGTCACTTCCCTCTGACTGAAAACTCCCCCAGACCAGACCTGACTGGTTCTAACCGGTTCTCCAACTACCTCACTGACTCCTCCCACACTCCCTCTGCCAGGCTCCATCCCTCTAGGACAGTGAATGGGACTTAAGGCTCCATAACCAGATATACTGGTCGCTGCTTCTTAGCATTAATGGAGTACCTGTCTTAAACCCTGTGTTACGTCACCACCGGAGTCCGCTCCAGCGACTTCTGCTCCGATCGCCAGGTGACGCCGTGTTCCTGCCGTGGATGGTGCTGGTGATGGGAGATGAGTCGATGCCAGCAGCACCGGTGGGCGCTCTCCGATCATCCACTGGGCTGGATTATCTTGGGATCTCCTGTACCACTGGTTGACTGTAGGTGGCGTATGTCTTCCAGCTGAAGTTGCCAGCTTTCAGTTACAGCCAATGGGAAGACACCACACCCTTCTTAGTTCCCCTCCTGTCTGCTGACCTCTGCCAGAGATAGTTCTGATTTCCTGGCTCCTGGTCCGCCCTATTCTGTTTTGTGATTCCTGTGTGATGACTTCTGTGTGTTTTCTGACTACTTTCTGCCTGCTGTTTTTGTACCTCGCTGCCCGATACGGATTTGACCTCTGCTACGTTTTCTGCCTGCTGATTCTGTCTCTGTTCTTCTATTCCTGGTTTGACCCTGCCTGATGACTACTCTCATCGGACTGCAGCCTTCCACAGGTAGTGATCTCCAGGGCCCTGTGTAATTCCAAATCCCTGTATAAAGGTTAAAGGGTTTCAGGGTTCTGGGGGTCCTGCTTGGTGAGTGGCTTCCCTCTAGCCTGTCCATTACATCCCATCTGAGTCTGTTGATCCAGGCAGGTGTTACACCCTGACCCGGTGTGTGTCCTACCAATTGGTGTGTGTAGGTTTTGTCTGTGAACCGGTAGATGACCCCTTCTTACCCAGGATGGGATACCACACCTCTGGCTGAGGTGCAGTACCTCTGTGGCGACGGAAGCCTCAGGGGTGCCATAGGAGCAGAGAGAAAGGCTCAGACAGGAAAAGCCTCAGATACAGAATGTTTGAATACAGTGTAAAAATACAGCGGAGCAGTAGCTGAAAGGTGCTTAAATTGGTAATTTAAACATCAGCATAGTGTTTGTGAGAGGAGACTGCCAAATAAAATATTGAAGCATATTCCAAATATAACTTTCCATGTAGTAGATGCTGGCTGCTTGATTTTTGTGCCATGTATGTTTATCTCTAAAATGCATCAGCATCTCAGAACGAAACATACTTTAATAGCCACTAGGGACCAATCCACATAGGAGAATAGTGGGGCATGTATACAGGGACGTGGGGAAGGGAAGAAACCTCCAGGGATGCGTTTGTCCAACTAGTTTCCCGTGCCGCTTGGTCCCGTGCCGCTCTGAATATGTTGCATCGTGCATTGTGGATCTGGCAGCATGTAAGGTTTCCTTTAAGGCAGGCTTCACTTCCACCATTGGTCACATGTGAAGAGTGGCAGTTACCTGCATGATGACCTTGATACAGTAGTATGGTCAAAGTGCAACACTTGCTTCAGGCGCTTTAAGTCCTGTATGACATGATGTTAAAGGTCATCAGGAATAAGAGGCTCATATATATTTATTTGTCTGTAAATTATGCATTAAATAACTATTACATATATCTGGGAGCTAAAATAAGGTAGAATTTCACTGTCATAACTGACTTATTTATAAGGAACACTCTTTACTGCATACTGATTAATTCATCACAATGTGGAATTGAGAGTGGATGTTGTGTATTTAGGTAACAGGGCAGTCGCCCGACAGACCATGGAACACTACAGCATAGAAGAAAGATATACAAGAATATAATCAACATCTATTGTACATTTGTAGTATCGAATAACGACATAGTGTGTAAGTTTCCCATACCTGCTCTGTAGTTTACAGTTCATTTCCAATGAGAAAACTTCATGTTGGGGTGTAGCCCAAATTGTCATTCAGCTCCTTAAGCCTGCGCTGTCTGTCAGTCTTGAAAATTTTTGTATCTTAAAGGAAATGTTTTTTTCTGAAAATGATCTATTGTTTAAATCTAATTTTGGTTACTTATATTTAAAAACATTTTTAGCAATGTATTTTTTTTCAAATCATGATTTTTATAACAAAAAAAAATAAATGATAAATGATATAGTTTTCTTAGTGGCCACTAGAAATGTTAGATTCCCATTTCCTGTCCTTTGAGAAAGCATTTACAGCAGTTTCCTTATCATCAGAGGCATGGTTTCACTGACTCATAACACCTCTATACATAACTGATAAAGGATCCATCATTAAAAATAGGTGATGCCACAACTTACCCTGCTCCCCCTCCCTTCACAATCAACTTTGCACATGCACAAGATGATTTAAAACAAAAGGTAAAGTCTATTCATTGCTGCTAATGTTCGTGTGCATTTCCTGAAACAATAGGAAGTTAATAGTCTAAAATCAAGTATAAATAGCTTGTGTGAAAATTGTAAGATTTCTATTTTTTAATTTTTAATGAAGATTGTAGTATGGAAAACATGTTTTATATTTTTTTTTAAATATTATATTTAAAATAAAATCAATTATTTAAATTGGGATTTTATTTTATGAAATATTCCTTTTAAGTTATTGGAGCACATGCGATCGCATCGGGGCCTGGGGGTACTCATTACCGGGCCGGCTCTGTTCTACTTGGGGTGTGACGGCAACAGGACCTGGTTTTGTGACTCCGGCGGTGTCGTTTAATGGATGGAGACGGGGGAATAGTTACAGGGGAGATGTCGTGATGCCACCTGTGGTATGCGGCAAGATAGGTGCCGCCACTGCTGATCAGTTCCCCTGGGCTCAGTGGTGACGCAGCAGAGTTGGAATAGCTGGAATAGCTCTCCACAGGTTGAGCTGGGCCTCCAGGGCTGTTGGGAATGGTAGTCTGTAATGGCGGATGCAGGGCCAGAGGCACAGGGAGTAACTGCACAACACAGGGATGAAGTCACAAAGTCTTTACTCATAGTAAGGTTTCCAGATTACCATGTCCGGCCAGTCAAATGCTGCCTTTGGAGTGCTGAGTCGTGCTGTGATGGGCCCCAGCTGATCCCAGACAGTTCAGAGGCACAACCCGGTACACCCTTCTGTGTTCCTTACTGGTCGTCTTCCTGCGCTGACCTCTCCCGCCTGTCCAATGCCTGCACACACAGAGCCCCGAGATGGTGTCCACGGACACTGTCGGGTGGTTTTAAGCTCTATCCCTTGGATCTATGTGGTCACCTTTTCACTGGATGTGTGTGGATGTGGCTTCGGCACTTGCAGTAACCTCAGTGTCGCGGGCGGAGGAGGGGACGCTGCGCTCTCCCACTGCTCGGGTCCGGCCGCTGCTGCTGCTGCGGCTGCCGCTGCTCGGTGGTGGCTCAAGCGGTGGGCCGGATCCCGGGGACTCGAGCGGCGTTCCTCGCCCGTGAGTGAAAAGGGGATTTTGATTGTGGGGATTTGATGATTGTCCGTGACGCCACCCATGGTTGTGGTGATATTGGTGACACCACCGCTGCTCTAGACGGGGATCCCGGGAGCGGTGACAGGGAGCAGCTTTGTTGTTCTCCCCTCCGTGGGTAGGGGGTTGGTTGTCCCGGGGCCCGGTGATGGGGTAGGGATGGATGACAGGCGGCTTACGGGGCCTGGTGAGGTGCAGGGTCGCGGGGGCAGCGCTGTGCCGCACGGCACGGTGGTACTCACTCAGCCAATGATGAGGAGACAGTTCTCGGTAAAACACACGGCTGGATGGACGGGTCCCACAGACGGCTGCGGTGTTGTTTCTCCCGGCAGGTTGATGGTGACTGCCTTTCCCTGCACCTATGTATGGTAGATGGTTCCAATGGGTTCCCACCGGTAACCCGCTCCCCAGCTTGGATATGGGCTGGAGGAGCCCCTTCTGCCCGCAGGCTCTGGCCCTGGGAAACGGTTGCCTTGGCGGTGGCGGTGTCTCCCTTTCTTGGTTGGACTGTTGCCTTCTGTCGGGACTTGGCTGCTGGGAAACCCAGGAGGTTCCCTTCACTAACGAATTCGGCAAATTCACGGCAACTCCTAGCCTTGCCGGGGTCCGTAAGCCCCTGCCAGATGGTGCTGGCTTCTCTTTGCGTACCGGTCCGGTACCGCCGGGCCACCGCCCGTCCACGGTCGTTACGGTAAGCTCTGATAGTCCACTCCTGCAGACGGTCACCACCATCTGCCAACCTTGCTGATCCGTCCGGGCCACACACCCGGACCAACTTTAGTCTTCTAAGCTGCCACTTTCCTTCCTTCCACTTTCACTTCCCTAGCTGAACTCCTTACTTTTCCCGCCTCCAGGACTGTGAACTCCTCGGTGGGCGGGGCCAACTGCCTGGCCCACCCCCTGGTGTGAACATCAGCCCCTGGAGGAAGGCAACAAGGGCTTGTGTCTGACTTTGGTGTGCCTGACCGGGAGTGTGGGGTGTGTGGGTGTTGTGCTCTGTGGCCCCTGGCTTGTCCAGGGCGCCACATTCCCCCTTAGTTAAATGCAGACCATCCGCGGGCTGCCCGTCGATCACTGGTTTTATTTTCACAAACTGAAAAATAGAAAAACGGTAAAACAGGGATTACAATTAAAATAACATCTTCCCACATCGGGAGGTACTCTTACTTAAACGTTACGGTTACGGCTTCCGCTCTCTCCCACCCAAGCAACCTGGCCCTGATGCTGCCCCTAAGCACACAGGCAGCACCCCTTGACCCCAGTCCTGCACAAGCTGCCCGAGCGGGTTCTGTCCTTTTCAGGGGACCCACATCCATGGGGAACCCCTGAAACCCCCAGAGGATCGCCACCGGTTCTGGTGGTGGCTGGGCCCCAGCCTGCTCTACTGCGGGCCCTTCCTCCAATCTGCCTCTCCGGAGGCGGTAACGGTGAAAGCCACAACAACATTATTATTTACAAGCCACAAGTTTGTGGTTGCCCTGCCAGTTCTCGGGCCTGTTCGTAGTAGTTTCTACTCGTTATTTGAAAAGGGGGTCCCAACTGGGACCAATTGCCGGCAACAACCGGTTCCAAGCAGGCTGACAATCAGGTAGCAAATCAGATGACATCTCGGTTGATCCTGCACTTATCATTCATTTTAAAACTTTTAAACGGTACTTTCAACACACACACAATTTTTCCCCTTTAAAGAACAGTTTCCCTGTACCTAAGTGGGGGTCTACCTAGGTTGGGATGGGTGGACCTCCGGGGCCCGGTGTCAGTGGTGGCAGGCAGTGGGGCAGAGGGAACAATCAGTTCCTCTTCCCTGCTATCGTGTGGGGCAGGTGGAGGCATAGGGGAGCTGGGTACAGGTTCATCCCTGGGCACTGGCTCATGGTTGACCACTTCCATTACTTCCTCATCCACGGGTTGTGGGAACAGTATCACTGGAAGAATCACCGCGCCATTCTGTGTAGGCCAGTCCACCAGGAAGTCACCCATCACGGTGTGGATTACCTCTTTTGCCTTCTCTGCCGGTTTAGGAATCGGAACTTCAGCCGCTGCCCTCAATGCTGGTGGGCACCTCTTCAGATGGTCCCGGGAGACCGTGGCCAAAGTGCCCCCTTGGTCACGACTGATCTGGTAGGCCTTCCCATCTTCCCATCCTGTGGGTTGTATGACATATGGGGTTTGCTCCCATTGATCATCCAGCTTGTGGGTCCTCCTCTTTCGCTTCAGCACGACATCTCCAGGCTGGAAAGGGGTAGCAGACACCTTCTGGTTGAAGCGCTGCTCCTGTTGTTCCCGACTCCGACTCAAGTTCTTCTCAACATATTCCTGAATCTGTCGGTACTGCACCCTCCGCCGAGTGTCCCATTCAGCTGTCGAAGGGAGTGCTTCTGGGGCTTCCAATCCCATGTCGAGATCCACCGGTAGCCGGCCGGGGCGAGCCCTCATCAGGTATGCTGGGGTGCATTTCGTTGAGCTGGAAGGGATATTGTTGTACATATCGACCAAGTCAGGTAGCTTCTCCGGCCACAGGTTCCGCTCTTCTAGCGGCAACGTCTTGAGGAGGCCCAGGACCAGGTGGTTCATCTTTTCACACATGCCGTTGGTTTGGGCATGGTAAGGCATGGTCCGGATCTTCTTGCATCCGTACAACTGGCAAAATTCATGGAACACCTCCGCTTCAAAGGCCGGGCCTTGGTCAGTAAGCACCTTCTCAGGGTATCCATGTGGTCGGCAGAAATAAGCCTGGAACGCTCTAGCGGCGGTACGGCCAGTTAGGTCTTTGACTGGGACAACCACCATGAACCTTGAATAGTGGTCTACAATGGTTAGCGCGTAGGTGTACCCACTTTGGCTGGGGGTGAGCTTTACATGGTCCAGGGCGACCAGCTCCAGCGGTTGATGTGTAACGATCGGCTGTAGGGGCGCCTTCTGGCTGGCCTCGTCTTTCCTTCTCAGCGTGCAAGGGCCACACTCTCGGCACCAGGCCTCTACAGATTCCCGCATTCCACTCCAATAGAGCCGCTCTCTTAACAGCATCTCTAGCTTCTTCCATCCGAAGTGTCCAGCACCATCATGGTATGCTTGCAGGACGGTGGGCACGTTAGCTTGGGGAATCACCAACTGGCGGATCTTCTCATGGGTCTTCGGGCTAATCAGCTCACGGTACAACTTCCCCTGGTGCAGATACAGCCGGGTCTGTTCCCGCCACAGGCGTTGGGCTTCATCTGGGGCGGCAGGGTCTATCCCAGCAGCACCCTGTTCCACCAAGATCTTGACTAAGCGGACAGCGGGTGCCTGGTCCTGAGCTTCTTGCCACTCCTGGCCGGGCAGCGGGTCCAGGTTTACCCGTTGTTGATAGACATGCACCTTCTCAGTCGGTGGCTGATAAAATGCGGGCAGCTCAATCTCTTCGAGGTCGTCATCCTCAGGCCCTTCTTCCGACAAGTGGGGCATTCGAGAGAGTGCATCGGCATTAACGTTGACACGGCCGGCCCTGTACTTGATGGTGAAATCGTAGTTGGCTAGCCTAGCCACCCATCGCTGTTCCAATGCGCCCAGCTTGGCGGTGTCCAGGTGGGTCAGCGGGTTATTATCCGTGAAAGCGGTGAACTTAGCTGCTGCCAGGTAATGGCGGAACCGCTCGGTGATAGCCCACACCAGTGCCAGGAGTTCAAGCTTGAAAGAGCTGTAGTTCTCGGGGTTCCTCTCAGTCGGTCTAAGCCTTCAGCGAGCACAAGCAATCACTTTCTCTTTTCCGTCTTGGACTTGGGATAGGACTGCCCCTAAGCCTACATTGCTGGCATCGGTGTAAAGGATGAAGGGGTGGTTGTAGTCAGGGTATGCTAGGATTTCTTCTCCGGTCAGGGCCGCTCTCAGCTGACGGAAGGATTCCTCATGCCTTTCCTCCCACACCAATGGAGCTCCTAGGGGTCTACCACCTTTGGTCTGTCCCACGAGGAGGTCTTGCATGGGGGCAGCCATCTTCGTGTAACCCTTGATGAAGCGACAGTAATACCCCACCAGGCCCAGGAACTGCCTCACCTCCTTCACTGTGGTCGTCCTTGGCCAGTCCTGAATGGCGGTGATTTTATCAGGGTCAGGGGCGACACCCTCTGCACCGACCACATGCCCTAGGTACTGCACTTTGGGTTTCAGCAGATGAAACTTTGAGGGCTTCAACTTCATCCCATATTTGGCAAGGGACGCGAACACCTCGGCTAGGTGCTCCAGGTGGGCTTCATATGTCTGGGAGTACACAATCACATCATCCAGGTACAGCAGGACGGTCTCAAAGTTTAGATGCCCCAGACAGCATTCCATCAGCCGTTGGAATGTTCCAGGGGCATTGCACAGCCCGAACGGCATGCTATTAAACTCACAGAGTCCCATAGGGGTAGCAAATGCAGTCTTCTCTCGGTCTTCTGGTTCCACAGCCACCTGCCAATACCCACTGGTGAGGTCAAGGGTGGAAAAATAATTAGCGGTTCTCAGCGCAGCCAGAGATTCCTCAATGCGGGGCAGAGGGTAAGCGTCCTTATGTGTTATCTGATTAATTTTTCGGTAGTCCACACACATCCGCATGGTGCCATCCTTCTTCATAACCAGTACCAACGGGGCGGCCCAGGGACTACAGCTGTCCCTAATAACCCCTGCCTCCTTCATGTTCCTCAACATGTCCTTGGCACATTGGTAGTGTGCAGGGGGAATAGGCCTGTACCTCTCTTTGATAGGGGGATGCTCACCGGTGGGGATATGGTGTTGGACCCCTTTAATCTGCCCAAAGTCTAGGGGGTGTTTGCTAAAAACCCGCTCATACTCCCGTACCACCCGGTATATCCCCTCTTTGTGATGTGTAGGGGTATCGTCAATGCCTACGTGTAGCTGTCGGCACCACTCGTCTAACTCCCCTTGGGATGGGTGAGTGCTGGCAGTAGGTGGTGAGGTTGTGGGAATGGCCTCGTGGATAGTGTGGGGATCCAAGGTGAACAACTTGGCAAGGGTAGCGTACAGGGAAGCCTGACTTCTTCCTCCCCGCAGTTCAGCACCTTCATGGGCACTCTCCCCTTCTTTACATCTACCACCCCTCAGGCGGCCATTACTGTGGGCCAGTGTTCAGAGGGCATGGGCTCTATCATGGCGGGGTAGTCACGCCCCTGGGGCCCTACCGCTGCCCTACACCAAATCATCATCTCGCTCCTGGGAGGTACAATCAAAGGGGCAACATCCATCACTCTCACCCCACCAATCTCTCCTCCTGTCGAGTTCACATGTTGGCGGTACATCAAGGCTCGAATCTCACGCTGCACAGCTCTCTGTCGGCTCCCCGCCGCCGTGGCGGCCAGCTGCTGCAGTAGGGTCAGCACGTCACTCATACAGTGCTTCATCACGTTGGTCCCTAGCACTACCTTCGGGTTATGATCACTGGGTTCATTCATTATCACAATCATACCCTGGTGTTGCAGTTCAGCTCGCCCCACAGACATGGCCACTTGTTTGTATCCCACTTGGGTCAATGGGAGTCCATCAGCAGCAATTAGTGTTATACTGGCATCTGGGGGAGTCAGCTCGTCTTTTCCTCAATACCGTTGATACAGTGTGTATGGTATGGTGGTTACCTGTGATCCAGTGTCCAGGAGAGCCATCACCGGTATGCCGTCCACAGCCACGGGGATGATGGGCCGGGCCCCGATGTACCTGTCCCGCCAGTCTGGGGGGCCAGGGGGTTCTACTCCTGAGGATTGGACCGTGGCCCCAGGGGTTGCTCGTTTAACGGACACCGTCGGAAGTAGTGGCCGGGTTTGCTGCACCTGTAACAGATTGGGGGTCCATTCCGTGAGTCATTGGCCCTTCTCCGCTGCATCCAGGGGACGTCCTCAGGGCTGTCGGCGAGCTGCACCTTTACCGGGGCCTGGGATCTGGTCGGAGGCTGGAGTGCGGCAAGGATCTTAGCGAGGTCCCCATCCATGCGGCGAACTTGAGCAGCGAGCTCTTCCATCGCTCCACTTGGAGCTGCAGGCACTGGAGGTGCTGATGGGGTAGGGGCCACCACGACGGGAGCAGTCTCGACCGGCCACGGGGCTGGCTCAGGAGCTTCAAATGCGGGGGGTTGCAGAGCTTTGATGGCCCGTTCTTTTAATACGGCAAAGTCCACATCAGGGTGTTCTAGGGCCCACAGCCGAAGCTGTTTGCGGTCCTCCGAGGACCTCATCCCCTGCACAAACTGTTCACTTAACATTTTGTTACTGTCCACACTGTTGATGGTGTCCATCCGCTTCAGTGTGCGGAGTGCGGTTTGCAGGCGCAGAGCATAGTCCCGAATGCTATCTGCGGGCCGTTGCCGGCATTGATAGAACTGCATCCGCAACTCGGCCTCGGTACGGGTCTCAAATGCAGTCTGCAGCTTTTCAAATATGGTGGCTACAAAGGACCGGTCCCCTTCGGCCCAGGTCTCCGCCTCTTGCTCAGCCGCGCCGGTTAGCTGCCCCAGCACTAGCGCTGCACGTTGCTTATCCGTCAGGGGGTACAGTTCTAGTAGCGGACTAAGTTTTTTCGGAAAACCTGCAAGGCATCAGGTTTCCCATCGTACTGCGGTAGCCAGGCAGCTCCGGGCACATAGGGCAAAGAGAACGGCATCACCTGAGCGAGAGCTGGGGCCGCGGCGCCCCCCGCCAGCGCGGCCGGGACCTGGGCAGGCCCATTCTCATCTACAGACGCTCCCGAGGCTGCGTCCACCTCTCTTCCAGCGGCTCCGTCGGGCGCAGACATCTTGTTTCCGTCCCCCTTAGTCTCTTTCCGGATCCTCCTCTAGAGGGGCGGGGTTTTGGCCTTCGCGCCTCCCCTATTCGAGGAGACACTCGAGCGGGAATTCTTCGTGCCCAAAATGGCGGCTTCACAAATTTTTCGGCCGGACACCTCCGGCGGTCACACAAGGCGCACTTCCACCAGTTGGTAGAACGGTAGGATCCTGTTCGTGACGCCAAGTTGTCGCGGGCGGAGGAGGGGACGCTGCGCTCTCGCACTGCTCGGGTCCGGCTGTTGCTGCTGCTGCGGCTGCCGCTGCTCGGTGGTGGCTCGAGCGGTGGGCCGGATCCCGGGGACTCGAGCGGCGTTCCTCGCCCGTGAGTGAAAAGGGGATTTTGATTGTGGGGATTTGATGATTGTCCGTGACGCCACCCACGGTTGTGGTGATATTGGTGATACCGCTGCTGCTCTAGACGGGGATCCCGGGAGCGGTGACAGGGAGCAGCTTTGTTGTTAGTTCTCCCCTCCGTGGGTAGGGGGTTGGTTGTCCCGGGGCCCGGTGATGGGGGTAGGGATGGATGGCAGGCGGGTTACGGGGCCTGGTGAGGTGCAGGGTCGCAGGGGCAGCGCTGTGCTGCACGGCACGGTGGTACTCACTCAGCCAATGATGAGGACACAGTTCTTGGTAAAACACACGGCTGGATGGACGGGTCCCACAGACGGCTGCAGTGTTGTTTCTCCTGGCAGGTTGATGGTGACTGCTTTTCCCTGCACCTATGTATGGTAGATGGTTCCAATGGGTTCCCACCGGTAACCCGCTCCCCAGCTTGGATATTGGCTGGAGGAGACCCTTCTGCCCGCAGGCTCTGGCCCTGGGAAACGGTTGCCTTGGCGGTGGCGGTGTCTCCCTTTCTTGGTTGGACTGTTGCCTTATGTCGGGACTTGGCTGCTGGGAAACCCAGGAGGTTCCCTTCACTAACTAATTCGGCAAATTCATGGCGACTCCTAGCCTTGCCGGGGTCCGTAAGCCCCTGCCAGATGGTGCTGGCTTCTCTTTGCGTACCAGTCTGGTACCGCCGGGTCACCGCCCGTCCACGGTCGTTACGGTAAGCTCTGATAGGCCACTCCTGCAGACGGTCACCACCGTCTGCCAACCTTGCTGATCCGTCCGGGCCACACACCCGGACCAACTTTAGTCTGCTCAGCTGCCACTTTCCTTCCTTCCACTTTCGCTTCCCTAGCTGAACTCCTTACTTTTCCCGCCTCCAGGACTGTGAACTCCTCGGTGGGCGGGGCGAACCGCCTGGCCCACCCCCTGGTGTGAACATCAGCCCCTGGAGGAAGGCAACAAGGGTTTGTGTCTGACTTCGGTGTGCCTGACCGGGTGTGTGGGGTGTGTGGGTGTTGTGCTCTGTGGCCCCTGGCTTGTCCAGGGCGCCACATCAGCCTCCAGTTTTCTAGCTGAACCTTGTAGTTCTCCACTAGTTGAGGGGACGGTCCCCTTCTGCGGTCAAGTCCCTCCACTCCGGTATGTCATTTGTGGAACGAGACCATGGGGGTATGGTGCACTTTCCGTGGGTTTTAGGACCTCTTCAGTTGTGTGCCTGGGCTGAGTTGCCCCAGCTCCATACCACAGGTCTTCACTCCTCCTTGCCTACTTCCCGACTGACTAACGTTCCACAGTGTGCTTCCACTAACTAGACTCTACCTCCAAGCTGGCTTAGGGGATAATGCTACTACCAGAGAATAGCTATACCATAGATTAGTTGCACTAGGCCCTAACCATGGCCTGATAGAATGTTGCTAAATGAGAGTGTAGCTGTGTTTGTGTGTACATTGATTTGTGACCTTCTCCTTACCCGGGAATGGGATACTACACCTCTTGATGAGGTGCAGTACCTCTTTGGCGACTGAAGCCTCAGGGGTGCCACACATGTATGAAAAAACTACCTGTTGCAAATATAATTTCTACAACTACAACAATACAAATGGAGTGTTCGATACCTAGAAATCCAAACTTAAGAAAAAAGGGTACTAAGTAAAAAGTGTGTGTGTGTGTGTGTGTGTGTGTGTGTATGGATTAAAATATACCCCGTGCAGGGTTATAAACTATTAAAATGATGCCCATTGATGTCAGATGAAGATATGATGCTGATTACTCCCAACAGGGAAATCTAAAGTACATATATAGCATGTATAGTTAACAGAAACAGCAGACAAATCACGGCATTATGTAACTAGTACATTATGTATATGTAATAGGGTGGCCTGAAGAAGATAAGCCCTACTCTACATGTCATGCAGGGTGTATTACAATCCCTCCTTCTTATTTTAGCAGCCCTTGCACTTAGTGCATAGGTTTTTCCAGTCTAGGAGTCCCACTACTTCCAATTAGAGTCCCACTACCTAACAATTTTAACAGATTTATAATATGAAGGACTGGAGAAAACGGGTTTATTGCCGCGCTAAAAACCACGAGCATGTATAAGTCAAAATATTCTCTTTATTTAGATCATTCCTACGCGTTTCTGAGGCTCATCTGCCTCCTTCCTCCTGCTTTTTCCCTGAGGAAGGAGGCAGATGAGCCTCAGAAACGCGTAGGAATGATCTAAATAAAGAGAATATTTTGACTTATACATGCTCGTGGTTTTTAGCGCAGCAATAAACCCGTTTTCTCCAGTCCTTCATATTATAAATCTGCTCTATAACGGGGCCGCTGCAGAACCACCCAAGCGCTCATCCATGCTAATAAAGGGGTTGTGACTGGCACAACCCGGCCAGGTGAGTGCACTGTTTTTATCCTCTTTCACTCTGTAAACCGGGTAAAACCCTATTGCGCCTTTCTTGTCTCCCCCACTACAGCACTTAACAATTTTAACAGAATGTGTATGAGGCCTTCCTTTAGGTCTAAGGCTAGGGACCCACTTTGCGTTCACCTACTTGCAGTTTAGAACACACGTTTTGGGCTTAATTGATTTGACCAAAGTTGCCTTTTTCAGAAATTTAGCGCTGAAAACGCATGCGTTTTTGTCGCATATTTGATGCGTTTTCAGCGCTTTTTACCTGCGTTTTCACCTGCGTTCTGATAGTTGCGTTTTGAACATCAAGACACTGCTAAATAAAGTTTAAATAGTCAAATTCTTTGAAAAAATGGGAAGAAAAGAATCAAATCTATATTCATAGAATAAATCATTAAATCAAATTTTATTCATTAAATTATTGCGGTAATATATTTTATGTAAAAATAGCAAAAAAGTATTAATTTCCTTATTTTAAATTGTCGGACTATGTGTGTGTGTAAAGAGACATATGAAATCGTTATTTTAATGTCCAAAAAACATGCGTTTTGGAAGTCCAAAACGCATGTTTTCTGTACTGAAAAAGCAGGTAAAACACAGAAATTTGAAGGAATCTTGGTTTTTGCCATTTCTCATTGACTGCAATGTTAGCAAAACGCAACGAAAATGGCAAAAACAACTGACATGATACTTCTTTGAACGCATGTTTTTTGCCACAAAATATGCAAATTAAACGCAGCGTTTAGAAACGCAAAGTGGGGTCGGAAAATCCACTTTTTCCATAGACTTTGCTGGTAAATCAAAACACATGCCTTTTGGCATGAAAAAGGTGCTTCCCAAAACGGACCTAAAAAGCAGCTAAAACGCAGGTAACAACGCAAAGTGTGTCCCTAGCCTAATACAGGGTGTATCAGTCCCTTTTCCTTCTAATTTGTGACAGTTCTTCCATTGTCCTCATAGTCTTTGTGAAGCTCAGAGTCCCTTCTTCATACATTAAACAGGATGTGACTGACCATGTCACACACACTACATGCCCAGATAAGATAATAAAATGTTAAAATTACATTTATCGGTGACTGCCAGTGGGTGTAGTTTTACTTACCCCTCTACTATATCATTTACTGTAGTCATAGGCAACAGGAGGAATACGGTGAGAGATGGCCTGGCTATTAAGGGTTGGAGGAGGTGGCTTTCTTTTTTTCTCTTTTTAATTTTGTCTAATATACAAGTTATTATACAGCAAAGAATGTGTCTTAATTTTTTTTCCTGTAGTAGTCATTTTATCCTCGGTTTTGTATGTTTTATTAACAGCGTGTAAAAGTGGAGTATTTTCTGCACCAAATCTGCAGGTCACCTATAAGCAATGTGTGCATGACAATTCAGGATTCTCATTGACTTTGCTGGCATCAGGATTCTCTTCAGGTTTTGTGACAAATCTGCACTCAAAAGTGCATCAAAAAATGAAATGAGTGCCCACAGCCTAATACTCTGATAATATTTTTCCTAGCAGCAACCTGGGAGTCAGAGAAACATCCAGGTATCTTCCCTATGCTGTTACCAATCATATTGAGCACTGTTTCAATCCAACTCCGTGATTTTTCTATCTCCCCAGCCCTCCTAGAAGGGTCTTCCAGAAAAATGTTTGAGTTTCCCTTTGACTTCATTATACACGCTACTCGAATTGAGCCCGTTCAAGCATCCAACCTGCTCAATTCGAGAACCAAGCACTTGAGCACTTAGTGCTCACTCATCACTATTTGTGACCCGTAGATACTGTATTTATTGGAATTCGTACACTACTAAAATGGTGCTTAAGGATTGGTTTGAGAATTAGTGGCGTCTTCATGACCTTTACTGATCAACACTACTGATCAAGAGTTTAATTTTTCAAAATGTTTCAAAGGCTCCAGCATAAGGTAGCACATTTATTATTTTAGTATACAACCATTTGCAGAAAATACATTAATTTTCAATAGGTTCAAAATACAATGGAGAAAATAAAAAACATTTATGAAATACTTACATCTCACCCGTTTTTGTTCTACTTGGAAAATTCAACCTGGTTTGTTCCTCTTGTTTTTTGTTGCTCTAAACACAATATGAAATGTTATTCACTATCACACAATGGAGAGAGGAGTAAAGGTGCCCTCCCATAAACTCCTTTTCTCAAATTCTGTGTATATTTACTCAGTGTACTGTCAGTGTGCCAATATACTCACCTAGCACCACCTTCTTTCAGGGCCCAGTGCTGATCTGCTCCTCTTCTCAGTGACGTCACTGCTTTGCAGACTATCCGGCTCACGCTATGCTCTATACATGAGCTGGATGTCTCTTTTACAATACCTTATTCTGAAGCTCCATAGGCTTATATTGTAAAAGTCACTTCCGGGTCATGCAGAGTGCACTGTGACCCAAAGCAGTGTGACAGTCACCTTGTTGACTCGATAAGTATGAAGCACTTGGTCCTACCCCTTTGTGCTGGATTCTGGTCCCCATAGACTTTATATGGGGACCAGCATCTGGCCAGGTACCAGAGAGCAATCCCCCACCAACCCAGAGTCAGTGGGGGATTGATCCTCAAGTTCTCCGAAACGGAGGGGAAAAATACAAAAAGAATTGACGTGTATCTTTTGGTCACTACAAAGATGCAACCAAAAAAAAATTGTAACATGTGCACAGCAAAAATGAAATCTCATAGACTTTGCTGGGGAAGGAAATGTCTGTAGTTTTGGTACCAAAACTGCACCCGAAAAGGGCGCAAAAATGCTGCAAAAAAATGCAGCATGCGCACATAGCCTAAAGGCCGCTTTACACGCAGCGACATCGCTAAAGCGATGTTGTTGGGGTCACGGAATTCGTGACGCACACCCGGCCTCGTTAGCGATGTCATTGCGTGTGACACCTACGTGCGATCAAAAAAGGTCGCAAAATCGTGCAAAATCGTTTATTGTTGACATGCCCCCCTATTCCCAAATATCGTTGCACCTGCAGGTTCGATGTTGTTCGTCGTTCCTGCGGAAGCACACATCGCTGTGTGACACTGCAGGAACGAGGAACCTCACCTTACCTGCGGCCGCCTGCAATGAGGAAGGACGAAGGTGGGCGGGATGTTCGTCCCGCTCATCTCCGCCCCTCCGCTTCGATTGGGTGGCCACTTAGTGACGTCGCTGTGACGCCAAACTAACCGCCCCCTTAGAAAGGAGGCGGTTCGCCGGTCACAGCTACGTCGCTAGGCAGGTACGTAGTGTGACAGGTCCGAGCTATTTTGTGTGCCACGGGCAGTGATTTTCCCGTGACGCACAAACGATGGGAGCGGGTACGCATGCTAGCGATCTCGCGTGTAAAGCGGCCAATAGGTGGAGCAGAGTTCATTCTTTTTACTACACAATGTACGCTGTAAACACAGTTCCCATAATAACATGTCAAAATTGCTCTTTTTTTTGCAATTTCACTACACTTTAAAAAAAATTTTCCCATTTTCTACTACGTTATGTGGTAAAATGAATGATGTCATTCAGAAGTACAACTTGTCCCACTAAAATAAGGCGACTTTGTCTGTAACACAGCAATATTACTGTATAGTGTTGCAACACTGTGCTACGGTGTTGCATCTGTGTGACCCGCAATGTACTATCACAAGCAAGTTGGAAAATGTCAGAATCATTGTTGGTCTTGTTGGTCTTATTGCAATCCTATTCAATTTTATGCGGTGTCGCAGCAGTATACAGCAATCTTGGCTGTTCTGTTTCACCGCCAAAGTCTCATTGTAGCCGCAACGTAAATGCAACCCGATGATTAGCACCTTGAACATTTTCCATATGTCTGAATAGATTATTCTTTACTGTTAACCTATAACTACAATGTGAAATGCTTTTCTGAAATATTGAATGCTGCATTGTTAACGCTCTCCTATAATTTACACGCTTTATACATTTTGGGAGCTTTCGGTGAATTATGTGATTATCTCGCCTGACATGCATTATTTCTCTCGTGATCCTCGTTCGCTAGGATTACTCTTCATTGTGTTTATACTCTCTCTCAGTGAAGAGTGTGTTATTTCAAAGTAAATAACAACCATCTGGCTTCAAGTGGCCTGAGCATACCCATCCTTTGAAAAATCAGCCTAGGAGGTTTTTACTACAGGGGAATCTATAGGCTTAATCTTTGCAAATACATCTGTTATTACCAACAAACTCATGATTGAAATGAAAATATAAAGCATGTTATTCAATAAGCAATTTTTACCTGTGCCCTGCATAATGTATAAATAAGGAAAATGGATAAAGCTGTTGTTTAGCAATTTTCCTGGATGTATGACTGTGTAAGATTGCCCATATCTGAGATATAAAGTGCCTTGAAAAAGTACTAATCCTCTGTGAGCTTTTACGCATTGTACTTTAATGGGATCTTATGTGATATATAAACACAAAGTATCAAGTATTTCTGAAGTGTAAAAAAAATGGTGGATGGTTTTCTAAATATTTTAAAAATATAAATCTGAAAATTGTGATGTGAATTTGGTCACAGCCCCTGTAGTCTGATACCCCTAAATGAAATCCTGTGTGACCACTTGTCTACAGAAGTTACCTAATTAGTAAAATGAGTCCACCTGTGTGTACTTTATTCTCATTATAACTACAGCTGTTCTGTAAAGGCCTCGATGGTTTGTTTGAAAATGTTACTTTTACCATAATTTCCCTCGAGATCAGTAAAGTGTATTGTATTGTATCATATCATATTAGGGATCAAACTGCATCATGAAAACCAAGAGACACACCAGACACATCAAGGATAAAGTTGTGGAGAATAGTAAAGTGGGCTTAGGTGAAAAAAAATAGTCCAAGCTCTAAACATCTCATAGAGCATCATCCAAAAATGGAAAGAGTATGGCATAAGTGCAAACTTACCAAGACATGACCATCCACCTAAACTATCTTCCCAAGCAAGGAAAGAACTAATTAAAGAAGCAGCCAAGAGGCCCATGGTCTCTGGAAGAGCAACACAGATCCAAACTCAAGTGACAGAATCTGTCCATAGGAGAAATATTAGTCTTACTAGAAGGTGGCCCGATTCTACGCATCGGGTATTCTAGAATTTACATATTGTGTAGTTAATGTATGATTTTTGTTATATATATATATATATATATATATTTATATATATATAGATGTTGTTGTGTGTAGTTACCAAGTGTTTGTGTAGGGCGCTGTACATGTTCTGGGTGTTGTCTGGGTGTGGCGGGGGGTGAGAGCGGTGTTTGTGTGTTGCGTGTGTTGCGTTGTTTGTGGAGCACTGTGTGTCTGTAGCGTTGTGTGTTGCGCGGTTTGTGTGGGTGTGGGGTGTGTGTGTCTGTTTTGGGGGGAGGTATGTTTTGTGCAGTGTGTGTGTTGTGTGGTATGTGCATATATTTGTGTGTGCAGCGGTATTTGTGTGTTGGGTGTTGTGTGTGTGCGGCGTTGTCTTTGTGTGTGGGTGTCTGTGTGGGGCGGTGTTTGTGGTTCCCAGTGTGTGTGTGGTATGTTGTGCAGTGCGTGTGTGGTGGTGTGTGTGTGTGTGTGTTGGGGGGAGGTGTGCGCCCCCCATCGTGCTCCATCCCCCATGTTGCGCACCCCCCATCGTGCTCCATCCCCCATGCTGCGCACCCCCCATCGTGCCTGCGCACCCCCCATCGTGCTCCATCCCCCATGCTTTGCACCGCCCATCGTGCTCCATCCCCCATGCTGCGCACTCCCCATTGTGCTCCATCCCCCATGCTGCGCACTCCCCATTGTGCTCCATCCCCCATGCTGCGCACTCCCCATCGTGCGCCATCCCCCATGCTGCGCACTCCCCATCGTGCTCAATCCCCCATGCTGCGCATTCCCGATCGTGCTCCATCCCCCATGCTGCGCACTCCCAAACGTGCTCCATCCCCCATGCTGCGCACTCCCCATCGTGCCCTATCCCCCATGCTGCGCACTCCCAAACGTGCTCCATCCCCCATGCTGCGCACTCCCCATCATGCTCCATCCCCCATGCTGCGCACCCCCCATCGTGCTCCATCCCCCATGCTGCGCACTCCCCATCGTGCTCCATCCCCCATACTGCGCACCCCCCATCGTGCTCCATCCCCCATGCTGCGCACTCCCCATCGTGCTCCATCCCCCATGCTGCGCACTCCCCATCGTGCTCCATCCCCCATGCTGCGCACTCCCCATTGTGCTCCATCCCCCATGCTGCGCACTCCCCATCGTGCGCCATCCCCCATGCTGCGCACTCCCCATCGTGCTCCATCCCCCATGCTGTGCATTCCCGATCGTGCTCCATCCCCCATGCTGCGCACTCCCAAACGTGCTCCATCCCCCATGCTGCGCACTCCCCATCGTGCCCTATCCCCCATGCTGCGCACTCCCAAACGTGCTCCATCCCCCATGCTGCGCACTCCCCATCGTGCTCCATCCCCCATGCTGCGCACCCCCCATCGTGCTCCATCCCCCATGCTGCGCACTCCCCATCGTGCTCCATCCCCCATGCTGCGCACTCCCCATCGTGCTCCATCCCCCATGCTGCGCACCCCCCATCGTGCTCCATCCCCCATGCTGCGCACTCCCCATCGTGCTCCATCCCCCATGCTGCGCACTCCCCATCGTGCTCCATCCCCCATGCTGCGCACCCCCCATCGTGCTCCACAGTCACACATCAGACAGTATACACGCACACATCCGATCGCATACACGCACACACACACTGACGATATCGCACATACGCGCTCACACAATCACAACATCCGGAGATACCACATGCTTCCGGCCATGTGATCCTCCGGCAGGTCCTGGAAGGTCACTGAACAGTATCGCCGCCAAGAAGCAAGCGATATCACGGGATGTTGTGAGTATGTGGATGCGATCTGATGTGTGTGTGAGGTGTGTGTGAGAGTGAGTGTGATCTGATGTGTGTGTGTGTGTCTGTTCTTATGTGTGTGCGTGTGTGTGTGTTCCGCCGCTGCAGGACCTTGATGCGCTCACCTCGGGGCGAGAGGCCAATCCGTGTGGGGGGGGCGGAGCCGAGGCGAGCGGCCAATCCGTGCGGGGGGGAGGAGGCGAGCGGCCAAACCGTGAGGCCGAGCGGCCAATCTGTGCGGGGGGGCGGGGCCATGGCGAGCCCAGTGGCCAATCCGCTGTTTGTCACCGTAAGGACATGGCCAATCCGTGCGGGGGCGGAGCCGAGGCGAGTGGCCAATCCGTGCGGGGGGAGGAGCCGAGGTAAGGTGAGCGGCCAATCCGTGCGGGGGGGCGGGGCCATGGCGAGCCCAGCAGCCAATCCGCTGTTTGTCACCGTAAGGACATGGCCAATCCGTTCCGGGGGGGCGGAGCCGAGGCGAGGCGAGCGGCCAATCCGTGCGGGGGGAGGAGCCGAGGCAAGGCGAGCTGCCAATCCGTGCGGGGGCGGGGCCATGGCGAGCCCAGCAGCCAATCCGCTGTTTGTCACCGTAAGGACACAATTTTGGAGCAAGACAGGCAGACAGACAGACAGACAGACAGAATAAGGCAATTATATATATAGATACTCTACAAATCTGGCTTTTATGAAAGAGTGTCAAGAAGAAAGCCATTTTTTGAAAGCAAGCCATAACAAGTCCTATTTGCAGTTTGCAAAAAGCAATTTAGAGGACATAGTTAGCATGTGGAAGTAGGTGGACTGGTCATATGAGACCAAAGTAGAACTTTTTGGGCTAAATTATTATATATAGCAGAAACCTAGCAAATCACCCTGAAAAGAACATCTCCACAGTGAAACATGTTGGTTTCAACATCATGCTGTGGGTATGGTTTTCTTCAGCAGGACTGGGAAGCTGCTCAGAGTTGATGAAATGATGGATGGGGCAAAATAAAAGGCAATCCTGGAGGTAAACCTGTAAGAGGTTGCAGAGGTTACAAAAGTCTAGGGTGTAGGTTCACTTTCCAGCAGGACAGCGACCCTAAATATAGTGCCAGAGTTACAATGGAATAGCTTAGATTAATGCATACTGTCAGGGCCGAAAGTGTTGGCATCCTTGAATTGTTCCAGAAAATGAAGTGTTTCTCCAAGAAAATTATTTCAATTACACGTTTTGTTATACACTTTTATATCCCTTGTGTGTATTGGAACAACACAAAAAAATAGATAAAAAAGGCAGATAGGACATAATTACACACAAAACTCCAAAATGGTCCTGACAAAAGTGTTGGTAACCTCAACTAAAAATTTGGTTGCACAACCTTTGGAATAAATAATTGCAATCAATCATTTCCTATATTCATCTACAAGCTTCATACACCTCTCAACTAGTATTTTGGACCACTCTTCTTTTGGAAACTGATCCAGGTTTCTCATATTTGAAGGTGCCTTCTCTCAGCAATTTTAAGATCTCTGAACAAGTGTTGAATGGGATTTAGATCCGGACTCCATGGTGGCAACTTCAGAACTTTCCAGTACTTTATTTCCATCCATTTCTGGATGCTTCATGAAGTATATTTGAGATCATTGTCTTGCTGGAAGACCATGACTTAGGGCACAAACCTATCTTTGACACTGGGCACTACAATGCAACCCAAAATCCTTTGGTAATCTTCAGATTTCTTCAGATTTCATGATCTCTTGCACACAGTCAAGGCACCAAATGCCAGAGGCAGCAAAACAACCCCAAAACATCTTTGAACCTCCAGTATATTTGACTATAGGTACTGTGTTCTTTTCTTTGTTAATTTTAGATAGAAAGTAGAATGATGTGCTTTAATAAAGAGGCTATCTTGGTCTCACCTGTCCACAAGACACTTTCCTAGAAGTATTTTGGCTTACTCACATTCATTTTGGCAAACTGTAGTATAACTTTTTTATGTCTGTGTGTAAGCAGAGGGGTTCTCCTGGGTCTCCTGCCATAGTGCTTCATTTCATTCAGCTGTCGACGGATAGTTTGCACAGACATCGATGTACCCTGAGTATGCAGGACAGCTTAAATTTCTTTGGAACTTGATTGAGGCTACTAATCCACCATCTGGACGACCTTGCATTGCAACCTTTCATCAGTTTTTTTTCTGCCCTTCATGTCCAGGGAGATTCGCTACAGTACCATGGGTTGTAGACTTCTTGATTATTTTGCACAGTGGACAAAGGAACATTAAGATCTCTGGAGATGGACTTATAACCTTAAGATTGTTTATGTTTTTTAACAATTTTTTTTCTCAAGTCCTCAGACATGTTGTCTTCTCCTTTTTCTGTTATCCATGGCATAGGGTCCCCCCATATTGTGACACCCAGCAAAAATAAACCATACGGCTGCAGCCCCCAGTTATGTGCTTATCATGGCTGTATATCATAAGAGGGATTCTATGCAACTTTTATAAAATTATTTAAATAAATAATTTTAAAAACTGTGTGAGGTCCCCCCCAATTTTGATACCATCCATGATAAAGCTGACACCTGGGGGCTGGTATTCTTAGGCTAGAGAGGTTCATGGTTATTGGCCCCCAAGACTAAAAATAGCAGCCTGCAGCCACCCAGAATTGTTGCATCCATTAGATGTGTCAATTCCAGCACTTTACCCTGCTCATCCCAATTGCTAATGACAGCTCACAGCTGCCACTTATCCCTAGATTAGTAATGGCAAGCTTATATGAGATGCCCTCCCAATTACTAATCCAGTGAGTGAAAAGAAATAAACACAAACACAGGAAAAAATCTTTTATTTGAAATAAAATACAAAGAAGATAATACTCTTTCTCCAATTTACTAACCCTAAACACCCAAATCTGACATAATAAACATGCCACAAGTCCCATGACGAGCTCGACTGAAGTCTCAGTGCATTACATTACACAGACATTACAGAACATGACCCCATCCTGCAACTTCAGGCAGAGGCTGACTGAGTAGCAGCTTTGAGCAGTGACATCATTGAGTTTAACTGCGGTCACAAGTGGAGGGTCCCATGGTACACCACCTTTGAAAGCAGGTAAACTGACCTCAGGTGACCTTCTTGACCTCAGTGACCTCACCTCAGGTTAACTCATTCAGTTCAATGAGACCTGCATCTACTAACAGAAAACTCCAGGGTTTTTTCCAAGAGATGTAGATTTGGTGCTAAAATTATAAACCAAATTCCTGCACCAAATCTGCATCTTCTGGCAAAAATATGCATCTAAAAGTGATGTGGTTTTGATGTGATATTAATGTGTTTTTTTGCTAGAAGATGCAGGTTTGGTGCAGGAATTTGGTGTATAAATTTTAGCACCAAAGTTGCATCTCTTGGCAAAAAAATGGTTTTGACGCAATTTCAGTGTGGTTTTCTACCAAGAGATGCATATTCGGTGCAAAAATCTGGTGTACACATTTCAGCACCAAATTTGCATCTCCTGACAGAAAACCACCCCAAAACAGTAGCAAAACCATTTTTGTGCATTTTTTTTTGCCAAGATGCAGCCTTGGTGCTTAAATTTATACACCAAATTCTGCACCAAATCTGCATGTCCTGGCAAAAAAATCGCATCAATACTGCATCGCTTTTTGATGCATTTTTTTTTTGCCAAAAGATGCAGATTTGTTGTAGGAATTTGGTATATAAATTTCAGCACCAAATCTGCATATCTTAGCAAAACAAACAAGGTTTTCTGCCAGGAGATGCAGGTTTGATTGAACGCAGTTCACCTGAGGTGAGTTAGCTGCAGTCATAGGTGGAGTACAGTGAGAACCTTCCCCTGTGACCACAGTTATCACCGCTCACAGCTGCGGATCAGTCAGTCTCTGCCTGAAGCTGCAGCCTACGGTCACATTCTGAAATGTACCCATGTGCTTCGACTACAGTATGTAGCAGAGCTGGGACCTCGCGTGGATTACGTGGGACTTGGGTGTTTGGCGCTAATAAACTGGAGGGCAACCAGTCCAGTTAGCCCAGGCCAACACATCTAATGCACAGCAGGATGCAGACAAACCTCTCAACATGATGGACACTTCACAGGTGCAAGGTAAATTGCACACTAGTGGCGCGCATAGGGCGCTGTTCACACTCGTATGCGCATGGTGTCCACCCAGCAACCTATTACCACGCCTTTACTATTAGATTAGACGGGTTACCCAGACACCACTCACTGCAGCACACAAGGGACAGAGACTCCACTATGCAAGGCCTGTATTAAGAGGCCTGGCTGCACCCTGTATAAAAAAAAGTGCAAAAAATATATCAAATATATGAGATATTAGTTAGTAAATTGGCCAATGTACATAAGCCTGCAATCCTCATCACGGATCCTCATGCTTGCAGGTCCCTACACTGATAAATATCAAAAATAGCAACAAAAAGAGGAGAAAAACTCCCCAAAAATTGGGGGAGTTTTTCTTCTCTTTTTGTTGCTATTTTTGCCTTTCACCTGTGAAGTGTCCATCATGTTGAGAGGTTTGTCTGCATCCTGTTGTGCATTAGATGTGTTGGCCTAGGCTAACTGGACTGGTTGCCCTCTTTTTTGCTGTGAATATATCCAATTTTTGGGGGAGTTTTTCTCCTCTTTTTGTTGCTATTTTTGATATTTATCAGTGTAGGGACCTGCAAGCATGAGGATCCGTGATGAGGATTGCAGGCTTATGTACATTGGCCAATTTACTAACTAATACCTCATATATATTTGATATATTTTTTGCACTTTTTTATACAGGGTGCAGCCAGGCCTCTTAATACCGGCCGTGCATAGTGGAGTCTCTGTCCCTTGTGTGCTGCAGTGAGTAGTGTCCGGGTAACCCGCCTAATCTAATAGTTAGGGCATGGTAATAGGTTGCTGGCTGGACACCATGCGCATACGAGTGTGAACAGTGCCCTATGCACGCCACTAGTGTGCAATTTACCTTGCACCTGTTAAGTGTCCACCATGTTGAGAGGCTTGTCTGCATCCTGTTTGTGCATTAGATGTGTTGGCCTGGGCTAACTGGACTGGTTGCCCTCTTTTTTGCTGTGAGTATATCCAATTTTTGGGGGAGTTTTTCCTCCTCTTTTTGTTACTATTTTTAATAAATTGGAGAAAGAGGGTGAGTTTTTTTGCATCTTATTTCAAATAAAGGATTTTTTCGGTGTTGTGTTTACTATCTCCCATCACTAATCTAGGGCTTTGTGGCAGCTGTAAGCCACCGCACCAGGGCAATCGGGATGAGCTGGGTAAAGTACCAGAATTGTCACATAGAATGGATGCGACAATTCTGGGAGGCTGCAGGCTGCTATTTTTAGGCTGGGGGGCACAATAACCATGTGCCTCACTAGCCTGACAATACTAGCCCCCAGCTGTCGGCTTTATCATGGGTATGTATCAAAATTGGTTGTGACAGCACAAAATTTTTTATCATTTATTTAAATAATGTTAAAAAAGCTGCATAAGATCCCTCTTATTTTGATACACAGCCAAGATAAGTACACTGCTGGGGGCTACAGCCTATAGCCGTATGCTTTAGCTGTCCTGGGTATCACAATATGTGGTGACCCTATGCCAATTTATTCATTTATTTTTACACCACTATGCTGACGCAGACAGCGTGTGTGATTCCAACCAATCACTGATGCTGTCACACAGGACGGGGCATGGTCTGACTAAAAACAATCACAAACATGGGGATTAATGGTGGGCAAGGGAGCAGTGAATATGTATGAGTGTTAATAAGCATAGTGGAAAAAGCCAGCAAGCATCTTAGGAAAACTCTGAAGCTTTATTGTGAAAAATCCATAAAAAGCATACAAGGGATAAAAAGCTCAGCGTGTAGACAAGGGTCTACGCATTTCAGGCCTAACATAAAATTGGTCCTTAATCATTAGTTTTATGTTAGGCCTAAAACGAGTAGACCCTTGTCTACATGCTGAGCTTTTTATCCACTGTATGTTTTTTATGGATTTTTCACAATAAAGCTTCAGAGTTTTTCCAAGATGGTTGCTGGCTTTTTCCACTTCTCTTGTTCATTGCTATTACACTGTAGCACCCCTGAGCCACTCAGGGCACTACTAGGAACTGCATCCTCACCGGGATGCAGGGCCTACCCCCAGGGACCTGGAACAGCAGTGCCAGTGATATCAGCACACACTAAACTCCCAGTTGCCACACCAGGGGTAATTGGCAAGTCAGACACAAGAGGGATGGCCACCTAGAGGGTGGAGCCAGTCCAAGGGACTAGACAACCTGGTGGGAGGGGACAGCGGGCAGTCAAGAGCAGTCTAGAATAGAGAGTCAAGGAGTAGAGATGTGTCTAGAGCTGGGTCATGTAACGGTGACTCAGGGGCACAGGAGAGTGGTCGCCAGGGTAAGTACACCCGAGTACCACTGGGACCAGAGCACTGACAGGGCACAGGGCCCTAGGTCAGTTGTCAGTTTCATATCGTCTGGAAAATACCTGCACAGTGAGGAGACCTTCACTAATCTCACTGACTCACAAATCCGCGGACATCAGCAGTAAAGAGCAGATAAGGGTCCACACTGCCCGCCGTATGCACAAGGAGACTGTCAAAACACAGTCGGGGCCCCCAAACCTGCTTCAAGCTATGAGGACTCAACAACACTGAGGGTGCCGGGGACAGAGCAACCAAGTCATCAAACTGCCACTGGAAATACAGGGACCTGAACCAGCCGTCCAAGGGCCCAACCGTGAGTAAAGACTGTTAAACTGCAACCCCCGTGTGGCCTCCCTTATTCGGCAAAAGTCTCCATCATACATCTCCCGGACTCAGCCCTACCTGCGGAGGGCCTACCGCCACAGCTACCATTACCACCAGCCCTAGAGATAACCAGTACGTATGGCATCCGTGTGATGGCGTATGCGAGCCGTGTGTGCGTGTGGAATGTCCATATTGACATAAAATACGTACGTGTGCTGTCCGTTTTTAAAGGCCCGCATTCTTACCCAATTAACGTTGTTAATCATTCATCATGAGATCCTGGTGTTGTTGTTTGCCATCAATTGACCTGATAGATTGGTAACAAGTGTTTCAGATTTTGTGATTAAAAACGGACACGGACGATACGTGCTGAACACGGACATACTCCGTGTGCGGTCCGTGCAGGCACGGACCCATAGACTAAAGCGGGTGCGTGCCTGCGTGCTGCCGGACAAAAACGGACATGTCGTCCGTGTAGAAAAGCGCACACACGTACTTACCACACGGACACACGTTCCGTGTGATTTTACGTGTGTGTGCCATCTACCATTGAATAACATGGGTCTCCGTGTCTCAGGTACGTGCAAAGACGTACCGCACACGTACAAAAAAACGGATGTGTGTTGCGGGTCTTAGATATATAGATCCACTAGCTGTACCCTGCCACGCTTCGCTGTGGCACATTCTCGTTTAACGGATAAGAAATGAAACAGAAGATACGTTTTCAGCAAGAGTGTCATTTGTCAACACTTGTGGGTATACAATATTACCGCATGTAGTTGTTACAGTGAGACTACCGTTGTCGATAGTTACCAGTAGCAGCTGTTGGAGATGGCGCGGTCGCTGTTACCGAGGTACGACTACTGTTGTAGAGATGTGGGATGGTGAATTGATGGTCAGCAATGCGTGAATTGACCCAATGAAAAAACAGATGACGACGATGAAAATTGGGCACCCCAGTGGATAAAATTCGAACTTTGAATGTTTAAAGCGGCTATTTCAGCGGATACATACAATTTTATGTAATAAATGTATAAAAGTACATTGAATAGTATATAAATACGGATTCAACATTAGAATAATATAGAAACCATCTTCCTAGATGGCAATAACGTGATTGCTGACCATTTTTTCCATAGAAACAAAATCTGTGAGGGGACGGTCAGTTTTTGGACTATTGAGTGAGTGAGAAAATGAGCGTCATTTTCAACTGTTGGTGTTGTTGATCAGCTGTAGCAAGTCTTCACCTCGCTACCATCATATAAAAAATTTTCCATTCCAGTCACAGACACAAAATATAACATTTTTTCCATTCCAGTCACAAAAACAAAATCTGTGACGGGACGGTCGCCTCGCTCCCAGCATATAACAGTTTTTCCATTCCATTCACAGACACAAAATCTGTGACGGGACGGTCATGTTTTGGACAATCAACTGTCAATTGAGTGAGTGAGAAAGTAACCGTCATCTCTAGACTGTTGTCGTTGTTTCGCCTCAGTTCCAACCATAGAGCGCGGTTGTTAGTCTACCGTGAACAGTTGAAATTTTCCATGGTTGCGCGCATGTGTGGATCGCGATCACGCAGCATATAGTGCAGTTGTTAGTCTAAAAACAGCGTGAACAGTTGAAATTTTCCGCAGTTGTGCGCATGTGTAGATCGCGATGAGTGGACCGAAACACTTGCGGGGCTCAGGGAGACATTGTGTCAAAATCGCAATGAGTAGACCGAAACACTTGCGGGGCTCGGGGGGGCATTGTGTCAAAATTTGACAATAATCAGTCGGGAACTTTCTGAGATAAGCGGATCTTTACAAACGCACGGAAGATTTTTATTTATATAGATTATACAACGCCCATAGACGTTTATAGTATTTACAGTACTTAGTATTTTTCTAAGAAACATTTGGAAATGTTGTTAAAGCTGTTAAAAATGTAACACTATTTCCAAATCATGTCAACAGATCACTGAGTACTAAAATGCAAATTCAATGCCCAAGTCTAGGTATTTAGTAAAACATGAGGATCATTACCAGGAATGTTAGGATTTGTCATCTAAAATGATGTGTAAATGTAAGGCGGGCTTTACACGCTGCGACATCACCCGCCCGCGTCCTACATGCGATATCTGGTGCTTGCTGCTGTAGCGAACATTATCGCTACAGTAGCTTCACACGCACATACCTGGTTGGCAACGTCGCTGTGACCACCGAACAATCCCTCCTTCAAGGGGGAGGTGCGTTCGACGTCAAAGCGACGTCACTAAGCGGCTGGCCAATAGAAGCGGAGGGGCGGAGATGAGCGGGACATAACATCCCGCCCACCTCCTTCCTTCTGCATTGGTGGTGGACGCAGGTAAGATGTTTGTCGTTCCTGCGGTTTCACACACAGCGATGTGTGCTGCTTCAGGAGCGACAAATAACATCGTATCTGCAGCAGTAACAACATTATGGAAATGAACGATGTGACACAGATCAGCGATTTTTTATGCTTTTGCGCTCGTTCATCGTCGCACCTAGGATTTACACATTGTGATGTCGCTACCGGTGCCGGATGTGCGTCACTAACGACGTGACCCCGACGATATATCGGTAGCGATGTCGCAACGTGTAAAGCCTGCCTAAGCTTTTCATGAGAACACTCTGGAAACAATGATCTGAGAATATAGCTTAGCAGCTCATTAGGAAACCCTGGAACCTATAAATGTTTTTCTATTTAATAATTCCTTCAAGCCATTTCTGTAATATCTTGGATGAAAGAACAACATAGCCCTTATTCCATTATTTTTTTTCCATGTGTTTCTAGTATTATTATTGTTTATTTAAAGCTTTTTTTTTTTATAAAAAGGTGTTAATTGTGAAAGTTTGCTTAAAAGCTTCAATTCAATATAGGACGAAAATATTTTTTTTTCTCTGAAGACTGATAAAATCTAAACATTATTAATGAAAATGTAGTCGCAGAGAGGGTATTAATAATAAAAGAGAATGGAAAATAGGGGTCATGTATGTTTCAAAGATTGCTGAAAGCATTGGCGCTGTACAGAAATGTAACATCCACGGAGCCTTGCAAAATTGATGTCTGACTAAAGGCAAATCAATGTAAGTAAATTGTCAGAGCCATGATGGCTGAACTAGACCTCTTATTGACCAAATGGCAGATTTAGTTAGAAATCATCACTTACAGTATTTGGCTTAAATTCTAATGTTACTAATTAAGGTCACATTTTCTCCATGATGTTGATAGGCCAGGTGGGTTAGCTTAGGCTTCAGTTACAACATAGCGGAACTAAATCAATTAAAAGAGTTGTCTAGGATTAGAAAAAATGGTTGTCCATAGGTTGTGTGAGGGATTGTGAGTCGCCCAGGCCACGGCGGTTGCCTCAGGGACACCGCTCCAGCTCCAGGGACGCCGCAGGGATTTTTCTTTGGGATCTTTTCTGGCGACAGGTATGTCAGGTTATTTACAGCTGGATCGTGACGCCACTCTTGGTTTGCGGTCGGGGTTATGGGTGACCGCCACTGCAGTTTTAACGAGCGTCTGGGGCTAATGGAATCTGCAGTTGGATGGTGTGGCCTCCCGAGAGTGAGGCTGGCCCCAGGGGCTCGGGTGTATGTGTGTAGAACAGCAGGTCGCAGAATGACTCAGTCTCAGTCCAAAGTGTCTTGCAACTGGTTTTTACTCACTTTCAAATGCTTCAAGTGGCACCCGGGCGATGCTGGGATACACCAAGAGAGAACCAGATATCCTTCAGGCTGGTATAAGGGTAACCATTAGCTCGCCTTCCTAGCACTTCTTATTCGGATAACCCCTGACTTGAAGTACCGTGGGGTTCATCCAGGGAAGTCGCAACTGCCTTTTCTCCCCTTTTTGGCCCGTTTGCTGGCAGCGTGGACCAAGGAAGATGGCTCCAGGCTTGATCCTCCTTATGGGCCCCCTTGTTGCTGCTGATGCTCGGACTCTAGTTGGTTGGTGTGGGACTTGTTGTTCCCCCCACCGGCAGGTTTAGCAGACCAAATAAATGGACATCTACTCTAGGGACCTGTTCCCCGTACTTCCCCAGCCACCGGAAGTCTCCGTACACGACCAGCTAACTTCCTCAGCGTCTTTCTGTCCAAGTTCTGGTGACCGTTCTCCCCCGCTAACGGCCACTACACGTGCAGGGTCTGACTAGTGTGTTGTCCATTCTCCTACTTCTCCACTTCAGACTGGCTACCTCCAGCTCCTTTTCCTGACTGCCGCTGCAACCTAGCTTCCAGCCTGTCTACCGCACCCCTTGATTGGATGTGGAGGCACGCCCCCTCCTAAGTCTGCCCAGGGATCCCCTCAAAGGTGTGTGAGACCTGGTCACTATGTGTCTGTGCGTACACACCCTAATCCAGCCTTTTGGATTACCTGTTTGCACTCACCCAGCATGGGTGCAGAACTCAGTGGCGTCTGACCAGGTCAGGGGTGCCACAATTGCAGATGCCAATCCACATAATATGTATATATAGCCTGGGTCTCAGCTTCCCATACACGGTAAGTTTTTTAACTGCATGAGAGGACACACACAAGCTAGAGACCCCAACGTAGAGAAATACTTTGGCGTAGTGTGGGGCTCTATTGCATTGATCAATTCAGTAGCTAAATTTCTCTTTATTCATATATTCATGGCAGTAATGCAGGTTCCATTTTTCACATTTCATTCTTACATATAGCTATTGAATTTTTCATGTCAGTATTCACACAGCAGTTTCTGCTATTACATGTATTCCCCTTGCATAGTCACTGGTGTGCATACCTTATCTCCATATAGTGATGTTTTTTTAGGTTTTTTGCACCCAGTTCAGACATAGAATGGAGTTCCAAACGTTATTCCTTATTTGTTAGTAGTTTTTCGTTTGAGAACCCACCCCACTCACACCTATTGCCAATCCACATAATACGTATATATAGCCTGGGTCTCAGCTTCCCATACACGGTAAGTTTTTTAACTGCATGAGAGGACACACACAAGCTAGGGACCCCAACGTAGAGAAATACTTTGGCGTAGTGTTGGGGCTCTTCTGCATTGATCAATTCAGTAGCTAAATTTCTCTTTATTCATATATTCATGGCAGTAATGCAGGTTCCATTTTTCACATTTCATTCTTACAAATAGCTATAGAATTTTTCATGTCAGTATTCACACAGCAGTTTCTGCTATTCCATGTATTCCCCTTCCATAGTCACTGGTGTGCATACCTTATCTCCCCATAGTGATGTTTTTTAGGTTTTTTGCACCCAGTTCAGACATAGAATGGAGTTCCAAACGTTATTCCTTAATGTTAGTAGTTTTTCGTTTGTGAACCCTCCCCATACACACCTATTGCCAATCCACATTATACGCATATATAGCCTGGGTCTCAGCGTCCCATACACGGTAAGTTTTTTTAACTGCATGAGAGGACACACACAAGCTAGGGACCCCAACGTAGAGAAATACTTTGGCGTAGTGTTGGGGCTCTTCTGCATTGATCAATTCAGTAGCTAAATTTCTCTTTATTCATATATTCATGGCAGTAATGCAGGTTCCATTTTTCACATTTCATTCTTACAAATAGCTATAGAATTTTTCATGTCAGTATTCACACAGCAGTTTCTGCTATTCCATGTATTCCCCTTCCATAGTCACTGGTGTGCATACCTTATCTCCCCATAGTGATGTTTTTTAGGTTTTTTGCACCCAGTTCAGACATAGAATGGAGTTCCAAACGTAATTCCTTAATGTTAGTAGTTTTTCGTTTGTGAACCCTCCCCATACACACCTATTGCCAATCCACATTATACGCATATATAGCCTGGGTCTCAGCGTCCCATACACGGTAAGTTTTTTTAACTGCATGAGAGGACACACACAAGCTAGGGACCCCAACGTAGAGAAATACTTTGGCGTAGTGTTGGGGCTCTTCTGCATTGATCAATTCAGTAGCTAAATTTCTCTTTATTCATATATTCATGGCAGTAATGCAGGTTCCATTTTTCACATTTCATTCTTACAAATAGCTATTGAATTTTTCATGTCAGTATTCACACAGCAGTTTCTGCTATTCCATGTATTCCTCAGAACTCAGTGGCGTCTGACCAGGTCAGGGGTGCCACAATTGCAGATGAATTCTATTCACCTGTGCGATGGGCACAGCGTCTGGAGTCAGACTGCTGTCGGCTTATGAATAATAATAAACTGGCGGCAGAGTATTGTCACTATCTCCGACAGAAACCAGTGACATCACCTGCGGGGTGGCGCTGATCTCCTGGACCACCATATATAATGATACAGCGCTGCTGCCGACAACACAAGGGGGAAACAGCGCAATGGGAGGGGACAGTGCACAAGGGAAAGAAACCGAACAGACGGAGAAGACACAGTGCACCAAGGGGAGACAGCACACAGGGGTACAGTGCACAGAGGGGGGACAGCACGGGGACACAGCGCACAGAGGGGAGACAGTACAGGAGCACAGCGGACAGGGTGAGACAGGGAGACAGCGCAACAGGAGGAGGCATCGCACAGAGGGAGAATGCGCATAGAGGGGAAACAGCGCATGGGGAGCACAGGGGGAGGCAACGCAACGGGGGAGACAGCACATATGGCGGGAGACATCGCACAAGGGGAGACAGCTCAATGGGGGGACAGCGCACAGGGGGAAACAGCGCATGGGGTGTGGTGAGACACTGCACAATGAAGACCGTGCACAGGGGAGAAATCACAAGGAGGGGAGACAGCACTGTGTTAAAGGGGCCCACTGAGATTCTTACACACAAGACCTACGAAAACCTGGAGGCGGCCATGACTGGACACCTGACAGCATCTACTCTGTGTGCAGGTAATTCAATTAGTAAGGAGTAAGACAGTGTACAGGGAAACCAAACCCTCTTTGTGTATTTTCTAGCTTGCAAAGAGGTGTTAAAATATTCAGGGAATCTCTCACCAGGTTTTTGCCATCTGATCTGAGAATAGCATAACATAGAGGCAGAGATCTGATTCCAGCGGTCTTTCACTTACTGGGCTGCTTAGTGTAGTTTTGATATAATCCCTGATTAATCAGCAGTAGATTATCATTAGAGGACTACTTGGTATGCTGCAGAAAAACAAAAAAGTGAGCCGGAGTATGAGATGGTATACATGGAGCTTGTGAGCTCATGTTCACACTGGCCATTAGACAAAGAGAAACCAAGGGAAAAATTGTGAAAACATACCCTGCTGTAACTAAATAAAAGCATAGTGCATATAAACATAGGGTACTTAGTAAACACTGTTTTTGATCAAAAAAAGCATAAAGCTATCCCACCAACGCCAAGGTGTACCCAGTTGGGATAGTACCTACACTCTCTAATATTAGAACCTTACCATGGGTCTAAAATAGGCCTCAATGTGGCTAAGGGCTGAGAGCGACCGGGTCCAGTGTGAACATGAGCTCACAAGCTCCATGTATACCATCTCATACTCCGGCTCACTTTTTTGATTTTATGAAGTTTTTTTGTATTCAGTACAAATGGGGTGTGGCCCTCCCTCTTGGTGAGCTGGACATTTCATTCTGTGAATACCCCTGACTGTGTGTGTCCTGTTGGGACCCGGTCGCTCTCAGCCCTTAGCCTCATTGAGGCCTATTTTAGACCCATGGTAAGGTTTTAATATTAGAGAGTGTAGGTACTATCCCAACTGGGTACACCTTGGCGTTGGTGGGATAGCTTTATGCTTTTTTTGATCAAAAACAGTGTTTACTAAGTACCCTATGTTTATATGCACTATGCTTTTATTTAGTTACAGCAGGGTATGTTTTCACAATTTTTCCCTTGGTTTCTCTTGGTATGCTGCAGGTAGTCCAGCATATTCCTGAGCTTTGTATAAGGGCTCTTTTCCACTTGCGTACCGCTTCCCATGCGAGATCAAGTGATATGCTAATGACCCTCTGTTGCGGGTGTCAGCCAAAGGTCATGCGACAGTGATGCGGTCTTGCGATCGTATCACAGGCTTGGAGAAGTGGGAGGGAGCACTTTCTCCCATCTCCTCTGATGTCTGTCTCTGTGTACATTGTACTGCAGTCACAAAAAATGTTAGTGCAGTGCGATGTTTCCCACGCTCCCATTGGCTTGCATGGAAGTGCGTGAGCCGAGACTAGCTGAAAAACGCAGCATGCTGTGATTGCACCGAGAGCACAATTCGTGTCGAGAAATAACAGGCAAGAGGACACTGCCTCATTGATTAACACTGGTGCGAGTGCAATCTGATGTTTTACCATATCGCACTCACACAGGAAAATCACAAGTGGAAAAGAGCCCTAACTGTTAGATCTGCAGCAGAGAAAACATTGATTTTATCAAAATGACAGCAAACAGCTCAGTAAGTGACACATCGCTGGAATCAGGGTCTCTGTCTCTACATTATTCTGCTCTCAGATGAGGGCGCAAAAACCTGGTGACAAAGTCCTTTTAAGGTAAACTGGATGTCTCCAGTCCATACCAGGGACATCACATAACATAATTGAAATGCAAGATTTCCATGTCATATTGATAATAATCTACTGTCAAAAGGGGCCCTATTCTGCCTGTGTCTGCCAGTGGGTATGGATAGACCTTAATATATTATCCTGTAAAACTCATTTTTAGATGCAGGATAAACAATAAGAATTATAGATCTGTCTAAATTTCCATGCCAGGTCTTACAATCTTTATGTATGTAGTTTTGTTATTTCAGCTTTTTGTAACTTTGTATGTTCTGTACCTTTTTTGTATATTAAATCTAAACTTTTAGAAGCATAGCCACAACTTTGGAGAGGGCCTGGTTGTGTTTCCTTGTGTGTGCCAGAATACAAGCAGTGTTCTTGTCTGGTGTTTGGGAAAGCTGGGTGAATTAGGGGTACTTTGCAAGTTGCGACATCGCTACTGCGATATCGTCATGGTCAAATCGAAAGTGACGCACATCCGGCGCCGGTAATGACGTCGCAACGTGTAAAGCCTAGGAGAGAAGATGAACGAGCGTCAGTCAAAAATCGGTGATCTGTGTCACGTCGTTCATTTTCATAATGTCAGTGCGTCCGCAGGTATGATGTTGTTTGTCGTTCCCGCAGCTCCACACATTGCTGTGTGTGAAGCCGCAGGAGCGAGGAACATCTCCTACCTGCGTCCACCGGCAATGCGGAAGGGAGAAGGTACATCCCGCTCATCTCCGCCCCTCCGCTTCTATTGGCCGCCTGCCATGTGACGTCGCTGTGACGCCGCACGACCCGCCCCCTTAGGAAGGAGGCAGTTCGCCGGCCAGAGCGACGTCGCAGGGCAGGTAAGTGCATGTGAAGCTGCCGTAGCGATAATGTTCGCTACGGCAGCTATGACAAGATATCGCATGTGCGACGGGGGCGGGGACTATTGCACTCGGCATCGCTACCATTGGCTAGCGATGTCGCAGCATGCAAAGTACCCCTAAGAGTGTTACCCAGGGCAGGCATTTCACTGGACTAACAAAATGGCCAGTGGTAGCAGAAAGAAGTGTGGTGTGGATGAGCCAACTGGCTGTGGGGTGCGCTTAGCGCATTGTCAGCCTTTTGCTAGAGTGGATAGGCAAGTGTGAGAAGCAGAGTCACCTTTTCAGTCACATCTGAGCCATGCGTACAGCAAATGTGCAGTGTTTGTCACAGTCATAAAGACACTCAAAGGGGCTCTGTCAGCACAGAATGACTGTTCAAGCCAAGTACAGGCGCTCAGTGAATCATGACGTGGTCAAATATATAAGTGCACCTTCCCATCTGCTACTTTTCAATCTATCTTTTTCTGGTTCTATGAAGCTGGAGCTGTCAATCAAAAAAAGGAACACAGATGGAACACAAACAGATGGGAGGGTGCACTTAAAAAATTAGCCCCGCCCTGATGCACCTAGTGCCTGTGCTTGGATTTAAAAGTCATTCTGTGCTGACTGAGTACCTTTAATCTCAGTAACAGTTTGATTCCCATATGTTGCATACCAGCCTTTAAAAGCAATAGCTAAAGAGACATAAAAGTGAAGATTCATGGAAACATACAGAAAACTGCCTTTTTCCCATTGCACCCACTCACAAGACAGCTTTCATTTTTTCTGGTGCCTTTAAAAATGATAGCTGCAGTATGATTGGATGTTCTTTGATCAGGTACTGTGATTTGTTTCTGTTATCAGTTTTCATGAATCTTCCCCTATATTGCTCAGTGTCCACTCTAGAACATGAGATTGGGTTCATATACACCAATTCATTACAACTCTATAATCACCCGGAATGGAAAAGTATCCCAAACACGAACAAAAGAAGAAATAAAGCCATTTTCACAGTTTTGTAACTTTGAGTAATATCTCAGCTTGTTAAAAGTTAATGCGCTGATAAATGTGACCTGTAAGTGAAAATTGTGTCCCACTTTCCAAAGCACATAATAGCTGAACGTTATTCCAGACACTGTCATATTGATTGAATCTCTGCAGTGACATAATACTGTCGTTCTCCGTAATAGTCCAAAAGTGATTTCTAGAGCATATGATCTGATTCACTTACTGCACAAGGGCTTCGAAGCCTCAGAACCCACACACAGAATAGAGATGTGTAACTTTCATCAGACGGAATCTGAAGGTGACAGAAAGAAAGAAAATATGAAGGTAGTGCCCATCCTTACAACCACTTAATTTTTTTGTTACTGGATCCATGCGTCTGAAATGAATGTGTCTCCATGTCCTCTGCCACTGCTTTTGTTAATATAAAGACAGTAGAAGATGAATCAGAGGGAAAGGTGCAACGTAATAATGCCGAATTAGGCTGCACAATTCATTGGGTTTTCATTTTAGATGTATTGGAGCACTAAAGTGGATCAGTCACCAGATTTCAGAATACAAAGTGCATATTTTAATCTCTCAGACCTGATGAGGCTGGTGTACTTCAAAAATTAATGTTACCATGCTTGTACAGTCTTGATTTTAAAGTGAGGAATTTAGTGGCCCTGCTAAAGAGTAAAGGCCCCGTTACACGCAACGACATCGCTAACGAGATGTCGGTGGGGTCACGGAATTCGTGACGCACATCCGGCCTTGTTAGCGATGTTGTTGCGTGTGACATGTATGAGCGACTGCTAACGATGCAAAATACTCACCAAATCGTTGATTGTTGACATGTCGTCCATTTCCCAAATGTCGTTGCTCGTGCAGGATGCAGGTTGTTCATCGTTCCTGAGGCAGCACACATCGCTACGTGTGACACCCCAGGAACAACGAACAACACCGTACCTGCGTCCTCCGGCAATGAGGTGGGCGTGACTTCCATGCGGCTGCTCTCCGCCCCTCCGCTTCTATTGGACGCCTGCCGTGTGACGTTGTTGTGACGCCGCATGGACCGCCCCCTTTTCTAAGAGGGAGGTTCGTGCGGCATCACAGCGACGTCGCTAGGAAGGTAAGTCCATGTGACAGGTATTAACGATATTGTGCGCCACGGGCAGCGCACAAACGACGGAGGCGGGTGCTTTCACGAGCGACATCGCTAGCGATGTCACTGCATGTAAAGCGCCCTTAAGAGCCCAGTCTTCGCCCACACAACCTGACTGAAAGCTGCAGCTTGTACTGAGCAGTGTGAGGTTTAGGCCTCAGTTTCACTTGCGCATAGCTTCCCATGCGAGAGCATTGGAAGTGATATGCCAATGACCCTCTGCTGCGAGTTTGAGCTGAGTGTCATGCGACTGTGATCAGATCTTGTGATCGCATCACAGCTGCAGAGAAGAGGGAGGGAGCACTTTCTCCCCATCTCCTCTGCTGCCTGTCTCTGCGTACATCGCACTGCAGTCGGATGACATACGAGTGCAGTGCGATATTTCACACGCTCCTATAGACTTATATGGGTACATGTGAGCTGAGACTTGCTGCCAAACGCAGCATGCGGTGATTCTTTTCTCATGCTGATATGGCATGAGAAATCAATCGCTGATGAACACTGCCCCTTAGTTTTGCACTGGTGCGAGTACAAAACGCAAGTGGAATCGAGACTTTAAGGGGGCTTTACACGCTGCAACATCGCTAGTGATTGCTAGCGATGTCGCGAGCGATAGCACCCGCCCCCGTCGTTGGTGCGATATGTGGTGATCCCTGCCGTAGCGAACATTATCGCTACGGCAGCGTCACACGCACATACCAGTTCTGCGACGTCGCTGTTGATGCTGAACAATCCCTCCTTCAAGGGGGAGGTGCGTTCGGCGTCACAGCGACGTCACAAAACGGCCGTCCAATAGAAGAGGAGGGGCATAGATGAGCAGCCGGAACATGCCACCCACCTCCTTCCTTCCTCATTGCCGGTGGACGCAGGTAAGGAGATGTTCATCGTTCCTGCGGTGTCACACATAGCGATGTGTGATGCCGCAGGAACGACGAACCACATCGTGCCTGCAGCAGCAACGATATTTGGAAAAGGAGCGAAGTGTCAACGAGCAACGATTTCTCACGTTTTTGCGCTCGTTGATTGCCGCTCCTTGGTGTCACACGCTGCGATGTCGCTAACGGCGCCAGATGTGCGTCACTAACAAAGTGACCCCGACGATATATCGTTAGCGATGTTGCAGCGTGTAAAGCACCCTTTAAACCTTGAAGCTGTCTATTAGGCTGAGTGGATGGAGACTCAACAACAGCAGTAAGGAAGGAAACAGAACAACTGTCAATCATGCTATGTAGGTGAAACTCATGTTTAAACTTTCAAAAAGGATTACATACCAATTGTGATATCGATTTTCAAAGTAAGCAGACCAGCCTCATCAGGTCTAAGAAATAATTTATTATTTTTGTTTTTGAAATCTAGTGACAAATCCACTTTAAAAATAGTTGCAAAAGTGTACATAGCCTTTAAATTGGGCTTCCAAGGAAAAATAGATAAATTCAGATGGAATTAGTAAAATATTTAACTTCCTAAAATAGCTTTATTAAAGGGGTTGGCTACTACTTTTTTTTATTAATGACTCATCCCAAGGATACGCCATCAATGTTTGATCGGTGGGGTGATCAGCTGTTAAAGGTGCCAGAGAAGGCAGGAAATTCTTGGATACTACCTGAAAGCAGCAGCTGCATCAAAACTATAGTGACTATGGATGGATACTACTGATCTACCATAAGAGTGACGGAGGGGGACATGTTGGGTGTCACATTCCCATTAATCATACAGTTAGGTCCAGAAATATTTGGACAGTGACACAGTTTTCGCGAGTTGGGCTCTGCATGCCATCACATTGGATTTGAAATGAAACCTCTACAACAGAATTCAAGTGCAGATTGTAACGTTTAATTTGAAGGTTTGAACAAAAATATCTGATAGAAATTGTAGGAATTGTACACATTTCTTTACAAACACTCCACATTTTAGGAGGTCAAAAGTAATTGGACAAATAAACCAAACCCAAACAAAATATTTTTATTTTCAATATTTTGTTGCGAATCCTTGGGAGGCAATCACTGCCTTAAGTCTGGAACCCATGGACATCACCAAACGCTGGGTTTCCTCCTTCTTAATGCTTTGCCAGGCCTTTACAGCCGCAGCCTTCAGGTCTTGCTTGTTTGTGGGTCTTTCCGTCTTAAGTCTGGATTTGAGCAAGTGAAATGCATGCTCAATTGGGTTAAGATCTGGTGATTGACTTGGCCATTGCAGAATGTTCCACTTTTTTGCAACTCATGAACTCCTGGGTAGCTTTGGCTTTATGCTTGGGGTAATTGTCCATCTGTACTATGAAGCGCCGTCTGATCAACTTTGCGGCATTTGGCTGAATCTGGGCTGAAAGTATATCCCAGTACACTTCAGAATTCATCCGGCTACTCTTGTCTGCTGTTATGTCATCAATAAAAACAAGTGACCCAGTGCCATTGAAAGCCATGCATGCCCATGCCATCACGTTGCCTCCACCATGTTTTACAGAGGATGTGGTGTGCCTTGGATCATGTGCCGTTCCCTTTCTTTTCCAAACTTTTTTCTTCCCATCATTCTGGTACAGGTTGATCTTTGTCTCATCTGTCCATAGAATACTTTTCCAGAACTGAGCTGGCTTCATGAGGTGTTTTTCAGCAAATTTAACTCTGGCCTGTCTATTTTTGGAATTGATGAATGGTTTGCATCTAGATGTGAACCCTTTGTATTTACTTTCATGGAGTCTTCTCTTTACTGTTGACTTAGAGACAGATACACCTACTTCACTGAGAGTGTTCTGGACTTCAGTTGATGTTGTGAACGGGTTCTTCTTCACCAAAGAAAGTATGCGGCGATCATCCACCACTGTTGTCATCCGTGGACGCCCAGGCCTTTTTGAGTTCCCAAGCTCACCAGTCAATTCCTTTTTTCTCAGAATGTACCCGACTGTTGATTTTGCTACTCCAATGCTACGCGATCAGCTGAGCTGTCACTGAGGTTACCCGCGGCCACCGCTGCATCCACCGCTGGATCCAGTGACAGCGGGTAACCTCAGTGACAGCTCAGCTGATCACGCGGCTGTCTTCATTAGCTGTGTGAAGGTGACAGGAGCGGCTGTGTCTGCTGCAGCTCCGGTCACCTCCATGCAGCAGCGCTGGAAGCGACGCTGGACCATCCTGGAGTAAGCCGGACAAGGAGGGCTTTTTGGGGCTGATTAAAGTGGTGAACCAGGGTATATGTTTGTGTTTTTATTTCTAATAAATAATTTTTCGGGTGTGTGTGTTAATTTACTGAAATTTACAGATTAATCATGGAAGGTGTCTCATAGACGCCTGACATGATTAATCTAGGACTTATTGGAAGCTATGGGCTGCCATTAACTCCTTATTACCCCGATTTGCCAACACACCAGGGCAAATCGGGAAGAGCCGGATACAGTCCCAGAACTGTCGCATCTAATGTATGCGGCAATTCTGGGCGGCTGTTGGCTGATATTGTTAGGCTGGGGGGCTCCCCATAACGTGGAACTCCCCATCCTGAGAATACCAGCCTTCAGCCGTATGGCTTTATCTGGCTGGTTTTAAAATTGGGGGGACTGCACGCCATTTGTTTTAATTATTTAATTATTTATTTCACTGCACAGTATAGACACGCCCACCGGCTGCTGTGATTGGGTGCAGTGTGACACCTGTCACTCAGCGTGGGGGTGTGTCTCACTGTAACCAATCATAGGCGCCGGTGGGCGGGGAAAGCAGGGAATACGAGATTGTTTAATGGGCGGCCGCCTTTTTCAAAACAGTAAAAGCCGCCGGAGCAGTGTGAATGCCGTGCAGAGCCGGGGATCGGGGATCGGTGAGTATATGAGAGAGGGCTGCTCAATTCAGTTACTCAGGAGTTTAGCGGTCACCGGTGAGCCCTTCACAGGTGACCGCTAATCAGGGCACGACACAGACAGAGCCGCAGCATGACAATGAAGTCGGGTGAGGTTCACCCGAGTTCATTCTAACAGTGCGGCTCTGTCTGTGTCTGCTGTCATCTGCCATTCAGCTCTGCTACATGGCTGTCTGTGGCTGCAGTCAGCGGCCATGTAGCAGAGCTGAATGGCAGATGACATAGTAAAAACGCATCCCTACACATTACACACGCATTACACACGCTAGGCAAGTCAATAAATAAAAAAAAAAAAAAAGGGTGCCCAATGCATACGTCACAGAACACATGATCTAAAGGATCGCACACAAAATTGATCAATTTAACATAGACTACTAACGCACGTGTGACAGCAAATGAACGACCTACGTTCAATCTCATTCAATCGCATATGCGACCTGGGCGTGTCACATCGCATACGAGATCGCACACCTAATTGTAAGGTGTAAAGCTGGCTTTAGGGCGGCTTTGCACGTTGCAACATCGCACGTGCGATGTCGATGGGGTAAAATCGAAAGTGACGCACATCCGGCGTCACTTTCGACATTGTAGTGTGTAAATTCTAGATGATACGATTAACGAGCACAAAAGCGTCGTTATCGTATCATCGGTGTATTCTCCGACATTTCCATAATGCCGGTGCCGCGACAGGTACGGTGTAGTTCCTCGTTGCTGCGGCAGCACACATCGCTGTGTGTGAAGCCGCAGGAGCGAGGAACATCACCTTACCTGCCGCCGGCGGCTATGCGGAAGGAAGGAGGTGGGCGGGATATTTACATCCTGCTCATCTCCGCCCCTCCGCTTCTATTGGCCGCCTGCCGTGTGACGTCGCTCTGACGTTGTATGACCTGCCCCCTTAGGAAGGAGGCGGGACGCCGGCCAGAGCGATGTCGCACGCCAGGTAAGTGCATGTGAAGCTGCCGTAGCGATAATGTTCGCTACGGCAGCTATCACAAGATATCGCTGCTGCTACGGGGGCGGGGACTATCGCGTGCGACATTGCAGCATCGGCTTGCGATGTCACATTGTGCAAAGCCCGCCTTAGATCCTGACAAAACGCAGTGTTTCCCGAGTCATCATGTGCCACAAGGGTGCGTGAGTATGACTGATCTCAGTTACTGGCTAATTCCTTTATATCAGAGAAGGGGGATGACTTAGATAACAAACTGAGCCCCTCAGCCATCCCCTTCATATGCAAGGACAATAGATAGTGGAGAAAGAAAACTGCTGTCATCTAAGGCTGTGACATTGTGTCTCAGAATACAGGAGATACTCCGATCTTCCAGGACCAAGAGGCAGTCAGTGATAATAGGTGAGCCCTGAAGTTTTAGAAATGAGCTTGTATTAGTAACTTGCTTTATTCTACATTTGCACAACCCAGAACATGTTGTTTGGCATCAAACAATCCATTAATAAAATGCTTCTTTCAGCTTTGTAAATCAGCACAGCTCTGAATACTGTACATTAAGCCTCCAACTTGGCGACTTCTTTACTGGCTGCGGTAACTCCCTGACACGTTTGGTGTCTAGCTTTAATGAGAGTCACCACCATTCAGACATTGCACATTGAGCAGATGATTCATCCTGTCTGGCTCTGTCAATACGATTACATCATCACATTCAGGTTAGCCCGGACAGGAGGATGAAGATATATTTGTAGCTTAGATTTCAGTGTCAAGGTTGAATTTAAATTTTTTTGTTTTGTTTTATAAAGCAATTAAAGCCTTAACGACCCATGATGTGCTATGTATGTTATGGGTCGTCTCCCTGCCTTTGATGTGGGCTTGCATGTCGAGGCTACAACATTCCCTCCACATGTTGGCTGATCTGACCATCATATGTGCAGTTAACCAGTTAAATCCAGCAGTAAATCTGCCATGAATGTGATCGCGGTGTGCCGTTCAGTTGTCATGATAGCCAGGGTCAGCTGATGACCCCTGCATATTTCATGAAAATCTTCCTGTGAATGCCGGCTGTGAGCTGTCATTCATAGGAGATCATGACTTCTGCTGTACAGAGCAGTGCTGATGCATCAATAAAACAAAAGCTACACATGATTGGTATCTACCTAATCATACTGAGCTGGAGAATCACACTGCCATGCAGTGGCGTAACTAGAGTTTGATGGGCCCTGGTGCAAAATTTGGACCGGGGCCCCCTTCCACGTACACCGACACTTACGGTAGGGATAATGACACTGACACTCAGGGTACAGGATCATGTCGCTGACACTTAGCTTTTACCCACAGCACCCAGGTTTCCCATGATCTGAAATCTCTCTATCAGCACCCAGCTTTCCTATGTTCTGATATCCATCTTGTCCTCGGCACCCAGCTTCCCCATGCTCTGCCATACATCTTTCCCTCAGCACCCAGCTTTCCCATATCAGAGCATAGGAAAGCTGGGTGCTGAGAGAAGATGTACAGCAGAGCATGGTAAAGCTGGGTGCTGAGGGAAAGAGCCTTTTTCCCTCAGCACAAAACTTTCCCATCCCATGCTTGTATCTTTGTCCCCCCCTAGTATACCGTTCTCAAAATACAATAATGGCCCCCACATAGCCTTCCATATAGTATAACGGGTCCCACATAACCCTTCATATATTAGAATGCACCCCATAGTCCTCCATATATTATAATTCCCCCCATAGTTCTCCATATTTTATACTGCACCACAGTCCTCCATGTTTTAGAATGTGTGGCGCCCCTGAGGCTTCCGTCGCCACAGAGACATTGTACCTCAGCCAGAGGTGTGATGTCCCATCCTGGGTAAGGACAAGGGTACATACCGGTTCACAGGCAAATTCACACTACACCTATTGCTAGGCACATTCAGGGACCAGAGATAGTGGCAGCTACCCCCGTGCTGTAGTCAGGGGGGCCGTAAGACCCATCTCTCCTCCCATGGGGTGGTGGCCTAGCAACAAGGAAAGTGGGAGGAGCCAACTAGAAAGTAAGAGTAGAAACAGGAAGTTCTAGTTTTCAGACAGTCGGTGAGAGGGAGAAGGAGAGGGAGATAGTTACCTCAGGAGAGTGAAGAGAAAGTGACAGAGAGAGAAGCTTCCTGGTGGAGATCCTGGGATCCAGCTAGGCCCAGGTGACACCACAGACAGAGAAGAGAGGATCCCAGGGCCACGGAAGGGCATATTTGTTCGTGGCCTGCTCCACAGGAAGATCGGGTGGAGGGATCTGGCTGCATTCGGGGACGGTCCCCAGACAGAGGGAAGAAAGACATTTCCTCATAAAGTGACACTGAGGCCCAGGGTGGTTGCAAGCGCCCAGGGCCACAACCTGCCGTAGATCCCCTGGGAAGAGGGCAAGATTCCAGTCAGGCAAGCCCCCTTGACCAGATTCTATGGTAGAGGCCAAGACAAGTTCATCTATCAAAGTCAAGGCTGTGAAGCCAGTCGAGGAAAGAGACATAAAAGTGGTGCACCAGTATTAACCCTAAGAATTACCTGGGATCGGCAGAGGTCCCTGACAGTGGATCCCAGCATACCATTAGGCAACTGGTTTGTCGACACCTGGACTCAGAAACAGTGAGTAAAAGACCTTGAAACTGCAACTCCTGGTGTTGCCTCCCTTTTGTTCTACACCGCACCACTATTGCATAGACTTTCATAAGCACCAACGGTTGCCCCGGGGTACCGCTCCACCTGTGGGGAGCAGAACCATCCCAGCTGCCATTACATCAGCCCCGGAGGCCCCATCCAGCAGCAGCGGCTCCATAGCCGCAATCCACAGGTGGCGTCACGAATCTCCCATAAACTTAATTATAATCACTATCCCCACAGCCGTCATATTAGTTGACCCCGCCAGGGTCACGGAGCCGGGCCCTGCCACCGCTGACTACCCCCGGACTAGTCCGGCCCGGCACCGCGTGTCTTAGAGCCCTGGGGTGGGCGAGTCATAATGCACCCCCATAGTCCATGTATAAGGTAGCCTACATAGTCCTCCATATATTATAATGTAGCCCCCATAGTCCTATATGTATTATAACGCAATCCCATAAAACTTCATATTGTATTATGCAGCCCCATAAATCATCATATTGTATTATGCAGCCCCATACTCCTCCATGTATAATGCACACATATATTACATGTATAATACACCCATATATTCTATGTATAAGGTGTCCTTCATTTTGTATTATGCAGCCCCATACTCCTCCATGTATAATGTACCCCTAGTCCATGTATAAGGTGTCCTTCATGTTTATTATGCAGTCCCATAGAACTCCATGTATCATGCAGCCAGCCCCCCAGGCCTCCATGTATCATGCAGCCAGCCCCCCAAGGGCCTCCATGTGTCATGCAGCCAGGCCTCTCCAGGCCTCCATGTCTCATGCAGCCAGCCCCCCCAGGGCCTCCATGTGTCATTCAGCCAGCCCCCCCAGGGCCTCCATGTGTCATGCAGCCAGCCCCCCCAGGGCCTCCATGTTTCATGCAGCCAGCCCCCCCAGGGCCTCCATGTGTCATTCAGCCAGCCCCCCCAAGGCCTCCATGTGTCATGCAGCCAGGCCCCTCAAGGCCTCCATGTGTCATGCAGCCAGCAAAATAAAAAAACAAGTACCTATTTTCTCCTTCCGACCCCTGCAACTGCGGTAGTTACGCCCCTGCCCCCATATGTCACACACCCTGCTCACTATACAGCCTGCACCCCCCATATCACACACTACACCCCCATATGTCACACACCCTGCTCCCCATACAGCCTGCACTCCCCATATCACACACACTACACCCCCATATCTCACACACCCTGCTCCCCATACAGCCTGCACCCCCCATATCACACACACTACACTCCCATATCTCACACATCTGCTTCCCATACAGCCTGCACCCCCCCATATCACACACACTACACCCCCATATGTCACACACCCTGCTCCCCATATAGCCTGCACCCCCCATATCACACACACTACACCCCCACTACACAAACCAGAAACACTAGGCACCCCTTCACATCCTTCTGTCACAGTCTGAAGCCCTCATATGCCACTCACCCTGCACCCCCCACCCCCTCATGTCCCCTCTTTTTTCATTACCAGTCATGTGTCCAAATATCCTTCAACAATCACTATCTTCTGATGCTTTCTGCCGGCAATCTTGTGTCTCCTCCTACACAGTCACATGGGCATGACATCATCGCAGGTCCTAACAGGATGGATTTCCGACTTCTGTGTAGGAGCACTTCTGCTCTGCCGCAGCTCAGACACGCCTGGTGGGCTTCGCAAGGTCAGGGGCCCCTCTGCCCCCTGCTGACACCGGGCCCCCCTGACTCACAGGCCGGCCCCATGGCGGTCGCGTGGTTGGCCACTGTGCAGCGCATCTCCTCTCTGAGAGTCTGAGAGGAGCCGGCTCTGCAGAGCGGCTGCCAGGCCCCTATAACCCTGCGGGCCCAGTAGCAGTGGCGACCTCTGCAACCGCGGTCATTACGCCCCTGCTGCCATTTCCGTTTTATGGTAAAATTAATGATATATATATATATATATATATATATATATATATATATATATATATACACATATACACAGTACAGACCAAAAGTTTGGACACACCTCATCTCTAGAACAACTATTAGGAGGAGACCTTGTGCAGCAGGCCTTCATGGTAAAATAGCTGCTAGGAAACCACTGCTAAGGACAGGCAACAAGCAGAAGAGACTTGTTTTGGCTAAAGAACACAAGGAATGGACATTAGACCAGTGGAAATCTGTGCTTTGGTCTGATGAGTCCAAATTTGAGATCTTTGGATTCAACCACCGTGTCTTTGTAGAAAAGGTGAACGGATGGACTCTAAAAGCCTGGTTCCCGCCGTGAAGCATGGAGGAGGAGGAGGTGTCATTGTGTGGGGGTGCTTTGCTTGTGACACTGTTGGGGATTTATTCAAAATTAAAGGCATACTAAACCAGCATGCCTACCAAAGCATCTTCCAGCGGCATGCTATTCCATCCGGTTAGCGTTTAGTTGGACCATCATTTATTTTTTAACAGGACAATGACCCCAAACACACCTCCAGGCTGCGTAAGGGCTATTTAACTAAGAAGGAGAGTGATGGGGTGCTACGCCAGATGACCTAGCCTCCACAGTCACCAGACCTGAACCCAATCGAGATGGCTTGGGGTGAGCTGGACCGCACAGTGTAGGCAAAAGGGCCAACAAGTGGTAAGCATCTCTGGGAACTCCTTCAAGACTGTTGGAAAACCATTTCCGGTGACTACCTCTTGAAGCTCATCAAGAGAGTGTGTAAAGCAGTAATCAAAGCAAAAGGTGGCTACTTTGAAGAACCTGGAATATAAGACACATTTTCAGTTGTTTCACAATTTTTTAAGTATTTCATTCCACATGTTTTAATTCATAGTTTTGATGCCTTCAATGTGAATCTACAATTTTCAGAGTCATGAAAATAAAGAAAACTCTTTGAATGAGAAGGTGTGTCCAAACGTTTGGTCTGGTCAGTACTAAAAAATATAAAAAATATAAATCTTACATATATATATATATATATATATATATATATAATGAAAAAAATGCACAATTTCTCTTTTTTCTACATTTTCTACACTTAGAATTTTTCCCCTGCTTACCATTGCATCATATAATAAAATTAATGGTGTCCTTCAAAAGTACTACTCACCCCACAAAAAATAAGCTATCATATGGCTATATTGACAGAAAAATAACAATGTTGTGGTTCTTGGAGTAAGGGAAGGAAAAAACGAAAACAAATGGAAAAACAAAAGTGCAAAAATAAAAAATCGCCTGGTCCTTAAGGGGTTAAATGTATTTTACAGGCTGCACAATTGTTTCAATACACTGCCCAGTTAGTTCTTAAGATAATTTGTCAACAGGTTTTTGCTATGTAATCTGAGCACAGCAGGCAGTAGGAGCTGAGACTCTGATTTTAGGGATGTGTCAATTATTAGGCTGTATAATGTTGTTTTAATACAATGAGTGTTTTATCATCAGGACATTAGCATTGCCATTAGCATTGATTAACAGCTCTCTGTCAATATACAATGTAAACATAGAGCTGTGGTGTGGGCGGAGTTAGTTTTCTTAGCCGTGCTACATCTAAAAACTCTGAGTGTGTCACAACTACTATACCCTGTTCACTATGTAATCTAATGGATGTGACAATTGTGGAGCGGCTGCAGGTTGCTATTTAAAGGCTGGGGAGGGCCCAAAAACTAAGGACCTTACCAGCCTGAGAATACCAGTCCCCAACTGTCTACTTTACCTGTGCTGGTTATCAAAAATAGGTGGGGGACCACACATCATTTTTTTTCAATGCTCCTGCCAATCACAGTAATGCCAGTAGCAAAGATGGCTACAACATTACCGTAATTGGAAGGCAATCTCTGCATGTTTAGCACCAAATATGTGAGATGGAGATTCAAAACTCACAAGGTGAATACCAAAGTACTGGATGAGTAACGAACATCACAAATACCTTAATATTCATGTGAGTAAGGAATAATACCGGGTATATTCTCTCATCATTCGCCTTCATCTCCCATTTCAACTGTATGTTCCTAAGTTTTTTCTTCCAGGCTCACATAGACTTTGGCTGAACTCATTTCAGACACCTCTTTGACTTTGGCTTACAAATGAATGAACTGTCTTCTATCATCTATACAAAAGAAGGTGACTGCGCTTTAACTGAATGCTGATTTTTTTTTTACTTTAAGTGCCATCAGTTGCTCAGATTCCTTCATTTCTTCAGGTTTTTGTGCTGTGAGCTGATATGCACATTTTTTTACACTTTTCTCCTACGTTCTGCAGGTGTCCTATGGGCTGTCATCATAAAAACATGTTCTTAAAAAATATTTTCTGCAGCTCTGGTACAGCAACCTCCAGACTTCAGGTTATATCACTTGGGGGAAAGGTCCAGCCGACGAAAGATTTAAGAAGTGAATTGTGCATCTTGAAGGCCACACACAGTGCTCCTGATTGGGAGCAGATTGGTAGGAGGAAACAATCCGTAGACCTCAGAGACACCTTCTTGTGCTTTGAGATGTTTCCTACTTTGCCATTTCCTCTTTTTGCGATCTTTCTGATGCCATTGTTTGACTTTGTTACCGTGGTCAATTCATGTTTTTTCAGCAATTTTATTTTGTACGTGACAGAAGTAACATGAATGTTTTCCTTCATACAACACAACAACATAAGGTTACTGAACCGGCTGTATTGTCAGACATTGTTACCATGTAAAAATAGCAATGGGAGTAGCACCCTCTACAGGCTTTCAAGGAGTACGGCAATCCAAGGGATGATAATCCTAACTTTAAAAGATTTTATTGTGCGTCTGCGTGACACAACATCACAAGAAGTCTATATGTATGATCACCAGTACACTAGATAAAGCTGGAGGCACGCAATCATTAGTCTCAAGCTGAAAATCATCATATAACATCATTTTGAACCAACAGGGTCAGTTGGCAAAATATCCTTTGGGGCTAACTTGGGATATTCTGGAATAGATGGTTGGCACACAAAGACGTTTTTCTTTTTGTTCCAACATAGTTCCAAACTGTGAGCACCCAGTTTTATTATCACTCACGGCAAAGCAAGGACATAGTTAATCTTGGGCCGTCTGACCAGGAGCTAAACATCTCAGAAACCTTCACCAAGAGAGGTTCTGAACCTAACAATCAGCACCTCGAAACAAAACACAATCTATACATTTGTCACGATGGTGGTGATGACAACTCTCTCATGCCTGGACACAACATGTCTTTCTCTATACATAAAGCTTTTTTATGCATACATCTAACCTCTGCGAAGGAATCTAGGTTTTGGCTTACAAGGCTTATTAGCCTGCACTAACAAATGGTCGGAATGGACCAGAGTCTTCTCTAATTTTCTAATTCAAGCAAAACGAAGAAAATCCTGGTTACATGAAATGACGCAGTCATTGACATACTACAGACATGGCACTTTAGCGTGTGCCTTGGCACATCATATTAAAGGGGTTGTCCACTACTGGAATAACTCCTCAATCAGTGTTTGCCCCAGTTAAAATGAAAACACTTACATTCACCTCCAGTGTCGACGCCATCCCAGTCATGTTGGTACTCCCTCTCCCAGAACTTTCATGACATTTTTACATTACGTGAGCCCTGTGCCCAGTCAGCGTCAGCTTCACGCTCCCCACCTATAGATGTATAAAACATTAAGACGAAGTGAGCGTAGTCTTTACGTCCTATTGATGTTCGATTCATCCAAATGAGAAGTAGTGGACCTTAAAGATGAGTGAACCTTTGGAGGTTTGATTCACTGGCAGCAAACGAACCGAACCTCCACTAGTCCGAACCTTGCCCGAGGAGGTTCAGAATCACTGATTGGCAGTTTAAGTCTCTACCCACATACATCCAGCCATAAGTAGATTACTTCTGGGGGAGGGTGGGCAGGCTTTTTCAAATGTCTTGTTTTTGTTACACACTACATGTAATCATGCTGTTGTTACCCCCATTGGGAGCCATTCAAACACTGCAAGTGGCTCGCACAGGGCTGAGCACCGAGCGTACATGAGCACGGCATTGCTTGTGCAAGTTAAGTCTCCATGTAAAGCATCCAAACCTCGAACCGAGCTCTGTGTTTTTTAAGTTGGTGTTCGGTACAAAATCTGAACCTCAGGTTCGCTCAACTCTTGTGGACAACCCCTTTAACACGACAATTTAAACAAATAAGGCAACCTTTCCGGCTGTAGGATAGCCACAGGATAGATTGGTAAAGTTTTTGAAGTGTTTTGGGGGTTTTTTGCAAAACCAAAATCTAAAGAAAGTCAAAGCATACGTAGAATACTTGTATTACTACAACTATAAGATCAGCTTTTGGATTTTGCTGAAAAATAACATGAAAATGAATACGACCCTACAACAATATGTGCACTTTATGAATGAGTTAAACATGACAGGTTTTATCATGTAATATATGACCATGCTAGTATCAATGTATCTCTAAACTAATGTTAAAAATGATAACACAAACTGTTTTCTTTTCCAGCGTTTTGGAGGAGCATTGGCCATACCACTGTGCGCCTTCCAAGGAACAGTATCCCTTCAAGCACCAACTGGGAAGACTCTTTCCTTATCTACTTATGAAGTAAGCAGTGAAGGTCAAAAAATTACACCTACATCTAAGAAGATTGAAGTATATCGGTCAAAAAGTGTAGGCCATGAGCCAAGCAAGGAAGACTCTCCCACCCAATTTCCGGATACCAATGTCAAGATACATCTTGAAGTTCTAGAAATTTGTGACAACGAAGAAGCAATGGACACTGTATCTATCATCAGCAATATAAGTCAATCTTCTACTCAAGCCCGTTCTCCTTCTCTGCGCTATTCTCGCAAGGAAAACCGATTTGTCTCTTGTGACCTGGGAGAGACAGCGTCTTATTCTCTATTCATTCCAACCAATAATCCAGACAGTGACATAAACATTTCTATTCCAGATACTGTTGAAGCTCACCGTCAGAACAGTAAACAGAAAAATGTGGACAGCTACCAAGAGGAAATACAACTACTGAATAAAGCTTATAGGAAACGGGAGGGAGATCGGGACAGTTAGGACTGAAACATACTCAAAATATTAACTTATCTGTATTTCTGTATTCACGCCAATTTGTCTAGTTAATGAACGAGCTGAACGTCTTAATTCACTGTTTTGTATCTACTTTGTTTCTTGCAGTACAACACAAAAGCTTTGAAATGTTGGACGTTATTTAAATCTATATATCACTATATGAAGAATGTACTGTAGCATTACAAATTAGAGAAGTTTTGTGCCATTAATAAAAAAAACAGATTACTGTACATATTTATATTGCCAACTGCTGCATAAAATAGAAACAGACCATTAGATGTGATGAAGATAATCGTAGGCAGTGCCGGCATCTAATTTATCAGCAATGTTCAAGCAACTAATAAAATGCACCTAATATGTGCGTAGAATATTAATTACACATTTAACTACAGAGATTGAAGTTTATTTTCTTATGCAGATGGGCAAAACAAAATAACTTTTCATATATGAAGAAACTTATGTACTTTTAATGTGATTAGTAACAGAAGTGCTTAGTATGCGGACAGTAATCAGAGGGGAATAAACAGGGGCATCGTGCTTCATAGGAGAGGAGTAAACAGGGGCACCATGCTTCATAGAGGGGAGTAAACAGGGGCACCATACTTCATAGGAGAGGAGTAAACAGGGACAGCATGCTTCATAGAGGGGAGTAAACAGGGGCACCTGCTTCAGAGAGGGGAATAAACAGCGATCCCATGCTTCATAGACGGGTATAAACAGGGGCACCATGCTTTATAGGAGGTGAGTAAACAGGGGCACCATGCTTTATAGGAGGGGTCTAAATAGTGGCACCATGCTTCATAGAAGGGGAGTAAACAGGGGCACCATGCATCATAGGAGGGGAGTAAACAGGGGCACCATGCTTCATAGGAGGAGAGTAAACAGGGGCACCATGCTTCATAGGAGGGGAGTAAACCAGGGCACCATGGTTCATAGGAGGGTAGTAAACAGGGGCACCATGCATCATAGGAGGGGCGTAAACAGGGGCTCCATGCTTTATAGGAGGGGAGTAAACAGGGGCACCATGCTTCATAGGATGGGAGTAAACAGGGGTACAATGCTTCATAGGAGGGGAGTAAACAAGTAAACAGGGGGTACCATGCTTCATAGGAGGGGAGTAAACAGGGGCACCATGCTTCATAGGATGGGAGTAAACAGGGGTACAATGTTTCATAGGAGGGGAGTAAACAGGGGGCACCATGCTTCATAGAAAGGGAGTAAATAAGGGGGCACCATGCTTCATAGAATTGGAGTAAACAGGGGTACAAAGCTTCACAGAAGGGGAGTAAAGAGGGGCACCATGCTTCATAACAGGGGTGTAAACAGGGGCACCATGCTTCATAAGAGGGGAGTAAACAGTGGCACCATGCTTCATAGGAGGGCAGTAAACAGGGGCACCATGCTTCATAGGAGGGGAGTAAACAGGGGCACCATGCTTCATAGGATTGGAGTAAAATGGGGCACCATGCTTCATAGGATTGGAGTAAACAGGGGCACAATACTTCATAGGAGGGGAGTAAAAAGGGGGCACCATGCTTCATAGGAGGATAGTAAACAGGGTCATCATGTTTCGTAGGAGGGGAGTAAACAGTGGGCTCCATGCGTCATAGGAGGGGAGTAAACAGGGGCACAATACTTCATAGGAGGGGAGTAAAAAGGGGGCACCACGCTTCATAGGAGGATAGTAAACAGGGTCACCATGTTTCGTAGGAGGGGAGTAAACAGTGGGCTCCATGCGTCATAGGAGGGGAGTAAACAGGTGCTCCATCCTTAACGGAAAAAGAGAAAACGAGCACCATGCTTGATAGGAGAGATAACAATGGCACCATGCTTCATAGGAGGGGAGTAAACAGAGGCACAATGCTTCATAGGAGAGGAGTAAACAGGGGCCCCATATTTCATAGGAAGGGAGAAAATAGGGGCATCATACTACATAGGAGGGGAGTATACAGGGGCTCCATACATAATAGGAAAAGAATAAATAAGGACACCATGTTTCATAGGAGGTGAGTAAACAGGGGCACCATGCTTCATAGGAGAGGAGAAAAAAGGGACCCCATCTTTACATATAAAGTGAAATTGGAATTTTTATAAGTTAAACGGTTTCAAATCTCGCAATGTGAAATTAAATAACTTATCGATACAAAGTGACATTTTCATTTTCGATTTTATCTGGGTGTTACCATGTATTTTAGAGTCTGGCCTTACACAATCTCACACTGAATAGTGTCAGTGTGCAAAGTCAATCCCCATAGACATGGGGGCATGGTAACACCTACTTGTCGATGCATGTAAACATTTCCAGGAAGAAGAAGAAGAAAAAAATCACAAGGCAGGGATCTGAGAAATGATGCTCCAGAATTGGTATTTTAAGAGGAATGTAAGTATTTGCAAAAACGGACATGCCAAAAGGATTGATAGGTCCTCTTTAATACAAGTGAGCTTATACATCCGATGGAGATTTACTAAAATTGTAAGTCAGATATAGCATGTTTGATTATGGTATATCAATTGATGGACCATGTTTTAGTCACTGTTTGTCAATTTTGTCATTATGATTAATGGGCTTCTTCAACTGCAAGGAAAAAATTCCGAATGGACTTCTGTTCCAACAAATTGGATCCTATCTGATCAAAATATTTTGTCATATCGACTGTGGATTCAACAATTAGTCAGGTTTAATTAGGATAACATTTGTAAAAATATAAACTCACAATAAAACTACTGTTCTACGATAGGGTCACTACTGCAACACATTAATAGTTTCTCTGTACGTAATGTTAAAACTTTTAAGTATTGATTTTGGAGATTACATTTAGCAGCTTACATTTCTACACCAATAACAGCCATCTTTAAAGAGGTTGTCCACTACTTTTACATTGATGGCCTATACTTAGATGTCTGATCGTCCAGGCTCCGACACCCAATGCCCCGCCAATCAGCTGCTCTCAGTTCCGGCGGCTACAGCAGGTGGCAGGAAATGCTCAGTTCCGTTGCTGCCCCGTCCTTTGATAGCGGCCACAGCCATGTACTGCACATCCACCTCCTATTCATATTAATAGGAGGCGGATGTGCAGTATCCGGCTGCTGCAGTTATCAGTTGATGGGGCAGCTCCAGAACTGAGCATTTCCAGGTACTTGCTACCTCTGCTGGCACTGAGAGCAGCTGATTGGCGGGGATGCCGGGAGTTGGACCCGGACGATCATACTTTGATGACCTATCTTGAAGATAGTTCATCAATGTAAAGGTAGTAGACAAGCCCTTTAAGCTAATAAAGATATAAACTAACAGCAGTTGTTCCTCGGCTTTAACACGGTGCGATTGTAAATTTACAGTGCATGGTTAAAGCTCCCACAATCTTGCGGCAGATAGCTATATTAATGAATTACATTATGGCTCCTGCAATGAGCACACTCATAAATGAAAAAAAAAAAACGGCTGGTCATTAACCCCCATTCAGGCCTGGAATATAAAGGGTTATAGGCTATATTTACCCTTCAACAATATTTTAATTTTTTAATTCTGCTAGGTTGAAAATTCAACAATAATTTTTTATCCATGATCAGCCATAAAATAAAACCACCTGTCTTGCAAATCCAACAATACAACCTTGTCCCTTTAAGGAGAACCTGTCATCATGATTATGCATGTTAAAATAAAGGTATGGTCACAATGATGCTGTTTTACTGATCTAATGGATACCATCAGTGAAGAAATCTGCAGCCTGCTTGTTGTTTAATCATCATTTGGAGTTTGGGTTTTCTAAGCTTTCAGTGCATTGGGGGAGACTGAGTGTAGGGTCTTAGGTGGGCTTTACACATTGCGACATCGCTACCGATATATCGTCGGGGTCACAACGTTAGTGACGCACATCCGGCGCCGGTAGCGACATCGCAATGTGTAAATCCTAGGTGTGACGATGAACGGGCGCAAAAGCGTAAAAAATCACTGATCTGTGTCACGTCGTTCATTTCCATAATGTCGCTGCTGGTGCTGATACGATGTTGTTTGTCGTTCCTGCAGCAACACACATCGCTGTGTGTAAAACCGCAGAAACGACAAACATCTCCTTACCTGCGTCCACCGGCAATGCGGAAGGGAGAAGGTGGGCGGGATGTTATGTCCCGCTCATTTCCGCCCTTCCGTTTCTATTGGCCAGCCGCTTAGTGACGTCGCGGTGACGTCGCTGTGACGCCGACCGCACCTCCCCCTTGAAGGACGGATTGTTCGGCGGTCACAGCGACATCGCCGACCAGGTATGTGCGTGTGAAGCTGCCATAATGTTCGCTACAGCAGCAAGCACCAGATATCACATGTACGATGGTGGCGGGTGCTATCGCGTGCGACATCGCTAGCAATTGCTAGCGATGTCGCATCGTGTAAAGCCCGCCTTACTCTCTGCCCCAGCTCCTCCGCATGCTTCTTGGGTCTCTATCTTCTGCCTATTTTGAATTTCATGCTGGCGTTGTTCTAACTGCGGGCAGCGCTTGTGCAGATTGATTTCTAGGCGAGCTTCATTAAAATGACGCAGTGGTGGCACATGCGCAGATTGAGATTTCAGCTCATCATTGAAGATTTTACCAGAAGATCCTTTGAGTACTGTAAATATCAAAGAAAATCTACAATTCAGACTTGTTTTGTCAGACGCTCAATCACATTGCAACCTGAGAAATTTGGAGACCAAGCCAACACTGAAATCTTGTGATCTTACTAAGTTACATATTGTAAGTTGTTAAAAGTCACAGGCCCATATTTTTAAATCAAGCAAATGATAAATTTAATTTATTGCTATTGTTCAGGTAAGTGCAATTACAGTAATGTCAAACTTATATATATTTTTTTTCTAATTAAGTGATGGAAAAAAAAATAAAAATTTGTAAAAATATATTTTTTTTGTTTTGCTTCCCCATTATCCAACACCCGTCACATTTCTATTCTTCCTCTAAAGGAGCTAGAGCTTGATTTTTATGTGATGACCAGACATTTTATCCGTACCAATCTGGGGTATGTGCTGTGTTTATATTGTTTTTCGTTTGCTTATGATCACTATATTATGGGAATAAACCACAAGACCTGCTGTTTCGCTGTTCTGACCCAGGCATCAGAACCATTACATGTTGTCCCAGCTTCTTAGCTCCAATACATTTTCCTGCTTATAACCCATCAATCTAAAGAATTGATTGTTTAATTTTTGCCTAACTTCTCCCACCTCTTGAAAGTTGCCATTTTAATAAGACAATAAAAGTTTAAAGTAAAGGCTGATCCATATACAGAAATATCCATAATTTCTTTTCGAAATTTTCTAATATAGAGTTCTAAATTCTCTGCAATAAAAATGGTTGCTAAAACGAACATATGTTAACATATTTTGTTCATCCTTCCATTCCTTTAAATTAATTTGTGAATGGTATTTAAAAGAATAAAATATCAAAAACTATTTCATACAGTAAATGGTACACTTCAAATTTCGATCTACATAATGAAAGATCATTGTTACAAGGTAATAGGAGATGGTTCTCAGTAGATTGTTCTTCATTCAAAAAAGAAACAGTTACCGTATTTTTCGGATTATAAGATGCACTTTTCCTCCCAAAAATTTGGGAGAAAAATGAGGGGTGTGTCTTAAAATCCGAATGTAACTTACTGGGAGGTGGAAATGGGCGCTGACCTGGTTGTGGAGGTCTCTGTGTGGAGCAGGACGATGCGGGGCTGTGCTAGCTGCACGGGTCAGATGCTCTGTAAGTGGTGCGGGGATGTGGTGGCTGCGGCAGGTGAGTTGTTCTAATGACAGTGCGGGGCTGCGCTGGCTGCGGCAGGTGAGATCCTCTGTCTGCGGTGCGGGGCTATGCTGGCTGCGGCGGGTGAGATGCTCTGTCGGCGGTGCATGGCTGTGCTGATTGCGGTTGTCGCTGTGAGGAGCAAGGTGGTGCGGTGGGTGAGATGCTCTGTCAGTGGTGCAATCTTCAAATAATGCTGCCAGGAATCGGCGCATGCGAATACAGAGCTCTCGGATTGTCATTGAGCCGAGAACTCAATCTGCGCAGGCACCGATTCTGGGCATCATTTTTTGAAGATTGCACCACTGACAGAGCATCTAACCCTCCACTGCCCTGCTCCACACAGCCAATACGGCCCCCGCCACAGTGTGGCTGGCCACACTACATCCAACATGGCCGGCCACACCGCAGCCAGCAAAGCCGGCCACATTGCAGCCAGCATGTTCCTACCCCAGCACCACCCCTGCCTCCTGTGACCCCCAGCTCCACCACTGCTGTTGCCCCCCTCTGGTAAGATACCATCGGAGTATAAGATGGACTTCATTTTTTTTTTTACTTTTTTTATCTCTATATTTGGGGTGCGTCTTATAATGCGGTGCGTCTTATAAAACGAAAAATATGGTAATTAAACTAAGAATAAATACACATTATTTCACAAGAGCAGTCGTCTAATTTACGTTATAAGATATTTTTTACATTAATGCCAAATTATAATGACCTAATTTTTCTCTATGGCAATTATAAAATGTACAGATGGAGCGTATTACACCATATTGCAAATTAGCTTTCAGCATCAGCAATGAATCCATATTGCAGAATTCTGTGCACTCTATAGGTGTTAATCACAGCACATCATTTTGTAAAGGCATCCGCTTTGTGTACTGTGCCACGAGGAATAGAAAGCCAATAGAAAATTCACTGCAAACATTTATGTATTTATATTTTCTGCCATTCTGCAATGTACACGGCTTTTTCCTCCTACTATGACCAATACTGTGTTGTTAATGTAGAAAATAACACCAATAAAAGTTCATTACATCACATTTGCTTGGTTCACTTTTTTATTTTAAAGGGAATCTGTCAGGTGATTTGTAGTACAATATTAATGTTATCTTTAAATAGGGCTTAAGGATCAGAATCAGTAACTTTTAGGCTATGTGCGCACTAGAAATGTGAAGTTTCTCAAGAAAATTTCTTGAGAAACTTCTGCCAGTGAAAGATTTCCGGACCTGCGGAAGAAATCCGCACCAAATCCGCATGCGGTTTTGCCGCGGATTTGCCGCGGATTTGCCACGGATTTACCGAGGATTTACCGCAGGTTTGTCCCTGCAATAAATAATAAAGATAATCGATAGACAGATAATGGATAGAGGGAAAGATGGATAGATGAATAGATAGATAGATAGAGGGATAGATAGATAGATGAATAGATGAATAGATAGATAGATAGATAGATAGATAGATAGAGGGATAGATAGATAGATGAATAGATGAATAGATAGATAGATAGAGGGATAGATGGATAGATAGATAGAGGGATAGATGGATAGATAGATAGATAGATAGATAGATAGATAGAGGGATAGATAGATAGAGGGATAGATAGATGAATAGATGGATAGATAGATAGATAGATAGATAGATAGATAGATAGATAGATAGATAGGGGATAGATAGATAGATGAATAGATAGATAGATAGAGGGATAGATGGATAGATAGATAGAGGGATAGATGGATAGATAGATAGATAGAGGGATAGATAGATAGAGGGATAGATAGATAGATGAGAAAAACCTATATAATGTTCCACCTCCCTGCATTTTCTAAGCTGGCACCCTTTAGTGACTTTCATGTGGCACTAAAGGGTGCTTAGCCTTGTATTTAGCCATAAAATAAATAAATAATTAAAAAAAAACGACGTGAGGTCCCCCCATATTTTGTAGCCAGCTTGGGTAAAGCAGACGGCTGTAGCCTGCAGACCACCGCTGGCAGCTTCACCTTGGCTGATAATCCAAAACAGTGGGCACCCCACGCTGTTATTTTAAATTATATAAATAATTTAAAACAAAAAACGTGCGGTCCCCCCCATATTGGATCACCAGCCAAGGTAAAGCGGACAGCTGGGGTCTGATATTCTCAGACTAGGGAGGTCCACTGTTATTGGACACTCCCCAGCCTAAAAATAGCAGGCCGCAGCCACCCCAGAAGTGGCGCATCCATTAGACGTGCCAATCCTGGCGCTTTGCCCCAGCTCATCCCGCGCCCTGGTGCGTTGGCAAACGGGGTAATATATGGGGTTGATGCCAGATGTGTAATGTCACCTGGCATCAAGCCCTGGGGTTGGTGAGGTCAGGCGTCTATCAGATACCCGACATCACCAACCCAGTCAGTAATAATTAAAAAATAGACAACAAAAAAAGTTTTATTTGAAAAAACACTCCCCACATAGCCTCTTTAACCAATTTATTGAAAAGAACAATCAATCCACGTCCGGCGTAATCCAATAAGGGGGGGGTCCCACGGCGATCCATACCATAGTCACTGTCCCAGTCAATGAAGAACAGAATGTTCCCCATTGGCTGGGAGAGCAATGCAGTGACCTGAGCTAACATCAATAGGTCAGCTCAGGTCACTGCAGGGGATGACGAGCGCTGCCATCAGGAGCATAGATGAGATCATTACCTTCTGTGATCATCTCCTGTACTGCTGATGTCAGCGCTGTCACTGACTTCTATGCCCGCCGCGTTGTCAGAAGTATCGCGAGAGCCCGTGACGTCACCGCTAGTGACAGTCTCGGGCCGCTCGCGAGACGGGCATAGACAGCAGTGACAGCGCTGACGTCAGGAGGCAGGAGATCGTCACAGCAGGTAATGATCTCACCTCCTGACAGCAGCGATCGTCATCCCCGCGGCTCCCAGCACTGCAGGATGTCAGTGTCTGCCTGCGCTGCCGTGTGACAGGCTGCTGACACTGCGGGCAGACACTGACACCCTGCAGTGCAGTGTCAGTGTCTGCCTGTGTCAGTGTCTGCCTGCGCTGCAGCGTGACAGGCTGCTGACACTGCGGGCAGACACTGACACCCTGCAGTGCAGGCAGCCGCGAGGCCGGAGCAGGACACAGACTGCACGGGCACCTGGAGGTCGCACGGAAGTGCTTCTGTGCGGCGTCCAGGGAGTGTGACGTCTGCTCCGCTTCCTCTTCCTGGCATAATGACATCGCTTCCTGCAAAACCGCAGGCAGCGATGAGCATTCCCGCAGGTAATTCGCGGCTATTCCGGTGGTATACCACACATCATTGCTACCTGCGGAATACCCCCGGAATACCGCAGGTACCTGCGGAAATTAATGGACATGCACATTTTCTCAAGAAAGTTTCTCGAGAAAATTTTCTCAAGAAATTTTCTTGAGAAAAATCTGCACAGTGCGCACAGCTATTTTTTTTTCTCATTGAATTTCATGGGAAATGTCTGCACAAAGATTGCAGACATTTCTCAAGAAATTTCCGGGGCAAATCCGCGGGTAAATCCGCAGGTAAAAAGCTCTAGTGCGCACATAGCCTTATACCTCTCCCTCTTCCTGTTATCTTGTTGAAAGCTCCATAAAATTCAGTGTGCCGTAGTAGCTAGTCAAGCATACAGTGGTTACGGAAAGTATTCAGACCCCTTTAAATGTTTCACTCTTTGTTTCATTGCAGCCATTTGGTAAATTCAAAAAAGTTCATTTTTTTTCTCATTAATGTACACTCTGCACCCCATCTTGACAGAAACAAACAGAAATGTAGAAATTTTTGCAATTTTATTAAACAAGAAAAACTGAAATATTACATGGTCATAAGTATTCAACCCCTTTGCTCAGACACTCATATTTAAGTCACATGCTGTCTATTTCCTTGTGCTCCTCCTTGAGATGGTTCTACTACTTCATTGGAGTCCAGCTGTGTTTAATTAAACTGATAGGACTTGATTTGGAAAGGCACACACCTGTCTATATAAGACCTCACAGCTCACAGTGCATATCACACCATATGAGAATCATGAGGTCAAAGGAACTGCCCAAGGAGCTCAGAGACAGAATTGTGGCAAGGCACAGATCTGGCCAAGGCTACAAAAGGCTTTATGCAGTACTTAAGGTTCCTAAAAGCACAGTAGCCGCCATAATACTTAAATGGAAGAAGTTTGGGACCACCAGGACTCCTCCTAGACCTGGCTATCCAGTAAACTGAGCAATCGTGGGAGAAGAGCCTTGGTGAGAGTGGTAAAGAAGAACCCCAAGATCACTGTGGCTGAGCTCCAGAAATGCAGTAGGGAGATGGAAAAAAGTTCCACAAAGTCAACTATCACTGCAGCCCTTCACTAGTCGGGCCTTTATGGCAAAGTGGCCTGACGGAAGCCTCTCCTCAGTGCAAGACAAGTGAAAGCCTGCATAGAGTTTGCAAAAAAACACTTGAAGGACTCCCAGACTATGAGAAATAAGATTCTCTGGTCTGATGAGACGAAGATAGAACTTTTTGGTTATAATTCTATGCATTATGTGTGGAGAAAATCAGGTACCTCATCACAGTGAAACATGGTGGTGGCAGCATCATGCTATGGGGGTGTTTTTCAGCTACAGGGACAGGAAAACTGGTTGCAATTGAAGGAAAGATGAATGTCACCAAGTACAGAGATATCCTGGAAGAAAACCTCTTCCAGAGTGCTCTGGACCTCAGACTGGGCCGAAGGTTCACCTTCCAACAAGACAATGACCCTAAGCACACAGCTAATATAACAAAGGAGTGGCTTGAGAACAACTCTGTGACCATTCTTGACTGGCCCAGCCAGAGCTGTGACCTAATCCCAATTGAGCATCTTTGGAAAGACCTGAAAATGGCTATCCACCAACGTTCACCATCCAACCTGACGGAAATGGAGAGGATCTGCAAGGAAAAATGGCAGAGGAACCCCAAATCCAGGTGTGAAAAACTTGTTGCATCCTTCTCAAGAAGATTCATAGCTGTACTAGCTCAAAAGGGTGCTTCTACTCAATACTGAGTAAAGGGTCTGAATACTTATGATTAGAGTTGAGCGCGGTTCGTGGTTCGTGGTTCTCCAGTTCGCGGCTCGAGTGATTTTGGGGCATGTTCTAGATCGAACTAGAACTCGAGCTTTTTGCAAAAGCTCGGTAGTTCTAGAAACGTTCGAGAACGGTTCTAGCAGCCAAAAAACAGCTAAATCATAGCTTGGTTTCTGCTGTAATAGTGTAAGTCACTCTGTGAATCAAACTATTATCACATTTCAGTGTATAGTGTGCGTGAACAGCGCCTTCAGATCACTGCTGTTTCTATAATGGCGATCGCCATTTTTTTTTTTTTTTTTTCTTGTCTTCCTTCCCTAAGCGCGCGCGTCTTGTGGGGCGGGCCAGCATGTCAGCCAATCCCAGACACACACACAGCTAAGTGGACTTTGAGCCAGAGAAGCAACGGCATGTGTGATAGGATCTGCATGTCACATGTCCCTGCATTATAAAACCGGACATTTTCTTCACGGACGCCATTATCTGCCTTCTGCGTCTTTGGTGTCAGACATCACTGTCGCAGCTCCGTCTTCCTGAGTCCTATAGCCGATACAGCTGTATGCGCTGCATACACAGCGTTAGACAGCTTAGGGAGAGCACTTTATAGCAGTCCTTTTAAGGGCTCCAACCGGCAGGGTCAGAGAGCCATAGGTGACAGGTCCTGCAAACAGCAACAGCGTCTGTGTAGCCCAGGTCAGGGATTTCCTACCTGCATTTCACCATTAGGAGGGAATAGAAAGGCAGGCTTCCATTCCTCTACCCAGAGCACCACAATCCTGCCACTGTACCCTCTTGTCCTCTGCACACTCCAACTGATAACTAAGCCATTATACTAGCAAACACTCAGTGTACCTAGTGGCATCCTATACGTGGCTATTGGACTTTGCTATAGTCCCACTAGTGCAAAGACATTTGCAGAGCGCGTCTGCCTGCATTGCACACTACAACTCATTCTAACCAAGCCATTATACTAGCAAACACTCAGTGTACCTAGTGGCATCCTATACGTGGCTATTGGACTTTGCTATAGTCCCACTAGTGCAAAGACATTTGCAGAGCGCGTCTGCCTGCATTGCACACTACAACTCATTCTAACCAAGCCATTATACTAGCAAACACTCAGTGTACCTAGTGGCATCCTATACGTGGCTATTGGACTTTGCTATAGTCCCACTAGTGCAAAGACATTTGCAGAGCGCGTCTGCCTGCATTGCACACTCCAACTCATTAAAACCAAGCCATTATACTAGCAAACACTCAGTGTACCTAGTGGCATCCTATACGTGGCTATTGGACTTTGCTATAGTCCCACTAGTGCAAAGACATTTGCATAGCGCGTCTGCCGGCATTGCACACTCAAACTCATTTTAACTAAGCCATTATACTAGCAAACACTCAGTGTACCTAGTGGCATCCTATACGTGGCTATTGGACTTTGCTATAGTCCCACTAGTGCAAAGACATTAGCAGAGCACATCTGCCTGCATTGCACACTACAACTCATTCTAACCAAGCCATTATACTAGCAAACACTCAGTGTACCTAGTGGCATCCTATACGTGGCTATTGGACTTTGCTATAGTCCCACTAGTGCAAAGACATTTGCATAGCGCGTCTGCCTGCATTGCACACTCAAACTCATTTTAACTAAGCCATTATACTAGCAAACACTCAGTGTACCTAGTGGCATCCTATACGTGGCTATTGGACTTTGCTATAGTCCCACTAGTGCAAAGACATTAGCAGAGCACATCTGCCTGCATTGCACACTACAACTCATTCTAACCAAGCCATTATACTAGCAAACACTCAGTGTACCTAGTGGCATCCTATACGTGGCTATTGGACTTTGCTATAGTCCCACTAGTGCAAAGACATTTGCAGAGCGCGTCTGCCTGCATTGCACACTCCAACTCATTAAAACCAAGCCATTATACTAGCAAACACTCAGTGTACCTAGTGGCATCCTATACGTGGCTATTGGACTTTGCTATAGTCCCACTAGTGCAAAGACATTTGCATAGCGCGTCTGCCTGCATTGCACACTCAAACTCATTTTAACTAAGCCATTATACTAGCAAACACTCAGTGTACCTAGTGGCATCCTATACGTGGCTATTGGACTTTGCTATAGTCCCACTAGTGCAAAGATATTAGCAGAGCACATCTGCCTGCATTGCACACTCCAACTTTTTTAAACTAAGCAATTTTACTAGCAAACACTCAGTGTACCTAGTGGCATCCTAAACGTGGCTATTGGACTTTGCTATAGTCCCACTAGTGCAAAGACATTTGCAGAGCACGTCTGCCTGCATTGCACACTACAACTCATTGTTACTAAGCCATTATACTAGCAAACACTCAGTGTACCTAGTTGTATCCTAAACGTGGCTATTGTACTTTTGTCTATTCACAGTATTGGAACGATATTTGCAGCACGTCTGCCTGCATTGCACACTCTAACTTTTTTAAACTCAGCCATTTATAGTAGCAAACACTCAGTGTACCTAGTTGTATCCTAAACGTGGCTATTGTACTTTTGTCAATTCACAGTATTGGAACGATATTTGCAGCACGTCTGCCTGCATTGCACACTCTAACTTTTTTAAACTCAGCCATTATACTAGCAAACACTCAGTGTACCTAGTTGTATCCTAAACGTGGCTATTGTACTTTTGTCAATTCACAGTATTGGAACGTTATTTGCAGCACGTCTGCCTGCATTGCACACTCAAACTTTTTTAAACTCAGCCATTTATAGTAGCAAACACTCAGTGTACCTAGTTGTATCCTAAACGTGGCTATTGTACTTTTGTCAATTCACAGTATTGGAACGTTATTTGCAGCACGTCTGCCTGCATTGCACACTCAAACTTTTTTAAACTCAGCCATTTATAGTAGCAAACACTCAGTGTACCTAGTTGTATCCTAAACGTGGCTATTGTACTTTTGTCTATTCACAGTATTGGAACGTTATTTGCAGCACGTCTGCCTGCATTGCACACTCTAACTTTTTTAAACTCAGCCATTATACTAGCAAACACTCAGTGTACCTAGTTGTATCCTAAACGTGGCTATTTTACTTTTGTCTATTCACAGTATTGGAACGATATTTGCAGCACGTCTGCCTGCATTGCACACTCTAACTTTTTTAAACTCAGCCATTATACTAGCAAACACTCACTGTACCTAGTTGTATCCTAAACGTGGCTATTGTACTTTTGTCAATTCACAGTATTGGAACGTTATTTGCAGCACGTCTGCCTGCATTGCACACTCAAACTTTTTTAAACTCAGCCATTATACTAGCAAACACTCACTGTACCTAGTTGTATCCTAAACGTGGCTATTGTACTTTTGTCAATTCACAGTATTGGAACGTTATTTGCAGCACGTCTGCCTGCATTGCACACTCAAACTTTTTTAAACTCAGCCATTATACTAGCAAACACTCACTGTACCTAGTTGTATCCTAAACGTGGCTATTGTACTTTTGTCAATTCACAGTATTGGAACGTTATTTGCAGCACATCTGCCTGCATTGCACACTCAAACTTTTTTAAACTCAGCCATTTATAGTAGCAAACACTCAGTGTACCTAGTTGTATCCTAAACGTGGCTATTGTACTTTTGTCTATTCACAGTATTGGAACGTTATTTGCAGCACGTCTGCCTGCATTGCACACTCTAACTTTTTTAAACTCAGCCATTATACTAGCAAACACTCAGTGTACCTAGTTGTATCCTAAACGTGGCTATTTTACTTTTGTCTATTCACAGTATTGGAACGATATTTGCAGCACGTCTGCCTGCATTGCACACTCTAACTTTTTTAAACTCAGCCATTATACTAGCAAACACTCAGTGTACCTAGTTGTATCCTAAACGTGGCTATTGTACTTTTGTCAATTCACAGTATTGGAACGTTATTTGCAGCACGTCTGCCTGCATTGCACACTCTAACTTTTTTAAACTCAGCCATTATACTAGCAAACACTCAGTGTACCTAGTTGTATCCTAAACGTGGCTATTTTACTTTTGTCTATTCACAGTATTGGAACGATATTTGCAGCACGTCTGCCTGCATTGCACACTCTAACTTTTTTAAACTCAGCCATTATACTAGCAAACACTCACTGTACCTAGTTGTATCCTAAACGTGGCTATTGTACTTTTGTCAATTCACAGTATTGGAACGTTATTTGCAGCACGTCTGCCTGCATTGCACACTCAAACTTTTTTAAACTCAGCCATTATACTAGCAAACACTCACTGTACCTAGTTGTATCCTAAACGTGGCTATTGTACTTTTGTCAATTCACAGTATTGGAACGTTATTTGCAGCACGTCTGCCTGCATTGCACACTCAAACTTTTTTAAACTCAGCCATTATACTAGCAAACACTCACTGTACCTAGTTGTATCCTAAACGTGGCTATTGTACTTTTGTCTATTCACACTACTGCAAATCTATGTGCAGCACCTCTGCATGACAACCTCGTGCTCTGTTTTTAATAAGCTATAATGATAGCACAAAATACTGCCATTTTGTGGCATCATAGAACTCTCAAACTCATTTTAACTAAGCCATTATACTAGCAAACACTCAGTGTACCTAGTGGCATCCTATACGTGGCTATTGGACTTTGCTATAGTCCCACTAGTGCAAAGACATTTGCAGAGCGCGTCTGCCTGCATTGCACACTCCAACTCATTAAAACCAAGCCATTATACTAGCAAACACTCAGTGTACCTAGTGGCATCCTATACGTGGCTATTGGACTTTGCTATATTCCCACTAGTGCAAAGACATTTGCATAGCGCGTCTGCCTGCATTGCACACTCAAACTCATTTTAACTAAGCCATTATACTAGCAAACACTCAGTGTACCTAGTGGCATCCTATACGTGGCTATTGGACTTTGCTATAGTCCCACTAGTGCAAAGATATTAGCAGAGCACATCTGCCTGCATTGCACACTCCAACTTTTTTAAACTAAGCAATTTTACTAGCAAACACTCAGTGTACCTAGTGGCATCCTAAACGTGGCTATTGGACTTTGCTATAGTCCCACTAGTGCAAAGACATTTGCAGAGCACGTCTGCCTGCATTGCACACTACAACTCATTGTTACTAAGCCATTATACTAGCAAACAGTCAGTGTACCTAGTTGTATCCTAAACGTGGCTATTGTACTTTTGTCTATTCACAGTATTGGAACGATATTTGCAGCACGTCTGCCTGCATTGCACACTCTAACTTTTTTAAACTCAGCCATTTATAGTAGCAAACACTCAGTGTACCTAGTTGTATCCTAAACGTGGCTATTGTACTTTTGTCAATTCACAGTATTGGAACGATATTTGCAGCACGTCTGCCTGCATTGCACACTCTAACTTTTTTAAACTCAGCCATTATACTAGCAAACACTCAGTGTACCTAGTTGTATCCTAAACGTGGCTATTGTACTTTTGTCAATTCACAGTATTGGAACGTTATTTGCAGCACGTCTGCCTGCATTGCACACTCAAACTTTTTTAAACTCAGCCATTTATAGTAGCAAACACTCAGTGTACCTAGTTGTATCCTAAACGTGGCTATTGTACTTTTGTCAATTCACAGTATTGGAACGTTATTTGCAGCACGTCTGCCTGCATTGCACACTCAAACTTTTTTAAACTCAGCCATTTATAGTAGCAAACACTCAGTGTACCTAGTTGTATCCTAAACGTGGCTATTGTACTTTTGTCTATTCACAGTATTGGAACGTTATTTGCAGCACGTCTGCCTGCATTGCACACTCTAACTTTTTTAAACTCAGCCATTATACTAGCAAACACTCAGTGTACCTAGTTGTATCCTAAACGTGGCTATTTTACTTTTGTCTATTCACAGTATTGGAACGATATTTGCAGCACGTCTGCCTGCATTGCACACTCTAACTTTTTTAAACTCAGCCATTATACTAGCAAACACTCACTGTACCTAGTTGTATCCTAAACGTGGCTATTGTACTTTTGTCAATTCACAGTATTGGAACGTTATTTGCAGCACGTCTGCCTGCATTGCACACTCAAACTTTTTTAAACTCAGCCATTATACTAGCAAACACTCACTGTACCTAGTTGTATCCTAAACGTGGCTATTGTACTTTTGTCAATTCACAGTATTGGAACGTTATTTGCAGCACGTCTGCCTGCATTGCACACTCAAACTTTTTTAAACTCAGCCATTATACTAGCAAACACTCACTGTACCTAGTTGTATCCTAAACGTGGCTATTGTACTTTTGTCAATTCACAGTATTGGAACGTTATTTGCAGCACGTCTGCCTGCATTGCACACTCAAACTTTTTTAAACTCAGCCATTTATAGTAGCAAACACTCAGTGTACCTAGTTGTATCCTAAACGTGGCTATTGTACTTTTGTCTATTCACAGTATTGGAACGTTATTTGCAGCACGTCTGCCTGCATTGCACACTCTAACTTTTTTAAACTCAGCCATTATACTAGCAAACACTCAGTGTACCTAGTTGTATCCTAAACGTGGCTATTTTACTTTTGTCTATTCACAGTATTGGAACGATATTTGCAGCACGTCTGCCTGCATTGCACACTCTAACTTTTTTAAACTCAGCCATTATACTAGCAAACACTCAGTGTACCTAGTTGTATCCTAAACGTGGCTATTGTACTTTTGTCAATTCACAGTATTGGAACGTTATTTGCAGCACGTCTGCCTGCATTGCACACTCTAACTTTTTTAAACTCAGCCATTATACTAGCAAACACTCAGTGTACCTAGTTGTATCCTAAACGTGGCTATTTTACTTTTGTCTATTCACAGTATTGGAACGATATTTGCAGCACGTCTGCCTGCATTGCACACTCTAACTTTTTTAAACTCAGCCATTATACTAGCAAACACTCACTGTACCTAGTTGTATCCTAAACGTGGCTATTGTACTTTTGTCAATTCACAGTATTGGAACGTTATTTGCAGCACGTCTGCCTGCATTGCACACTCAAACTTTTTTAAACTCAGCCATTATACTAGCAAACACTCACTGTACCTAGTTGTATCCTAAACGTGGCTATTGTACTTTTGTCAATTCACAGTATTGGAACGTTATTTGCAGCACGTCTGCCTGCATTGCACACTCAAACTTTTTTAAACTCAGCCATTATACTAGCAAACACTCACTGTACCTAGTTGTATCCTAAACGTGGCTATTGTACTTTTGTCTATTCACACTACTGCAAATCTATGTGCAGCACCTCTGCATGACAACCTCGTGCTCTGTTTTTAATAAGCTATAATGATAGCACAAAATACTGCCATTTTGTGGCATCATAGAACTGGCTGTTGTATTCCATTAGTGCCCCACTGGTGACAAGCTATTTCTAGCACCTCTACATCACACCCTCATGCACATTTAGCTACGCTAATGTTATAGCAAACTCATGGAATTCATTGCTGCATTTCATAATTCGGAGGGATAGAAAGTCAGGCTTCCTTTAGCTTTTCCTTCTGTTCATAGACAGCATCTCCAAGACAAATTTCCCCTCCACGTCTAAGTGTGGAGAGGCAGCTAGTGCGCATGCGTGTGCCGATGTACCCCAGCTGCAGCATAATTACAGTGTTTCGCCTAGTGAGTATGCTCAGCCTGACTGTGCCATTCCTGACGCTAAGTCTTCATTTCGGGATACAGCGCATGCTCCCACACTAAGTGTGAAAAGCCTCTTTGCACAGGTGCTTGCATTCTGTGCCGGGTCTAAGTCCTGTTTTGTGCCTAGACACCATGCTAAAGCTGATAGTCTTTTTTCAGAGACTGTATTTCATGCTACTGAGCATGCTCAGGCACTTCCTGCATCAGAGACTAGGTCCGGTAATGAACTCTTTGGCCCTGGCCCTGATGTGGGGGTCCCATATAGACCACAGGGCATCAGGTGTCCTCCCAAATGGCTTGCAGAGGCCCACACCTATGACTTGTCACCGCATTATTGATGGTCAGACGATGACTGGTGAGGTGTTTGGGTCATGGCAGCCATGAGGTCATCATTGAAGTTGCGTTTCCAAATAGGACGCTAGTTATGCCACTCATGACGTGTCACTCTGCTTTTGTCTCCAGGAGGTGCATTGTGGTTCACCCTGGTTTGGGGCGGACCCAGGTTATAAAAGGGGCTGGAGCCAACAAGGAGGTGCGCAGTCTTCTATTATGCTCCGAAAGAGCACACCTCCATGTGTTGAACCCATTGCGGCTTTAGGCCAGAGGTAGGCAGGGATAGGGTGGTGGATGCAGGCCACCACCACAGTTGGTAACGCAGAACGGTTAAGACCAGCTCCTGTCCTAACAGTCCTGCTTGTGCAGCCCAGTGGCATTAACAGGCCTGCTGCTGCTGATGCGCCTGCTGTCCACAGGTGTGGCCCCTACGCACACGGTCAGCGTACTCAATGGCCCCTGTGTTGTTAACAGGGAGTTCCTGGGCTGGGTGGGCATGTGGACCCTGTGACGCTAACAGGGCTCACAGTCTCCAGATCCGAATGGCGTCTAACTCGGTTCAGGCTACTATTAGTTTCATAGCCACACAGCTCTGTATCCTCCACCAAACCTTCAAGTTGCCAACCTCTCCTTTTCCAACTGGGAGCACGGTGGACACTGACTGCTGAAGGTGATATATACCTTTCTCTTTCTTTTCTTATTAATTTTTGTTATATAGCGGTCACAGATTATATACCACTTTATCCAAATCTGCCAGTCCCACTGTAACAGATGTTGTTTCTTCATCAAATGTTACAGTTGTTTAACCACCAAATCCACGGACCAAAATTTTTTTCCCCTTTCCAACACACCTGTTCCCCTTTCCAACAGCATCTGTCCTTTTTCAACTCATTTTGGGATATGACCAAAAGTGCAACTGTGCAGGGACACCGTACTCAACGCCATCTCAGCACAGCAGCCATCCCTCGGTCCCTCCGATGTGGACAAGTAAAAGACCATTTCCTCCTATCCATGACAAAGTGTTGAGATTCACTCTGTGCAGCACTGGTGTTTAGTGGAAAAGTAGATCTAAGATTGCGTACCACATTCTGCAGATACTCCTGTATACGTGCGTCTATTTCTATGGCAGGAATTAGTTCGCCAAATTTTGTCTTGTACCGGGGATCTAACAGTGTGGCAACCCAGTATTCAGGATTACTTCAAATTCATACAATCCGAGGGTCATGTAGGTAGTGCAGCAAGAAGGCGCTCATGTGTCTTGTGCATCCAGGAGGACCAAGTCCTTGGTGTGTTGGTGGCAGAGAGGTGAGAATCGTGCATCCTTCCTCTGCCCTCTACCCACAACCTCGCACAACCGAAATGTGAGCAAGCTCTCACTTATCTGCTGAGTCTTCCATGCCCATCGCCAGTTCGTCCTCCATTTCTTCATGGGCTCCTGCACTTTCATCAACACTTTTTGCTGATACTATGCGCCCTTGTTAATCCCTCTCCCTCACCATGACTGCCGCATAGGTGCCGCTGACCATCTGGACCTCGTAGATCTTGTTATCCCTTCCGCATATGACTCCTCCTGTACTTCCTCCCCTTCCTCTTGTCCCAACACCTGACTCCGAATAATAATTACAGTGTGCTCCATCATGTAGATGACCAGAATTGTCACGCTGAGAATGACATTGCCAGTGCTAAACATCTTCGTCGACATTTCAAAACTGTGTAGCAGGGTGCATAGGTCCTTGATCTGACACCACTCCAGCAGCGTGATCTGCACCACCTCTGGATCAACTTATCCCAGGCTATATGTCTTACCGTATTTCAGCAGGGCTCTGCGGTGCTGCCACACACGCTGCAACATGTGCAGATTCCAATTCCTGCGTGTCGGAACATCGCATTTCCGGCGTTTAACTGCCAGACCCTAAGACTTCCGGAGTGATGAAAGTTGTTGAGCTGCTGTGTGCGCACGATGGAAGTGAGCACATAGCGAGCGTGCCCGCTGCACAAGGCCATGTAGGCCGTGATGGTGTTTTAAAAATTGCTGGAGAATTCGGATCAACACGTGAGCCATAAAAGGCACGTGTGTCACATTGCCCTGAGGATGGCCCGCAGCCAGGTTTGCATCATTGCCGCACACGGCTGTTAAGTCACCAACGGAGTCCGCTCCGTCAATTTGTACTCCGGTCGCCAGGTGACAACGTGTTCCTTTCATGAATAGTGCTGATGATGGGAGAGTAGTCGATGCCAGCGGCGCAGGTGGACGCAGGTTATGCTCACCCACTGGGCTGCATTACCTTGACAGATGCAGAATCTCTGGCTGAATGTAGCTGGTGGGTATCTCACAGATGAAATACCATCATTCAGCTACAACCAATGGGAAGACACCACACCCTTTTTTATGCCCATCCTGTCTGCAGACCACTGCCAGACATAGCTATGAACCTCTGGTTAATTTTACCCCCAGTTCAGTTTTATGATTTTGTGTGCTTGTTACCTGACTACTTTTCCTGCTTGCTGTTTATGTACCTTGTTGGCCGATACGCATTTCACCTCTGCTTGTTTTCTGATTAAGTCCTGGCCGTCCCATTCTGTTCCTGTTCCTCAATTAATGTTTTGACCCTGCCTGACTACTATTCTCTGTAATAGCGGTGTGACTCACATTTCCCATACATTTCAAAGTAAAACTTTGACCGCCTGATGGCATTGAGCTCTGCTGCCAGCATAGTAAGGAGGTGTGTGGTAGTCCTTGTGCGCAGTTGCAAGGAAGGGTGGCCTGACCACACAGGGTTTGCGCAAAGGTAGAGGACCCACACGAGGTTGAAGAGGCAGAAGCAGTGTATTAACTTCTACATACAGAACAAGGATTGAAACAACTCGTGGGGACGGCAAGACTTGTACAGCAGACCCTTCTCCATCTCTCACCATAGTTTGCCAGTGCCCAGTCAGTGACATGTAATGACCCTGTCTATGCTTACTGGTCCAAGTATCTGTGTTGAAATGCACCCTGTCGCACACAGATTTTCTCAAGGAAGTGGTGATGTTGTGTGCGACATGCCGGTGTAGCGCGGGCATGCTTTTCTTGGAGAAGCAGTGGTGATTGGGCATCTGGTACTGGGGCACAGCGACAGACATAAGGTCTGTAAAATCCTGTGTGTCCACTACGCGTAAAGGCAGCATTTCGGTAGCCAACAGCTTACAGAGGGATAGAGTCAACCACTTAGCTTTGTCATGGGTCGCAGTAAGTGGCCTTTTATTTGACCACATCTGAGGGACAGAGATCTGGCTGCTGTCTGTAGACGGTGTTGAGTAGGGTGTCCCTGGAAAAATGCAGGTTTGTGAGAAAAGTGCAGGCGGAGACATGATGTTGGCTTCATCTTGCCTTCAGATCTGTTCATCTTGTATCATTTTTAAAAAACACAGCAAGCAAGGGTTACTCCAAGCGGAGTCTCCCTTTTTTTCCAAAAATTGGGCCCCACACAGACACCTTATCAGTGGCAGCACTTGTGCCCTAGTTGCAAACAGGATGTTTTGATTTGCATCAAGCACATTCCAAATCCACAAGCATTTACTCTCCCCAGGATGACACAGGGGTAGTAAATTCCTTCTGGATCCATGACTTGTTCATTTTGATGAACGTCAGTCTGTCCACATTGTCACTGGACAGACGCGTGCGCTTATCTGTCAGCACACACCCAGCAGCACTGAAGACACGTTCAGAGACAACGCTGGCAGCTGGACACGACAAAATCTTCGAGGCGTAACTGGAGAGCTCTTGACATTTTTCTAGATTTGAAGCACAAAAGGAGCAAGGCTCCATTTGCAAAGTCATTGCATCGATGTTCATTTGGAGATACTCCTGTATCATCCTCTCCATCCGTTGACTATGTGTCAGACTTGTTGTCTCTGGTGGCCTTGCAAAGGAGGGTCTAAAAAAATTATGAAAAGATTCCATAAAATTGCTGTTACCAGCACCAGATACGGTCCTACTGGTACGGGTAGACTGTTGAAGATGACGAGGCCGTCCCATGTTTGTCAAGTTACAACTGGGAGAATCACTCCCTTCACCTGCACGGTTGTTTGGTGGAAAAGCCGAGCTAAGATCGAGTAACAGCTTCTGCTGATACTCCTGCATACGTGCGTCCCTTTCTATGGGTGGAATTATGTCACAAAATTTGGACTTGTCCCGGGGATCTAATAGTGTGGCAAGCCAGTAGTCATCATCACTTCTAATTTTGACAATACGAGGGTCATGTTGGAGGTAGTGCAACAAGAAGGCACTCATGTGTCTTGCGCAGCCATGCGCACCAAGTCCACGCTGTGTTTGTGGCATAGAGGTGCTAACCGTTCTTTCTTCCTCTGTCATCTCCCCCCAACCTCTTTCAACTGAAATTTGACCAAGGTCCCCCTCATCTGCTGAGTCTTCCATGTCCATGGACAGTTCGTCCTCCATATCTTCATGTCCTCCTGCACCTTCCTCAACATCTCACCTGCTACCATGCGCCCTTGTTGATCCCTGTCCCCCATGGTCCCATGCCTGCCGCGTTGGTGATGATGAACGTCTGGACCTTGGTGATGTTGTTGTGTCTTGCGCATATGAATCCTCCTGTAGTTCCTCCCCTTCCTGTTGTCCCACCCCCTGACTACGAATAGTGTTTAGCGTGTGCTCCAGCATGTAAATGACTGTAATCGTCATGCTGATAATGGCATTGTCAGCGCTAAACATATTCGTCGCCATGTCGAAACTGTGCAGAAGGGTGCATAGGTCCTTGATCTGAGATCACTCCATCAGGGTGATCTGCCCCACTTCTGCATCTCGTTGGCCCAGGCTATACATCATGACGTATTGCACCAGGGCTCGCCGGTGCTGCCACAGTCGCTGTAACATGTGGAGAGTTGAATTCCAGCGTGTCGCCACATCGCATTTCAGGCGATGAACCGGCAGGCCGAAAGACTTCTGGAGCGATGCAAGTCGCTCAGGTGCGGCGGTTGAACGGCGGAAGTGAGCACTGCAGACAGTTTCCGTGCCCTGGTCAGAAGGCCATCTAGGCCGGGATAGTGTGTTAAAAATTGCTGGACAACAAGGTTAAACACGTGAGCCATACAAGGCACGTGTGTCACCTTGCCCAGGCGAAGGGCCGCACCCAGGTTTGCAGCATTGTCGCACACGGCCTTACCAGGCTGCAGGTTGAGTGGAGACAACCATTTATCAAAATCAGTCTCCAGAGCTGCCCACAACTCAGTCGCTGTGTGACTCCTATTTCAAAGACATGTCAAGCTAAAGACCGCCTGATGCCGTTGCGCTCTGCTACCAGCATAGTAATGAGGGGTGCGTGATTCCTTCTGCGCAGTGAGAACGCTGGTGGCCTGACCAGGCAGGCTTGGGGCGGAGGTGGAGGACCCAGATGAGGTGGAGGATGCAGAAGCAGTGGCGGAACTTGGACAGACAGAGGATTGACACACAAGTCGTGGGGACGGCAAGACTTGTGCAGCAGACCCTTCACCATCTATCACCATAGTTACCCAGTGGCCAGTCAGCGACATGTAACGTCCCTGTCCATGCTTACTGGTCCAAGTATCGGTGGTGAAATGCACCCGTTCACACACAGAGTTTCTCAAGGAAGCGGTGATGTTGTGTGCGACATGCTGGTGTAGCGCGGGCACACCTTTCTTAGAGAAGTAGTGGCGACTAGGCATCTGGTACTGGGGCACAGCGACAGACATAAGGTCTCTAAAATCCTGTGTGTCCACTAGGCGGAAAGGCAGCATTTCTGTAGTCAACAGCTTACAGAGGGATAGAGTCAACCTCTTCGCTTTGTCATGGGTCGCAGGAAGTGGCCTTTTATTTGACCACATCTGAGGGACAGAGATCTGGCTGCTGTGTGTAGACGGTGTTGAGTCGGGTGTCCCTGGAAAAATGCAGCTTTGTGAGGAAAGTGCAGGCGGAGACATGATGTTGCCTTCATCCAAAGTTGGTGCTATCGATGTCTGAGAGAGCTGTACACACTCACTTGTTTCCCCTTCCAAACCAACTGACGACCTACCAAGCAAACTGCCTGTTGCGGTTACAGTGGTGGAAGTTGTGGGTGGAAAAACAGGTGTGACAGCTGTCCCCACAGTCCTAGAAGATGACGAGCGCGCGGATGCACTGGAAGGGGCAGGCGGTGGATGGTTCGCTCCGCTAGGCCGCATTGCAGCACGGTGAGCTTCCCATCGGGCCATATGATATTTATTCATGTGACGATTCATGGAAGAAGTTGTCAAACTGCTGAGGTTTTGACCTCTACTAAGAGAACCATGACAAATTTTACAGATCACATAATTTGGGCGATCTTTTTCTATGTCAAAAAAGGACCTGGCTAGGCAAGGCTTAGAGGCCATGCGACCTGTTGATCCACCCCGAATAATGCTCAGAGGCAGAGTGGTGGCTGAGGATGCAGTTGTAGACGTGCTACCAGTGCTCCGACTGTGTCCAGGAAGGCGCCAGGTTACTTCGACGTCGGTTGCATCCTCCTCCACCGCCTCTGTTGACCTCCTCGAGTGTCTGACTGTGGGTTGACAGTAGGTGTGATCTAGAACTTAATCATCAATTGTTGTGTTTGCACTCCCCTACCCCTCAGACCGAGTTTCTTCTTGCCCTGACCGAATATTTAAGTTGTCATCCCAATCGGGTATCTGCGTCTCATCTTCATCAGTATGTTCCTCATTGCCTATAACCACAGTTGTTGGAAAGGCAGCATTTTGGTAGCCAACAGTTTGCATATGATGAAAGTCAACCTCCAAGCCATTTCATGCCCTTCTAAAAGCATGTAAAACACAGCGAGGGGACTCCAACCACAGTCTCCCTCGTTGCCACTAACTGGGCCACACACACCCCACTTGACTGGCATCGGTTGAGCCCCCTTTTGAAAAAGAAAAAGATGCTTTGCATGAAGCACTCTCAAAAATACGCGTGCCTTTCCCGTCCCCTGGCTGACCCAGGGGAAGAAAAGTCCTCTGAGAGCCATGACTTGTTCATCTTGGTTCTTTTAGAGACACAGCGAGGCAACTCCAACCACAGTCTCCCTCGTTGCCACTAACTGGGCCACACACACCCCACTTGACTGGCATCGGTTGAGCCCCCTTTTGAAAAAGAAAAAGATGCTTTGCATGAAGCACTCTCAAAAATACGCGTGCCTTTCCCGTCCCCTGGCTGACCCAGGGGAAGAAAAGTCCTCTGAGAGCCATGACTTGTTCATCTTGGTTCTTTTAGAGACACAGCGAGGGGACTCCAACCACAGTCTCCCTCGTTGCCACTAACTGGGCCACACACACCCCACTTGACTGGCATCGGTTGACCCCCCCTTTTGACAAAGAAAAAGATGCTTTGCATGAAGCACTCTCAAAAATACGCGTGCCTTTCCCGTCCCCTGGCTGACCCAGGGGAAGAAAAGTCCTCTGAGAGCCATGACTTGTTCATCTTGGTTCTTTTAGAGACACAGCGAGGGGACTCCAACCACAGTCTCCCTCGTTGCCACTAACTGGGCCACACACACCCCACTTGACTGGCATCGGTTGAGCCCCCTTTTGAAAAAGAAAAAGATGCTTTGCATGAAGCACTCTCAAAAATACGCGTGCCTTTCCCGTCCCCTGGCTGACCCAGGGGAAGAAAAGTCCTCTGAGAGCCATGACTTGTTCATCTTGGTTCTTTTAGAGACACAGCGAGGGGACTCCAACCACAGTCTCCCTCGTTGCCACTAACTGGGCCACACACACCCCACTTGACTGGCATCGGTTGAGCCCCCTTTTGAAAAAGAAAAAGATGCTTTGCATGAAGCACTCTCAAAAATACGCGTGCCTTTCCCGTCCCCTGGCTGACCCAGGGGAAGAAAAGTCCTCTGAGAGCCATGACTTGTTCATCTTGGTTCTTTTAGAGACACAGCGAGGGGACTCCAACCACAGTCTCCCTCGTTGACACTAACTGGGCCACACACACCCCACTTGACTGGCATCGGTTGACCCCCCCTTTTGACAAAGAAAAAGATGCTTTGCATGAAGCACTCTCAAAAATACGCGTGCCTTTCCCGTCCCCTGGCTGACCCAGGGGAAGAAAAGTCCTCTGAGAGCCATGACTTGTTCATCTTGGTTCTTTTAGAGACACAGCGAGGGGACTCCAACCACAGTCTCCCTCGTTGCCACTAACTGGGCCGCACACACCCCACTTGACTGGCATCGGTTGACCCCCCCTTTTGACAAAGAAAAAGATGCTTTGCATGAAGCACTCTCAAAAATACGCGTGCCTTTCCCGTCCCCTGGCTGACCCAGGGGAAGAAAAGTCCTCTGAGAGCCATGACTTGTTCATCTTGGTTCTTTTAGAGACACAGCGAGGGGACTCCAACCACAGTCTCCCTCGTTGCCACTAACTGGGCCACACACACCCCACTTGACTGGCATCGGTTGACCCCCCCTTTTGACAAAGAAAAAGATGCTTTGCATGAAGCACTCTCAAAAATACGCGTGCCTTTCCCGTCCCCTGGCTGACCCAGGGGAAGAAAAGTCCTCTGAGAGCCATGACTTGTTCATCTTGGTTCTTTTAGAGACACAGCGAGGGGACTCCAACCACAGTCTCCCTCGTTGCCACTAACTGGGCCACACACACCCCACTTGACTGGCATCGGTTGAGCCCCCTTTTGAAAAAGAAAAAGATGCTTTGCATGAAGCACTCTCAAAAATACGCGTGCCTTTCCCGTCCCCTGGCTGACCCAGGGGAAGAAAAGTCCTCTGAGAGCCATGACTTGTTCATCTTGGTTCTTTTAGAGACACAGCGAGGGGACTCCAACCACAGTCTCCCTCGTTGCCACTAACTGGGCCACACACACCCCACTTGACTGGCATCGGTTGACCCCCCCTTTTGACAAAGAAAAAGATGCTTTGCATGAAGCACTCTCAAAAATACGCGTGCCTTTCCCGTCCCCTGGCTGACCCAGGGGAAGAAAAGTCCTCTGAGAGCCATGACTTGTTCATCTTGGTTCTTTTAGAGACACAGCGAGGGGACTCCAACCATAGTCTCCCTCGTTGCCACTAACTGGGCCACACACACCCCACTTGACTGGCATCGGTTGAGCCCCCTTTTGAAAAAGAAAAAGATGCTTTGCATGAAGCACTCTCAAAAATACGCGTGCCTTTCCCGTCCCCTGGCTGACCCAGGGGAAGAAAAGTCCTCTGAGAGCCATGACTTGTTCATCTTGGTTCTTTTAGAGACACAGCGAGGGGACTCCAACCACAGTCTCCCTCGTTGCCACTAACTGGGCCACACACACCCCACTTGACTGGCATCGGTTGACCCCCCCTTTTGACAAAGAAAAAGATGCTTTGCATGAAGCACTCTCAAAAATACGCGTGCCTTTCCCGTCCCCTGGCTGACCCAGGGGAAGAAAAGTCCTCTGAGAGCCATGACTTGTTCATCTTGGTTCTTTTAGAGACACAGCGAGGGGACTCCAACCACAGTCTCCCTCGTTGCCACTAACTGGGCCACACACACCCCACTTGACTGGCATCGGTTGACCCCCCCTTTTGACAAAGAAAAAGATGCTTTTCATGAAGCACTCTCAAAAATACGCGTGCCTTTCCCGTCCCCTGGCTGACCCAGGGGAAGAAAAGTCCTCTGAGAGCCATGACTTGTTCATCTTGGTTCTTTTAGAGACACAGCGAGGGGACTCCAACCACAGTCTCCCTCGTTGCCACTAACTGGGCCACACACACCCCACTTGACTGGCATCGGTTGAGCCCCCTTTTGAAAAAGAAAAAGATGCTTTGCATGAAGCACTCTCAAAAATACGCGTGCCTTTCCCGTCCCCTGGCTGACCCAGGGGAAGAAAAGTCCTCTGAGAGCCATGACTTGTTCATCTTGGTTCTTTTAGAGACACAGCGAGGGGACTCCAACCACAGTCTCCCTCGTTGCCACTAACTGGGCCACACACACCCCACTTGACTGGCATCGGTTGAGCCCCCTTTTGAAAAAGAAAAAGATGCTTTGCATGAAGCACTCTCAAAAATACGCGTGCCTTTCCCGTCCCCTGGCTGACCCAGGGGAAGAAAAGTCCTCTGAGAGCCATGACTTGTTCATCTTGGTTCTTTTAGAGACACAGCGAGGGGACTCCAACCACAGTCTCCCTCGTTGCCACTAACTGGGCCACACACACCCCACTTGACTGGCATCGGTTGACCCCCCCTTTTGACAAAGAAAAAGATGCTTTGCATGAAGCACTCTCAAAAATACGCGTGCCTTTCCCGTCCCCTGGCTGACCCAGGGGAAGAAAAGTCCTCTGAGAGCCATGACTTGTTCATCTTGGTTCTTTTAGAGACACAGCGAGGGGACTCCAACCACAGTCTCCCTCGTTGCCACTAACTGGGCCACACACACCCCACTTGACTGGCATCGGTTGACCCCCCCTTTTGACAAAGAAAAAGATGCTTTTCATGAAGCACTCTCAAAAATACGCGTGCCTTTCCCGTCCCCTGGCTGACCCAGGGGAAGAAAAGTCCTCTGAGAGCCATGACTTGTTCATCTTGGTTCTTTTAGAGACACAGCGAGGGGACTCCAACCACAGTCTCCCTCGTTGCCACTAACTGGGCCACACACACCCCACTTGACTGGCATCGGTTGAGCCCCCTTTTGAAAAAGAAAAAGATGCTTTGCATGAAGCACTCTCAAAAATACGCGTGCCTTTCCCGTCCCCTGGCTGACCCAGGGGAAGAAAAGTCCTCTGAGAGCCATGACTTGTTCATCTTGGTTCTTTTAGAGACACAGCGAGGGGACTCCAACCACAGTCTCCCTCGTTGCCACTAACTGGGCCACACACACCCCACTTGACTGGCATCGGTTGAGCCCCCTTTTGAAAAAGAAAAAGATGCTTTGCATGAAGCACTCTCAAAAATACGCGTGCCTTTCCCGTCCCCTGGCTGACCCAGGGGAAGAAAAGTCCTCTGAGAGCCATGACTTGTTCATCTTGGTTCTTTTAGAGACACAGCGAGGGGACTCCAACCACAGTCTCCCTCGTTGCCACTAACTGGGCCACACACACCCCACTTGACTGGCATCGGTTGAGCCCCCCTTTTGACAAAGAAAAAGATGCTTTGCATGAAGCACTCTCAAAAATACGCGTGCCTTTCGCCTCCCCTGGCTGACCCAGGGGAAGAAAAGTCCTCTGAGAGCCAGGTCCACATTGTCAGTGGACAGACACGTGTGCTTATCTGCCAGCAGACCCCCAGCAGCACTGAAGACAGGTTCCGAGAGAACGCTGGCTGCAGGACACGACAAGATCCTCAAGGCGTACGTGGCGAGCTCAGGCAATTTATCCAGATTGGAAGCCTAAAATGAGCAGGGCTCAAGTTGCACAATAATGGAATCGATGTTTCTTTGCATATACTCATATATCTGTGTGTCTCCCTCTTTTTCCTTGTCCAGCTGTTTTGTTTTCACATGAGTATATGTCCTTGTCACTTTCCCATGTGTTTGTGTTATGTTGTGAGTTGTTTGTCACCTTTTGGACACCTTTCAGGGTGTTTTCTAGGTGTTTTACTGTGTTTGTGATTGCCTGCCATTGTTTCCTATGGGCTCGAGTTCGGTTCGTCGAACGTTCGACGAGCCGAACTCGAGCCAGACCCCCCGTTCGGCGAACCGCCTCGAGCCGAACCGGGACCGGTTCGCTCATCTCTACTTATGACCATGTAATATTTCAGTTTTTGTTGTTGAATAAATTTGCAAAAATTTCTACATTTCTGTTATTTTCTGTCAAGATGGGGTGCAGAGTGTACATTAATGAGAAAAAAATGAACTTTTTTGAATCTACCAAATGTCTGCAACTAAACAAAGAGTGAAACATGTAAAGGGGTCTGAATACTTTCTATACCCACTGTATGTATATATGTATGTATATACTGATGTTTTTCTGCAGAAGCTATTATTTTGTTGACTTGAGGTATGCTAAGGGTCATTGTCATGCTAAAATTCCTCTTCATCTGTTTAAAAGTGGCCTCAAGGTTTTGTTTTTGTTAAATATTTGACACTGTTCATAATTCTCTCTACCTTGACTAAATTCACATTTCAAGCTCCTAAAAAGTCTTCTATCCTACCTCTCAGACCAAACATATGAAGAATACGGGAGATTTTGTCACATGCAATAAAAAAAACAGTACTTGCCAGAAATTCCTGCAGCTCCTTTAATGTTGCTATAGCGCTCTTGACAGCCTACCAGACCAATTTCCTTCTTATCCTTTTGTCAATTTTTGAGGGTGTCTGAATACTTATGACCACATGATATTTCAGTTTTCCTTTTTATAAAATTTGCAAAAATGTCTACATTTCTGTTTTTTTTCTGTCAAGATGGGGTGCAGAGTATACGTTAATGAGAAAAAAAATGAACTTTTTTGAATTTACCAAATGGCTGCAATGAAACAAAGAGTGAAAAATTTAAAGTGGTCTGAATACTTTCCATACCCACTGTATATAAATACAATCTGCAAATTCACTGCTCCCTCCTCCCACCTCTCAGTGCTGCATCAGTGATAGTAAATCTCAACTGAATTTTCACTGCTATTCACACCCATTCTCCCTCCCACCTCTCAGCAGTGATAGTGAATGCACTGAGACGTGGGAGAGGGAACAGTGAATATGCAAATTGTATTTATATACACTTGACTAGCATACAGGAGACACTGAATTCTACAGAGATTACAATAAGAAAACAGGATAAGGTAGAGCTATAAAACTTACTGATCCTGAAAGGTTTCAAGCGTTATTTAAAGATGACATTAGTATTAGTCCTCAAAATCACCATAAAGATTCCCTTTAAGTTTGTCTTAAACGTGCACATAACTACTTATATTCACAAAGTGTATATGTGAGAAGAGCATATCTTGAGCAAATTCGATGAAAAATTGTGAGAATTTCGATTTCCGTAAAAAAATATTTCAGTGTAAACTGAACGAGCCGCGACTGTCAAAGTTTATTCTGCTCTGATGAAATATCCCGAACTCAAACTGTAATAAGCAGATGAGCTGGAAATGGACTTAGAATCAATAATAAATCATACTCTCATAGCCACTCAGCTCCCTGCTGGTCCTCCACCGGTTTGCTATGCCCCGCTCAAGTCTTCCCTGACATACATCATGATATCAGAATATGCATCAATGCCTTGCCAGCACAAAGAAACACAGCGTTGGAGCAGAAGACATCAGAGGACTATAGAGGAGCTGCAATGGTAGTACCAGGTAAGGGGCTATATCAGAAGGATTTATTGTTTTTAACACAGTTTCCGGCCCATGTCAATCAATTGAAGATGGTGCAGCAGGACTTCACTCCTGTCATGTCTGACAAAATTCTGTACCTCATGCATTCTGCCCACACTTCACATAATATTGTGCAGCTTAATTCAGGGGCTGGAGTAAATTCAGGACCCAGCCATCCCTAGTACACCTCCTGGCATTATAAATGATGCATAATCACATATGCTCTAATGACTGAAGAATAGAGCATGGACTCAATGGATTTGCAAAATGGCTTTATCCAAGGTAAAATATCTAGAGCCCTTTACATTTTCCTAATAAAACACATTACACCCTCTTTGCCACTGATTGCTTTATATATCTATGTAGACATTTTTAGATAAATACGTGCACATATAAATAAAGGCCCCGTTACACGCTACGATTTATCTGACGATCTCAGTAGCGATGTGACACGCCCAAACATTATTATGATTTGCCGAGATCGCACATAGGTCGTTTATTTGCGGTCACACGTAACGATCTCACAAACGACGCAACAGAGATCAGCGATATATTGTTTGACCAAGGCAGTCCATTGGATGTTTTTCATCGTTGGCAGGCTGTCAAACGTACCAATATGTCTGCTGTGATCCAAACAATGAATAATATTTTGAAACTTAACGACGTATCAACGATCAACAATTTTCAACCTATTTGCGATCGTTCGGAGTCGCACGTAGGTGTCACACGCAACGACGTCGCTAAGGATGCCGGATGTGCGTCACGGAATCCATGACCCCGACGACATATTGTCAGATAAATCGTAGCGTGTAACGCCGGCTTTAGACTTGAAGTTCTCTCTTTCTCTCCGCACAAAGACATAAATGTAGATACAGCAAATGAAATAAGTACTGAACACCAATTTTCACCAGTTTTCAAAATAAATATATTTGTAATGGTGCTATTTACATGAATTTCTCACTAGATGTCAGTAACAAACCATCCAATTCACACAGGTAAAGAAATCAAACCATAGACTTCTATAAACTTAAAGATGTGTAATAATTATAAATGACACAAGGAAAAAGTATTGAACACATGACAAAAGAGAAATGCAAAAAGTCATGGAAAGTCATGACACCAGCTGAAATCTGACAATAATTAGAAAGCAATCCTGCCATTTAATGAAAAATAATATCAGCTGGTTTAGCTATAAAAAGGTGTCTCATTACCATGGTGTCACAGAAGAAACATCTCATGATAGTTAAAACCAGTGAGCTTTATAAAGACCTTTGCAATCTTATTGTTGCAAAACATACTCATGGCATTGGATACAGGAGAGTTTCTAACCTACTGAAGGGTTCAGTGACTGTTGGGACCGTAATCCGGAAGTGCAAAGAACATCATTTCATCATAATCCAAACAATCATGCAATAATCATAGAATGTTAGAATTGGAAGTGACCTCCAGGGTCAACGTGTCCAACCCCCTGCTCAATGTAGGATTTACTAAACCATCTCAGATAGATGTCTGTCCAGCGTCTGCTTGAAGACTTTGATTGAAGGAGAACATACAACCTCTCGTAGCATCCTATTCCACTCATTGATTACCCTCACTGTCAAAACGTTTTGTTTCTAATATCTAATCTACATATTCTCCCCTTCAGTTTCATTCAATTGCTTCTCGTCTTCACATGTGCAAATGAGAATAAGGATGATCTCTCTACACTGTGACATCCCTGAAAAAAGAACCAATAAAGAAATAGCCAACAAGGACAACAGATATAACAATAACATTTATTAATCAAATTTCCATGTATTAAAATGTAAAAATGCAAGGAAGAGAGTAATGATAAAAGCGCAAACAAGCACCACAGAGCTCAGCAAGGTTAAATGTAAGCAGAAAAATTCCTTTTGACTATATCAGTGAATAATATAACAGAATATATAAAGCTATAAATATATAATGTAAAAAAGAAATCAAACAAGCAAAACTAGCTACTGAAACAAAAATCGCCAATGACATCTTTTATAAATACATTAATGCCAAAAGGAAAACAAAGGATAGTATCGTACCCTTAAACTATAATAACATATTAGTTATAGAGGACAAACATAAGACTGAGATATTAAACAGGCATTTCTCATCTGTGTTCACCAAGGAACTGACTGTACCATGGATCATTCAACAAGTGAAAAATCAAAGTTCACCACCCGATATAATTAATTTAACACAAAATGAAGTACGCCTACGTCTGAGTACATTAAACATTGACAAATCCCCAGGGCCAGATGGCATTCATCCACGCATATTGAGGGAATTGAGCTCTGTAATCGACAGACCGCTGTATCTCATCTTTTTAGACTCGCTTGTAACAGGGTTGGTGCCTCAGGATTGGAGGATTGCTGATGTGGTACCGATATTTAAGAAAGGTAAGAGGGTAGATCCAGGCAACTACCGTCCAGTAAGCCTGACATCAGTAGTATGCAAAGTTTTTGAGGGCATTTTAAGGGATGACATGCAAAAATATATTGCAGAAAATAATATAATAACTGACAAACAGCATGGATTCATGAAAGATAAGTCGTATCTAACCAACCTGTTGGGGTTTTATGAGGGGGTAAGTGCAAACCTGGATATTGGTAATGCAGCTGATTTGATTTATTTGGGCTTTGCAAAGGCATTTGATACTGTACCACATAATAGCCTTATACTAAAGCTCCAGAAGCAAGGACTAGAGGAAACTATATGCAACTGGGTAAGGAATTGGCTAAAAGATAGGAAACAAAGAGTAGTCATAAATGGTACATTCTCTAAATGGGCTATAGTAAGCAGTTGGGTGAGATCTGTGCTAGGACCGATGCTTTTTAATCTCTTTATTAATGGCCTTGTGGATAGGATTGATAGTAAAGTGTCAATCTTTGCTGATGACACCAAACTATGTAGGATATTAAAAACTGACCTTGATAGTATAATATTACAAAAAGATCTGGATAAGATGTCAGAATGGGCAGATACTTGGAAATGAGATTTAATGTTGATAAATGTAAAGTAATGCACCTAGGACGGAGTAATCCTATAACTGCGTATACATTAAATGGAAGTAAACTCGGGACTACAGAACAGGAGAAGGACTTGGGTATTCTCATTACAAATAAGCTGAGCAGCAGCACTCAATGTCAAGCAGCAGCTGCTAGAACAAACAAGATTTTAGGGTGTATAAAAAGAGAGATTAGATCCCGTGATCCCAACGTATTGTTACCCCTCTATAAATCACTTGTAAGGCAACATCTGGAATATGGGATCCAGTTTTGGGCTCCACATTTTAAAAAGGACATTCAGAAGTTTGAGTCAGTTGAAAGGCGGGCAACTAGGCTCCTATAAGGGATGGAAGGCCTCCCATATGATGACAGGTTGAAAAAGTTAGATTTGTTTAGCTTAGAAAAAAGATGTCTCAGAGGAGATCTCATTTATAAGTATAAATACATGTGTGGTCAATATAAAGGACTGGCACATGACTTATTTCTTCCAAAGACAATACTAAGGACCAGGGGGCACTCACTGCGAGTGGAAGAAAAGCGATTCCGACAGCTAAATAGGAAAGGGTTCTTTACAGTTAGAGCAGTCAGACTGTGGAATGCCCTACCAGAGGTAGTAATGGTAGATACTATAACAGCTTTTAAAAAAGGGCTGGATGATTTCCTCAGTACACAACACATTGTTGGTTATAAATGACTTAGAGACCAAATGTAGGGTGGAAGAAGGTTGAACTAGATAGACCTAGGTCTTTTTTTCAACCTAAGTAACTATGTACCTATGTAAATATTGATATAGAAGGGTTAATAGTTTCTATATTTCTTCATTAAAGATATTTTATTGTTATTAGTAAGTATATCTGGTGGTAGTTCATAGTCATTATGGAGCCTTCGGAATAAGAGACAGGCTCAAGGATTATTTTTGTCTCTAAATGTTCTTCTTATCTTCTTCTTATCTCATATGCATGACTCTACATTTTTGTTTTGCTAAAACTTAAAGGTCATATGAGCAACTTGTAAAGTCCAGCTAGAAGCCTTATTTGCAATATCACATTGATCTGTAAATGGTATAAATAAAGTGTACTTTGGTTAAATAAACAGAAAATTGATCATGCCCACATGGATGCTGGTCTTTTTCTCCGAGCGCTCGATCTTGATTAGGTCTGAAGAGGCCTAATTGAGAAGACCTCACTGGTGATCCCATAAGCTGACTTGTGACAAAACAGAACAGCTACAACAGTTTTTGGTGCCCAACGTAGAGCCGTGGCCAACCAGCCTATTCGGAAGAAGTTTTGGGGACTCTGGAGACAGTGAAATTTCAGCTGCAGCAAGGTGAGAAGCTTTATTCTTACACTTTATTTCACTCTCTCTGATTTCCCGAATATTCTGGGTAAGGCTGTACACACGGTTCAAGAACTCTGGCATCACCAGTGAGTATTGTTTTTTCATGCATGTCTGAATGAGAGTTGAAATATAGAGTAATAAGATAATCTGTTGTCCGTCCATTAACTGATTGCATAGATTGCATAGCACGGAATTTGGGACAGTCTCTGTATAATTACATTTGCTGTGTTGCTGTGTTTTGTGTTTTGCTTTGGTCATCTTTGCATCTTTGATGGGCAATACACTGGTCTAGGGATATGTGTTCATGAGTGGTTTCATATTAATGCCTAGATAAAGTAGGCAGGCAATAGGTTGTTGTATATTGATGAGAAGTTTCTGAATAACAAAGTGATGAGAAATTGAGATAAGAGACTTGGTGAAATAATATGTATGTATAAGTTTAATGGTTATAGGTCATACTGTGGACTGTGAAAAGATGTTCCGGTTGTGAAATGTCACAGGGCATAGCCATATAGAGTATTTGAGTGGATACCTGACATATGTATGTTTTCCCATCAGTGTCAAGAGCGGTTTAGATAATTTTATTTGCATGTGAGGTTAACTGATCCTTGGAAGGTGTATTGTTACATATGTTTCTGGAATCAATGAATGAGTAGGACAAGTGGTCCTGGGATCTGTCCTTATAGTGAGATATTGTGTGTTTCTTCCCCTCAAAATGGGGATGAAGGTTTTATAGCAAAGTAGAATATTACTACTGTGAAGGTATATAAGTAGTCTCAATTTTCTGCTGGGATTGTGTATTATACCAGTGGGTATTAGGATTGTGTTTTGGAAAGCTGAATCTGGACGAGATAACACTCTTGCTAAACAAACTGTGCGCTGACATTCTTTTGGGAGGGGTCAAGTGAACAGCTGCGCGATTTTCTGCCCTCTGTGAGAAGTCAGCTCTGTTAATTGTTTTGGTTTAACTCTAGTTTACGTTCGTTGCTGGAATACTTTGTAAAGGACCAGCATGGAGTAGCCAACTGCACATCAGGTCTAAGTGGGTTAGAGAGCATTTGTGGCCTTCCCACTTACATGGAGGTGGTCTAGCAGGTGAGAGGACTATCACACCTGGTCCTTCCTGCTTTAGTCATCTGGTCTATTGGGTGAGAGGTGTTTTTTAACCCTTCCCAATACGCCCTACAAGTGTAGCAGGTGAGAGTGAATGCTGATTGAGCCTTCTTGCTACCACTTGAGAGCCCATTCTGACTTGCCAGGAGACGTGTGGCCTGTTAACAAGGTTCAGGGACACTGAGAGGGCATTTGCAGAAAGGTGGGCTGTGTGGGAATAAGTTGAAGCCATGGGCAACTTGTTCAGTGTGCAGTGTGGGGCTCCTGCAGGATCCAAAACAGCCAAACAGATAGTGCAAGAAAGAGAAGGCAAAGAAGCAGTGAAAAATATCAGACCAATACTCAGAAATGCAGACATGCCAGAGTGTGGGTGTTTGGATGTTGAGAAATGGCACAGATTCAGGGAAGAGGTGCAGCATTGTGGATGTAAAGAAATAACAGTGGGATGTATTATTATATTATTGTTATGTAAAGTGTATTATAAATGTTTTAATGCACCAAGAGCAAAAACTGTGACTGCTACCGCCCCCCCTTCACATGATCAGAAACCCAGACCAGATGAATGGACTTGTAAACATTGTAGTCAGAAAAACCCAGACTGGAGAAGTACTTGTGCTACGTGTAGTGTTACTCGCCCTAAGCAGATTGCACTAAATCCTGTTCGAACCAGATCACATGTGATGACAGAGGACGCTGACACTGAGACAGAGGTAGTGAAGGAATTGAGTTTTGGGGAGGAAGCTGGACATTACTCTGACGGTGAGGAAAGAAAACAGTTATCTGACCCTGAAGACCAACCTTTCCCTCTTTCCCTGACTGACGTAATACAGCAGGAAGGGGAGAGTATAGAGACGTACTTTTGGAGGTTACAGCTGAAGTGGGCAGACGTGGGGTACAAAGTCAGAACCTCCCTTAATGACAAAATACTGATGAGTATATTTGTTAACGGTATGAATAAGTTTTTACGAGAAGCAGTACAGACAGCCAGACCTGAGTGGAGAAACATGGACCCAACAGACCTTCTGCAAGTAGCTAAGGGAATTGAACTGACAAAATGCAAGCGACCAGTTATGTATGCTAGAGCACAAGGAAAACAGTGGAAGCAGAGAGGGAGGGCACCAGGTGACCGAGTGACCGTACAGTGCTGGAATTGTGGACAGAATGGACATTACGCCAGACAGTGCAAAAACCCCAAATAGGAGAGGGAGCAGACTGACTCTCCTCCTTCCTTCCCTCCTCCTTTGCCTCTGGCCTAGGAAACTGGTGACCACGAAGGGACTGGAGGGATTGGTGTTTGAAATTCCCTTGATAAAACAGTATCCCTTAAGCCCAGCCAAATCAATGGCCCTGACCAGAGAATATGTGCAAGCAGGGGCTCTAGTACAAAGGTCCTCCCCCCTGTAACACTCCCTTGTATCCAATCAAGAAAAAAAGGGCCCAAAGGTTCCCCTGACACGTACAGAATGGTGCATGATTTGAGAGCTGTCAATGCTGTCACTGAGAGTGTAACACCAATTGTTCCAAACCCACATACCTTACTGTCACAAATCCCAGGGACCTCCAAATGTTTTACAGTAATTGATTGGGCAAATGCATTTTTCTCTGTGCCTCTGTGGCGCCCCTGACCTGGTCAGGCACCACAGAGTATTGCACCCATGCGGGGACAATGCTTCCAGGTAATTTCCAAAGGCCAGGATGAGGTGCACACACAAACACATAGTGACCAGGTCTCCCACACCACTAGAAGGGACCCTTGGGTAGCCAATAGGGGTTAACTTTCAATTCCCAGCTAGGGGTGTGTTCAGAGGCTGGTTGCTAGGAAGCAGGAGAGAGGAAGTGAAGAAGGAGTCTGGAGTTTGAAGGGTGTGGAAGGAAGCAGAGAGGGGGCTCTGGTGTCGGCCAGGTCCTGAGGAGGGCAGTAGCTGGAAGCGGGGGAGAAAGGGTACCGTGGGTCGGCCTGAAAGACATCCAGAGAGAAGGGTGGCTGAGTACGGAGATCCTGGTATCCGAGCACGCAAGGGGAAACAGATCCCCAGTACAGGCAGCAAATCATCCAGAGCTGCTTAACCTACAGGTGGGGGTACTTCATGCCCTCACCACTACTACACCGAGCTCGAGCCAAACAGCAATCACCAGGCCCATAAGGGGACAGGGCCCGAAGCCATCCCACCAAGGCCACGCTGCCGGCAGACGGGCCAGAGAGAGGGGAGCAGGGTAGTAACAGCTTCCCTGGAGGAGTCCTACCACGCTTCAAGCAAGGGATCCTCCCAAACAAAAAAGAGTGCAAGGAGGGCGAGTGGACAGCTACCCTCAGAACGGCCTCCTGGAATTCCTGGTTCCACCTGGTTATCACAGTGCCGCCCGGGCATCTCACCGTGACCTCCAAACAGTGAGTAAACACGTTAAAAGACTTCTTGGACTGTGTTTGAGTCATTCTGCGACCTGTGGTCCCACACACGTACACAGGGACCTGGGGCTTGCCTTACTCTCAGGAGGCTATTACAACCGACTGCACCCACCATCAGCCCCAGGCATCCCTTAACCTGCAGTGGCGGTCCTCACTGACCGCAATTCTGAGAGTGGTGTCACGACAAATCCCAAAACGAAGGTTCCCTACCTGTGACCAGACCGTCCCATCCCGTGGAGTCCCTAAGGGTAATACACTGCTGCACCGCACCTGTAGGGCTTCACACCTCTACCCCCTGACTGTCAGTATCTTTTTGCCTTCACACATGAGGGGAAACAGTACATGTGGACAGTCCTCCCGCAAGGAGGAATGAATTCACCTACCATTTATTCTACAGCTATGGCAGGAATTCTGGAACAGTGGCAACCGCCTCATCCACAGGTTACGCTATTGCAGTACGTGGATGACCTTTTGCTCTGCTGTCCAGACCAGACGTCCTGCAGAGAAGCCACAATTTCTTTGCTGTGTTTTCTGGCAGAGAATGGTTGCAAAGTTTCACGTGAAAAATTACAGTACTGTAAGCAAAAGGTTACATTTTTGGGTCACTGTATCTCTGAAGGTACGAGACACCTGACAGAGGAGAGAAAACAAGCAGTCCAAAATCTCTCCTTACCCAGGTCCCACCGGCAACTGCGCACCTTTTTGGGCTTAGTGTCATACTGCAGGCCTTGGATAAGGTCTGCCTCGCAAATGATGCAACCCCTCTATGATTGTCTGTCATCTGACCCCTTTGACCTCACTCAGGAAGCTATTGATTCCTTTCATTCCCTTAAACTACTCATTGTATCTGCCCCGGCCCTGGGTATTCCAAATTATGATCAACCATTTTCCTTGTTTTGCACAGAACAGGGAGGGCATGCGACAGCCGTCCTCACACAGCAACATGGTGACAACAGAGACCAATAGCTTACTACTCAGCGCAATTGGACCCAGTTGTCAGAGGGTCACCCACGTGTGTCCGTGCTGTAGCGGCTGCTGCAGTACTGCTAGGGAAAGCTTGTGAGATCACATTGACATTTCCCTTAACAATTTACTCCCCGCATGACATCCATGCTATACTTGTGCAAGTCCAACCGAAACACCTGTCTATAGCCAGACAGCTCAGACTTGAATGTGCCCTTCTGATTCCTGAGTATGTCACCCTCAAGAGGTGTAATGTTCTGAATCCAGCCACCCTTTTGCCAGTAGATTCAGAAAAGGGGGAATTGGTGACAATGGTAGCAAGTGAGGATGAATACTTTGACATGACGCACGAGCATGGCTGCATAGAGCTGATGAGTCAGGAGACAGCAGGTTTTCCACATGTCTATGATACACCTATTACTAATGCAGATTTTGAGTTTTTTTGTAGATGGCTCCAGATACCACCTGGATGGGAGATTCTACACTGATTATGCTGTAGTATCCTCACATGAGGTAATCCGAGCTGAACCACTCCCGCCGCACATGTCCGCGCAGGAGGCGGAGCTAACAGCGCTCATTGAGGCGTGTAGAGCGGGATCAGGTAGGAAAATTAATGTTTATTCAGACTCAAATTATGGATTTGGGATCTGTCATGATTTTGGCCCTATCTGGAGAAGTAGAGCTTTTCTTACGTCAGCTGGTAAGCCTATTAAAAATGCAGAATTGGTAAAATGGTTAATGGAGGCACTAATGTTACCAGTCCAGGTTGGCATCATTAAGGTGAAAGCACACACAAAAGGTGACTCACTGGAGGTAGCGGGCAATAGAAGGGCGGATGCAGCTGCGAAAGCAGCGGCAAAGAGGCCTAGGGATCAGAGGATAGTGGCAGGGAGCCAGCAAGTCCCAGCCACAGTGAGTCTGGATGTCCTGAAATCCCTCCAGCATCAGGCTGCCCAAACAGAGAAGGAACACTGGGGAAAATGGGAGCTGGGCTGAACTCGAATGGAGTATGGGAAAGTAAGGATAGGTTGTGTTTACCAAGGTCCCTGTTCCCTATGATGGCGCAAGCAACACATGGCCCCACTCACGCCTCAAAAAGTCACATGTGTAACCAGGTGAATGCCTTCTGGATCGCTCCTGGCTTCAGTTACGTAGCCTCCAAACAAGTACAATCCTGCATTATCTGCGCACAACACAACCCAGGTAAAACAGTAAAAGTCCCTAAGAAAGCAACACCCAGACCGCTCTACCGTGTCAACGACTGCAAATAGACTACATACAACTACCCAAGGTAGGAGTGTATGAATATGTCCTGGTATGTGTAGATTTCTTCTCAGGATGGGTTGAGGCCTATCCAGTAAAATGTGCAAATGCTAAAACAACTGCAGAAAAACTGATGAAGGAACTAGTCTGCCGGTATGGCATCCCAGAAGCCATAGAAAGTGACATGGGTACACACTTCACTGGAGAAATAATGAGGGACATTATGCAGGCCCTGGGAATAGAGCAGGCATTCCATACCCCTTATCATCCACAGAGCAGTGGAAAAGTAGAGAGATTAAACGGGACACTTAAACTAAAAATTCAAAAGGCCATGGCAGAGACAGGAAAGAATTGGGTAGAGTGCTTATCCCTGGCACTCTTTTCAGTCAGACACACTCCATATAGAAAGACAGGCTTGTCTCCTTTTGAAGTCCTGTTTGGTAGTGCCCCAAAAACAGGTCTCTACTTTCCACAAGTGTTACAGATGCAACACGGCACTATGACAGCCTACGTCCAGGCCTTACAGGAAAGACTTAATGTGGTGCATAAACATGTCTTTTCATCCATTCCAGATCCCAATGCAAGTGCAGATGTGCATCAGCTGAATCCAGGTGATTGGGTGGTCGTGCGCAGACACGTGAGAAAGAGCCTAGATCAACGCTTTGATGGCCCATTCCAAGTCCAGCTGACCACATCCACCTCAGTGAAACTTGAGGGAAAGCCCACCTGGATCCACGCCAGTCACTGTAAAGAGGTCACTCCACCGGCAGAATGACAGTCTTGCTAATTATCCTGCTAGGTGTAGCAGGGTTGCTGCACCAAACAAAGACACTGAGCGAACTTTTAAATATGGACTGGGATAATAAACTCATTCGCCACCATATTTCTCTTACTGAGGACATGGAAGGAGAAAAGCCAAAAGACTGTTGGATCTGCACACACAGTTTTATTTTCTTCAAAGACTATGCCATATTTAGCCTTACCTCTGGAACCACAGGAGGTGTTGATATCAGACTGTATGTACAATGAAACCTGGACTCTATCGATATTCTGGTGAAAAGATGTATTTGCCACCTTGACTATAGCTGGAAAGGTCACTAATCCCTGGTTCCAGCTAAATATCACACAGCCTAGGGGACAGTCGTGGTGGATGGAATACAATCCGGACATTGAGGGTGTAGTTACCAAAGTAAAGACTAAGATCCCTCATTCAGGCCCCATTACCTACGATGGATTATGGTTCAGTCTTCAATATAATGATGTTGCTATCTGTGGAAAGGACAATGATTGTTTCCGTGTGTTTGTGTCTATGTGTGTATCTACATACATAGTCACCAGTTTTTGTCTGTTCTCCTATTATATGTATATATGTATATATATGGATGACTCCAGCGAAGACTCCTGGTGAGGAAATACATTTTCTTTTATGAATCCAGCTAATTGGTTTAAGGGCCTAGCAGGTTGGGTTTCTGGCATTATACAGTCCTGTATGCAAATATTGTTATTCTGTCTATTGCTTTATATAGCTGTAAAAGCATTGATATATGCGTTAGCTAAACTATTGAATAATGTATGTTCTAAGAGTTTCAGTATTGAACCCTCTGTAGTTTACTACGGACCCCAAATGGCCTCTACTGACGGGGAGTAGGTGTCCACACTGAGGGTGGATGGGTGAAGTGGTAGGAAGACCCCTCATGGGTACTAGGCCCATGAGCCAGCAGCTCCTGTTTGGACGCCTACTGACCCTGTAGTGAAGGTTATACCATTTACAAAAGGGGGAAATTGATATAGAAGGGTTAATAGTTTCTCTATTTCTTCATAAAAGATATTTTATTGTTATTAGTAAGTATATCTGGTGGTAGTTCATAGTCATTATGGAGCCTTCGGAATAAGAGACAGGCTCAAGGATTATTTTTGTCTCTAAATGTTCTTCTTATCTTCTTCTTATCTCATATGCATGACTCTACATTTTTGTTTTGCTAAAACTTAAAGGTCATATGAGCAACTTGTAAAGTCCAGCTAGAAGCCTTATTTGCAATATCACATTGATCTGTAAATGGTATAAATAAAGTGTACTTTGGTTAAATAAACAGAAAATTGATCATGCCCACATGGATGCTGGTCTTTTTCTTCGAGCGCTCGATCTTGATTAGGTCTGAAGAGGCCTAATTGAGAAGACCTCACTGGTGATCCCATAAGCTGACTTGTGACAAAACAGAACAGCTACAACAATATATAGTAACACAATAGGTACAGTATTTGTCCCAAACAAGGTCTATCAAATATACTACCAAGGTGCAACACTATATGAATATATCTATTACGGGATTAATCATATCCCATACAGCTAAGAATAGTATAAAGCATTTACAACTGCTTGTGTGACGCCCTGGCAAAGCCAGATAAACGCAGCCACCATACCCAATGACTTGTAGGAAGGTCTCCATGAGGTATTGCTTCACGTCCGCAGCCTTGTGAGTTTTACACATTCTAATCATAGCATTTCTGTATGCAAGGTGTCGATTCGTATTGAATTGATGATGCCCTACAACTTTGCAATACACTTTTTTTCTCTATCTTGTTCCGTTTTCGAGATAAAAATGCTAACTCAATTGTTTTCCACCAGGAGGCGCTGTAGGTGATTTCATTGCGTAGTGCATGGCTACTTTACTATACCTAGACACCATTTCTATGTCTATAGCTGCCGCCGTTCTCAAGTTAATAGCGGTGGACAGGATATGGGTGGACACACTGTATATTGTTATATAGTTTTACTGATATAGTCAAAAGGAATTTTTCTGCTTACATTTAACTTTGCTGAGCTCTGTGGTGCTTGTTTGCACTTTTATCATTACTCTCTTCTTGCATTTTTACATATTAATATATGGAAATTTGATTAATAAATATTACTGTTATATATGTTGTCCTTGTTGGTTATTTCCGTATTGGTTCTTGTTTGACTTAAATAGCCTGGTCCAATTTTGTCATTTGGAGATATTTCGATATTCCACCACCTGATACAGTTAGGTCCAGAAATATTTGGACAGTGACACAAGTTTTGTTATTTTAGCTGTTTACAAAAACATGTTCAGAAATACAATTATATATATAATATGGGCTGAAAGTGCACACTCCCAGCTGCAATATGAGAGTTTTCACATCCAAATCGGAGAAAGGGTTTAGGAATCATAGCTCTGTAATGCATAGCCTCCTCTTTTTAAAGGGACCAAAAGTAATTGGACAAGGGACTCTAAGGGCTGCAATTAACTCTGAAGGCGTCTCCCTCGTTAACCTGTAATCAATGAAGTAGTTAAAAGGTCTGTGGTTGATTACAGGTGTGTGGTTTTGCATTTGGAAGCTGTTGCTGTGACCAGACAACATGCGGTCTAAGGAACTCTCAATTGAGGTGAAGCAGAACATCCTGAGGCTGAAAAAAAAGAAAAAATCCATCAGAGAGATAGCAGACATGCTTGGAGTAGCAAAATCAACAGTCGGGTACATTCTGAGGAAAAAGGAATTGACTGGTGAGCTTGGGAACTCAAAAAGGCCTGGGCGTCCACGGATGACAACTGTGGTGGATGATCGCCGCATACTTTCTTTGGTGAAGAAGAACCCGTTCACAACATCAACTGAAGTCCAGAACACTCACAGTGAAGTAGGTGTATCTGTCTCTAAGTCAACAGTAAAGAGAAGACTCCATGAAAGTAAATACAAAGGGTTCACATCTAGATGCAAACCATTCATCAATTCCAAAAATAGACAGGCCAGAGTTAAATTTGCTGAAAAACACCTCATGAAGCCAGCTCAGTTCTGGAAAAGTATTCTATGGACAGATGAGACAAAGATCAACCTGTACCAGAATGATGGGAAGAAAAAAGTTTGGAGAAGAAAGGGAACGGCACATGATCCAAGGCACACCACATCCTCTGTAAAACATGGTGGAGGCAACGTGATGGCATGGGCATGCATGGCTTTCAATGGCACTGGGTCACTTGTGTTTATTGATGACATAACAGCAGACAAGAGTAGCCGGCTGAATTCTGAAGTGTACCGGGATATACTTTCAGCCCAGATTCAGCCAAATGCCGCAAAGTTGATCGGACGGCACTTCATAGTACAGATGGACAATGACCCCAAGCATACAGCCAAAGCTACCCAGGAGTTCATGAGTGCAAAAAAGTGGAACATTCTGCAATGGCCAAGTCAATCACCAGATCTTAACCCAATTGAGCATGCATTTCACTTGCTCAAATCCAGACTTAAGACGGAAAGACCCACAAACAAGCAAGACCTGAAGGCTGCGGCTGTAAAGGCCTGGCAAAGCATTAAGAAGGAGGAAACCCAGCGTTTGGTGATGTCCATGGGTTCCAGACTTAAGGCAGTGATTGCCTCCAAAGGATTCGCAACAAAATATTGAAAATAAAAATATTTTGTTTGGGTTTGGTTTATTTGTCCAATTACTTTTGACCTCCTAAAATGTGGAGTGTTTGTAAAGAAATGTGTACAATTCCTACAATTTCTATCAGATATTTTTGTTCAAACCTTCAAATTAAACGTTACAATCTGCACTTGAATTCTGTTGTAGAGGTTTCATTTCAAATCCAATGTGGTGGCATACAGAGCCCAACTCGCGAAAATTGTGTCACTGTCCAAATATTTCTGGACCTAACTGTACAGTATATTACATCATCAATACTGCTACATCTCTATAAAGTAACATTCTCAACTGTGATAAATCTTATACATTACAATACCTGACACTATACATTCCTATATAGCATTACATTAGATCTTATCACATATTTATATATTTTTAGCATCTTCAGGGCTAGGAACTCGATCATCTTACAAGGGAATGTGGCAGGGCCCCCCTTTCCACTCTCTCTCCCAATCCCGACAGCATACTTCTAATGCTGAATTTTATGGTGAGAACATATGAGAGGTTTTCTTCTGATGAGTCTTCCATGAGGCCATATTTGTGCAGGTGTCTTTGAACAGTAGAACAATGTACCACAACTAGAGTCTGCTAAATATTTCTGAAGGTCTTTTGCAGTCAAGTGGGTTCTGATTTGCCACCTCTAGCAATCCTACGAACAACTCTCATAGAAATTTAGGTTGGTCTTCCAGACCTTATCTTGACCTTCACTGTTGCTGTTAACTGACAATTCTTAATTACAGATATTTTTGTTCAAACCTTCAAATTAAACTTTACAATCTGCACTTGAATACTGTTGTAGAGGTTTCATTTCAAATCCAATGTGGTGGCATGCAGAGCCCAAGTCGCGAAAATTGTGTCACTGTCCAAATATTTCTTGACCTAACTGTATATTTATATCTCCTATTGGCGACACATTTTGGTAATTGACTGTGAGATCCCTTCAGATATTTGTAGACTGCTATTAAGTTTCCACCTAGTCTTCTTTTTTGAAAGCTAAACAGTAGCAGATCCTTTAACCCCTTCAGCCCCCGGGCACTTTCCGTTTTTGCGTTTTTGTTTTTTGCTCCCCTTCTTCCGAGAGGCGTAACTTTTTTATTTTTCCATCAATCTTGCCATATGAGGGCTTGTTTTTTGCGGGACGAGTTGTACTTTTAAATGAAACCATACGTTTTACCATATAGTGTACTGGAAAACGGCAAAAAAATTCCAAGTGCGGAAAAATTGCAAAAAAAGTGGGATTGTACAATAGTTTTTGGGATATTTTATTCACCGTGTTCACTATATGGTAAAACTGATGTGTGGGTATGATGCCTCAGGTCGGTGCGAGTTTGTAGACACCAAACATGTATAGGTTTACTTGTATCTAAAGGGTTAAAAAAATTCACAAGCTTGTCCAAAAAACGTGGCGCACGTTTTGCGCCATTTTCCAAAACCCGTAGCGTTCTCATTTTTCAGGATCTGAGGCTCAGTGATGGCTTATTTTTTGCGTCTCGACCTGACGTTCTTAACGGTACTATTTTTGCGCAGATGCTACGTTTTGATCGCCTGTTATTGCATTTTGCGCAAAATTTGCGGCGACCAAAAAACGTAATTTTGGCGTTTGGAATTTTTTAGCCGCTACGCCGTTTACTGATCAGATTCATTGATTTTATATTTTGATAGATCGGGCATTTCTGAACGTGGCGATACCAAATATGTGTGTATTTTTTATTTTTTTAACCCTTTAATTTTCAATGGTGTGAAAGGGGGGTGATTTGAACTTTTAGGTTTTTTTATTTTTTTTTAATTTTTTAAAACTTTTTTTTTTATTTTACTAGTCCCCCTAGGGGGCTATTGCGATCAGCAATCCGATCGCTCTGCACTATCTGCAGATCTCAGCTACAGAGCTGAGAACTGCAGATTTGCTGCTTCACTTTCAATGCCGGCTGTATTCCGGCATTGAGAGGAAGTGACTCATGTTAGCTACAGGCGTCATCACATGACCCTGTGCTACCATGGCAACCGCCGAAAGTCACGTGATCATGTCACGTGACTTCCGGTGGGGGCGGGGTAAGTCACTGTCATGGCGGCACCCATATACATATCGCTGCCAAGACTTTGGCAGCGAAATGTAAGGGGTTAATGGCCGCGGGTGGAAGCGATTCCACCCGCGGCTAGCAGGCACACATATCAGCTGTTGATAACAGCTGATATGTGCGCGTCTCGCCGCCGCCTGCCGGCGGCAGGGGGCGGGGCTTACCGGCACACGATCCATGACGTATCTAGTACGTCATGGGTCGTTAAGGGGTTAACCATTCCTCAAAGGACATAGTTTGCAGTCCACTCACCATCCTAGTAGCTCTTCTCTGAACTTACTCCAGTTTTCCAATGTATTTTTTAAAATGCGGTGCCCAGAACTGGACACAGTATTCCAGATGAGGTCTGACCAAAGAGGAGTAGAAGGGGGTAATTACTTTGTGTGATCTAGTCTCTATGTTTCTTTAAACACATCCCAGAACTGTGTTTGCCTTTTTTGCAGTTGCATCACATTGCTGACTCATGTGCAGTCTGTGATCTATTAGTATATAACTGTCTTTTCACACGTGCTGTTGGAAGATTTCATACAGGTGCCCAGAAATCTTGTGGAGAAAGTTATTGGAAGAAATGGAACGGTCAAAAAGTCCGGCGTGGCGAGAGTGAGAATTGAGGATCATAATGAAACTAAGACACCTGTGAAGTTTGTATGGTTCTATTTGTTGTTGCGGGAAAGGAGTGTAATGAAAATGTAAGGGTTCCTCTAGAATATCGAGGTGGCGACTGCTTTCAGGCCAGGACCCAGAGAAGGAGAAGTGTGATCCATTTGTAAAACATTTTGTCTCATATTTCAGGGAAAGCAGGTCCTACAGTGAAAAGAGCCAAGATCATAAAGGGTCCAAACCACCTGAAACAGAATCCGACAGAAAGGATGGGTTCAGTGGCAGGTGTAGGAAAATGCAACAACAGAGACAGCCGAAGACACCCTGGAAGAAGAGACTATATGAAAAGCAGAAACTGCTGTGTGAATACTGACATGAAAAATTCAATAGCTATATGTAAGAGTGAAAGTATGAAAAATGGAACCTGCATTACTGCCATGAACATATGAATAAAGAGAAATTTAGCTATTGAATTGATCAATGCAACAGAGCCCCAAAAAGTCATGGAAAGTCATGACAATTTAATTCTACCAGTAATTAGAAAGTAATCTTGCTGGTTAGTGAAACATTATATCAGTTGGATCCACTGATGGCCTAGACTCTGTTCAACAATGGCAGTCATTGTCTCAGGCACCAATCAAGAAATAACGTCTGGAACACCATTCTGAGTCTGAACTGGGTGCAAAAACCTAAAAAATCTATGGAGAGAAGGTATGCACACCAGTGACTATGTAAGGGGAATATATTAAAAGCAGAAACTGCTGTGTGAATACTGACATGAAAAATCCAATAGCTATATGTAAGAATGAAAATATGAAAAAATGGAATCTGCATTACTGCCATGAATATATGAATAAAGAGAAATGTAGCTACTGAATTGATCAATGCAACAGAGCCCCAACACTACGCCAAAGTATTTCTCTACGTTGGGGTCCCTAGCTAGTATGTGTCCTCTCATACAGTTAAAAAACCTACCGTGAATGGGAAGAAATACTTTGGCGTAGTGTTGGGGCTCTGTTGCATTGATCAATTCAATAGCTAAATTTCTCTTTATTCATATGTTCATGGCAATAATGCAGATTCCATTTTTCATACTTTCACTCTTGCATATAGCTATTGGATTTTTCATGTCAGTATTCACACAGCAGTTTCTGCTATGACATGTATTCCCCTTACATAGTCACTGGTGTGCATACCTTCTCTCCATATAGTGTAGATTTTTTTAGGTTTTTGCACCCAGCTCAGACTCAGAATGGTGTTCCAGACGTTATTTCTTAATTAATTACCCTGGAAGAAGAGTCCATTGGAGATCTGCACAGCGAGGATGTGGAGGATCTAGAAATGGCAAAATTTCTGTCAGCTCAATGCTGAAGGACCCAGACAGTAGCCCCTGTAGTGGAATCTCACTGCCACATTAACTGTAGGAAATGGTCACCATGGGGGTCTGAAAAAGGTGCTTACTCAGTAAGAGTGATGACTGAGTCAGACAGTGCATCGCTCACCAGAAAGGGTTTAATGACAGTGACAGACTGTGTCTCAGAAGCTTAAAGTCACCAGAGAAGACTCTTTTGTATGGTAAATAAAGATGCCAAGCCCTACAGGTTTAAGCAAAAGGGGGCTATGTAAGATAGCAGCTGGTATGGATCATAGAAGTGATGTAAACCTGATTGTGTGTTCTGGTACTTGTAGTGCCACAAATCTTGTTCGGACTATATAGAGAAGTCCACAAATAATTGCATATAATAAACTACTTCATATTTTCTGCATTACCTCAAAACTGTATTGAGATGGTGGAGAGCAGGGGGGAGCCCCAACGACCATTTCGCTATATCAACAGCTTTTTCCAAGGGGTGATATGAAGTATTTTATTATATGCAATTATTTGTAGACTTCTCTATATTGAGAGCCTTTCCTTACCTCAACTGTGACCTTAAGCTATCCTCACCTTAGAGGTTATATTATTTAACTTGGGACTCTTTTTTCCACAGTAGCAATACTGTAGACGTTGCACATTTATGACTTTACGTCCCTTTTTTATCCCTGGTGGGCGTCATTTATGGCAATCAGATAAGGTCCTCATATTTGATGTGTTGAAGTGTTGAATTTTTGAGATTCTTTGCCTAATAAACATTTTCTATATTTTTATCATTTTCTTCACGCTAATTACCCTTCGGCTAGTCTAATATATATATATATATATATATATATACATATATACACAGTACATACATACTAGATATATACATTATATATATATATATATATATATATATATATATATATAGTGGGTACGGAAAGTATTCAGACCTCTTTAAATTTTTAACTCTTTGTTTTGTTGCAAACATTTGGTATATTCAAAAAAGTTCTTTTTTTTCTCATTAATGTACACTCTGCACTCCATCCTGACAGAAAAAAACGGAAATGTAGACATTTTTGCAAATTTTATAAAAAGGAAAACTGAAATATCATGTGGTCATAAGTATTCAGACCTTTTGCTTAGTATTGAGTAAAAGCACCCTTTTGAGCTAGTACTGCCATGAGTCTTCTTGGGAATGATTCACACCTGATTTGGGGATCCTCTGCCATTCCTCCTTCCAGATCCTCTCCAGTTCCGTGAACGTTAGTCTCTCCAGAGATGCAGAATTGGGTTTAGGTCAGGGCTCTGGCTGGGTCGGTCAAGAATGGTCACAGAGTTGTTCTGAAGCCACTCCTTTGTTATATTAGCTGTGTTCTTAGGGTCATTGTCTTGTTGGAAGGTGAACCTTCGGCCCAGTCTGAGGTCCATAGCACTCTGGAAGAGGTTTTCTTCCAGGATATCTCTGTACTTGGCCACATTCATCTTTCCTTCAGTTGCAACCAGTTGTCCTGTCCCTGTAGCAGAAAACCACCCCCATAGCATGATGCTGCCACCACCATGTTTCACTGTGATGAGGTACCTGGTTTTCTCCAAACATACTGCTTAGAATTATCACCAAAAAGTTCTATCTTTGTCTCATCAGACCAGAGAATCTTATTTCTCATAGTCTGGGAGTCCTTTATGTGTTTTTTTGCAAACTCGAGGTGGGCTTTTATATATCTTGCACTGAGGAGAGGCTTCCGTCGGGCCACTCTGCTTTAAAGGCCGAACTAGTGGAGGGCTGCAGTGATAGTTGACTTTGTGCAACTTTTTCCCATCTCCCTACTGTATCTCTGGAGCTCAGCCACAGTGATCTTGGGGTTCTTCTTTACCTCTCTCACCAAGGCTCTTCTCCCACGATTGCTCAGTTTAGCTGGATGGCCAGGTCAAGGAAGAGTTCTGGTGGTCTCAAACTTCTTCCATTTAAGGATTATGGAGGCCACTGTGCTCTTAGGGACTTTGAGTACTGCAGAAATTCTTTTGTAACCTTGGCCAGATCGGTGCCTTGCCACAATTCTGTCTCTGAGCTCCTTGGGTAGTTCCTTTGACCTCATGATTCTCATATGATGTGAAATGCACTGTGAGCTGTGAGGTCTTATATAGACAGGTGTGTGCCTTTCCAAATCAAGTCCTATCAATTTAATTAAACACAGCTGGATTCCAATAAAGGAGTAGAACCATCTCAAGGAGGATCACAAGGAAATGGACAGCATGTGACTTAAATATGAGTGTCTGAGCAAAGGGTCTGAATACTTATGACCATGTGATATTTCAGTTTTTATTGTTTAAAAAATTTGCAAACATTTCTATATTTCCGTTTTTTTGTTTTTTTCTGTCAAGATGGGGTGCAGTGTGTACATTAATGAGAAAAAAATGAACTTTTTTGAATCTACCAAATGTCTGCAACTAAACAAAGAGTGAAAAATTTAAAGGGGTCTGAATACTTTATATACCCACTGTATGTATATATGTATGTATATACTTTATGTATGGATTCAGCTGTAGTCTCTAGCTGGGCCATTCCAAAACTGATGTTTTTCTGCAGAAGCTATTATTTTGTTGACTTGAGGTATGCTAAGGGTCATTGTCATGCTAAAATTCCTCTTCATCTGTTTAAAAGTGGCCTCAAGGTTTTGTTTTTGTTAAATATTTGATACTGTTCATAAAGCTCTCTACCTTGACTAAATTCACATTTCCAGCTCCTAAAAAGTCTTCTATCCTACCTCTTAGACCAAACATATGAAGAATACGGGATATTTTGTCACATGCAATAAAAAAACAGTACTTGCCAGAAATTCCTGCAGCTCCTTTAATGTTGCTATAGCGCTCTTGACAGCCTACCAGACCAATTTCCTTCTTGTCCTTTTGTCAATTTTTGAGGGTGTCCAGTTCTAGGTAATGTCAGTGTTAATTTCAAATTTCTGCCTCTTTTGATGACTGTTATCCATAATATCTCTAATGCCTTTGAAATTTTATGTACCCTTCTCCTGACTGATAACTTTCAACAATGAAATTTATTTGCTATTTTGCACTAACCATGTTATTTTCTGTGACATACAAATAAGAAATTGTCTGAAACATTCTACTAGAACAGCTCAACTTTATACTGAGTTAATCCGATTCACTGTAAATGATGGCAACTGTGTACTAAGTAGTATTTTACATGAGTTTAAATGTGACTGACTAATTCCATCATCAACTCCATCCATATAGGAGAGCTGCCTGAAACTGGAGTGAGAAACTGGAGTGAGAATGCCAAAAGTCACAATATTTTATAGCAATTTAGTGTTGAAGACTTTTCAAAGTGTTTTAAAAGTGTAAGATAACATTTTGATGGGTCAAGGCAATAGTGCTAGTTGCGAGTGGTAACAGGAGCATACTTCACGGAGGGCATGGACTAAAAACGTCATGATTATATATTATATATTATGCGCACTATGGACAAAGGAACATCAGGATCGCTGGAGATGGATTCGTAACCTTGAGATTGTTGATATTTTTCAAACATTTTGGTTCTCAAGTCCTCAGACAGTTCTCTCTGTTATCCTTGCTTAGTATGGCATACAACTTCTCCCCTTTTTATCTGGTTTCAGGTGTGATTTTCATATTGCCCACACCTGTTACTTGCCGCTGGAAAGTTTGAATAAGCATTGTATGCTAGAATAAAAGTTGTTTACCCACAATTTTGGAGAGGCGCCAACAATTTTGCCCATTTTCGGGGTTTTGTTGGAAATTTTGTCCAATTTTCATTTTTCTCATAGTTTTTTTGTGTTGTTCCAATACACAAAAAGGAAGTAAACATGTGTATAACAAAACGTGTATTTGTAATAATTTTCTTGGAAAAATACTTCATTTTCTAGAACAATTTCAAGGGTGCCAAAACTTTTGGCCATGACGCTATGTGGTCTCTCCTGGTATATAGGTCCCCCTTTCTGAGCTCCTTCCTGGTATATATGCTCCCCATCCTGGTATGTATTTCACCCATATATAAGTCCCTCATCCGGTATATATGTCTCCAATCGTGGTATTTATGTGGCCCATCCTGGTATATACTGTATGTTCCCCATCCTGGTATACAAGTGGAGGGTCCTGGGCCCCTTCCTGGTATATATATCTTTCATTCTGATGCTGTTTTTTAATGTATACAAAGAAAAAATGCTACTTACCTGCCAATAACTGACTTCAGAGTGCAAGTGATGGGCAACGCATAACGTCAGTACCATGCACCCCCAGTAAGAAGTGCGCCGACGTGAACTATTGGCCTCTGTTTGTCTGGCAGTTTGTATTGCTATGCAGGGACTTGGTGGGTCTCTGCATAGCAATACACTTTAGCTGAATATACGTGCGAGAACGCACATCCTGCTGAAATATGAGTTAGCGCCGGCGAGCCCCCTCCAACCTCAGGTCTGGTTATGACCTCTGTGACTGCGATTGTTCCACCCCTGGTGGGGGCATGTTTGTCTTTCATTTGAATGTTTTTGCCTGCTTATCATTGGTTAGCATCATGCAGGTGAGAGTATACGCCAACAGTGAAAACTCTCTGGTAACACCCACTTGTACTTAAAAGCAACCTGTCACTATGAAAATGACGCCCAATCTGCAGGCAACATGTCATAGAGCAGGGGGGATGAGTTGCCTGATATTTAGTGTTGTGAGAAAAGATTCCGTATAACCTGTGTTTTTACCATTTAATCCTCTGGTCTTTCTCGGATTTCTGGTCCCGTGGGCAGTCCTATCAGTGATTCAGAACCATTTCTGTATACACAAAGAAGTTGTCAGTCTCGTTACATAACTGAGCTGTGTGTGCATGCCTATATGTAGCAGAGCCGTGTGTGGGCGCCTGTATGTAGCAGAGCTGTTTGTGTGTATATAGAGCAGAGCTGAGTGTACTGTGAAAGCAGGTGGTTGTGTATGTGTGTGCTGCAGAGAGTGTACATAATGTGTTGTACATGTAGCAGGAAATATGGTTTCCTATTGTCCGCTGTCTAAACTTGGGGTGCATCTTAGTCTAAAAACACGGTAATTTACATCCCATTATTCAGGTTGTATCTAAATGTTCTTCATAAGTCAAAATGAAATGTATCCAAGCTTTCATAAACATTTCATGATATACATTTCATCTTAATTCACTGGAGTGCTGTGGATTATACTTGGTTGAATTACAGTCTACATTTTCTATTTCCCTTGAGCTCCATTCATCATACTCTACCTAGTACAGCCTTGGACTATGAATTATTCCCACAGAAAACAATGAAGTATCAGTACGCTTACATAGTGGTGCGGGTCTCCTAGCAACACAAGCTCTCCTCTTAAATGTATGGTGTAGCCCACCCGTCCTTGCCCTTATGGCATCATCTACTCCTCCTCTACCATGCAGTGCACCTCGGTTCAGCATGACTGCAGCCGGAGCGATGTAGATCTCCCCTCCTGAGCTGCCTCGTGCTATGCACATGCTCCAGCCACATGTTAGAGATGCAAATAGTTTCCTGTATACAAGTGTTTTTTTGTTTTGAAGCACAAATCCAGCTTTTTTTTCAGTACTGGAGTGGTGCTTTAAATGTAAGCCTCCTGTCATATACTCAACTTCCGACTGCTTCACCTTTTACCTGCGCCGCTTGAGTTACGCGGCTCAATCTTGTGACTGTAACTTTTTTTCTGGCCGAATGTCAGAAGTTACGTTACAAGCTCCCGATGCATTTCTATATGAGACAGAACAAGGTCGGAACGAAAAGATGTACTGAGCTGTGACCTCCGGCATGAAACACTGGACCTGTCTGTAGGTCACAAATCACCGGACATCAATGGGAGAGACGGTGATAGAAGATGAAGCTGCCAGAAGTAAGTATGATAAAGGGGTCAGGAAATGAAGCTAAGCCTGCACAAAAGTTAGTTCTAAAAGTAATAATACAGCAGTTGTAAAGTATACAGCTGATAACAATGAATATACCATCAACCGATGTACTTCTTGCAATACCAAAATGTAACATACACCCTTGACTGGACTGGTGGAGTAATATTTGTGGAAATGACAAAAGAAATTGAAAATCAGAAAAGTAAAACATCAATAAATACTAGTATTAGATCCACTTTAACCCATTCCACCAGTTAAAACTGCTATAATGTAAGGCAGGAGTCTCCAAACTGTGGCTTGGGGAGCCCCATGTGGCTCACAGACCCATGATGTATGGCTCACGGCTGTCTGCCAGCTAGGTGCATTTAAACCAGGTCTTGCAAACAGCTATGAAGAGCTGGTCTCCAGATGGTGAAGTTTGTGAGAAGAAGAGCGGATGTGAATGGAGGTAGGAACCCCTGGATAATAATATACTGGCTTGGTGTGGTGATTACTGTGAAAAAGCTTTGGATGTGGTTATACTGGTAATGAGGGGCTCTGGCTGTCACAACTGTGATGGGTGGGAGCGAAATGTGGCTTGTGACCCTCTTGCAGGGCTGAATGTGGCTCATGATCCCCTCTTAGAGCTAAATGTGGCTCATGATCCTCTCTGAGAGCTGAATGTGGCTTTTGATCCTCTTTTAGAACTGAATGTGGCTTGTGATCCTCTCAGCTGAATGTGGCTTGTGATCCTCTCTTAGAGCTGAATGTGGCTTTTGATCCTCTTTTAGAACTGAATGTGGCTCATGATCCTCTCAGCTGAATGTGGCTTGTGATGCTCTCTTAGAGCTGAATGTAGCTTGTGATCCGCTCTTAAAGCTGAATGTGGCTCATGACCCTCTCAGAACTGAATGTGGCTTGTGATCCTCTCAGCTGAATGTGGCTTATGACCCTCTCTTAGAACTGAATGTGGCTCATGATCCTCTCTTAGAACTGAATGTGGCTTGTGATCCTCTCTTAGAACTGAATGTGGCTTGTGATCTTCTCTTAGAGCTGAATGTGGCTTGTAATCCTCTCAGAGCTGAATATGGCTTGTGATCCTCTCTTAAGGGTGCTTTACACGCTACATCGCTAGTGATTGCTAGCGATGTCAAGCGCGATAGCACCCGCCCCCATCGTTCGTGCGATATTTGGTGCTCGCTGCCGTAGCGAACATTAGCGCTACGGCAGCGTCACACGAACATACCTTGTCAGCGACGGCGCTGTGACCGCCGAACAATCCCTCCCTCAAGGGGGAGGTGCGTTCGGCATCATAGCGATGTCACTGCGGTGTCACTAAGCGGCCGGCCAATAGAAGCGGAGGGGCGGAGATGAGCGTGATGACGTAACATCCCGCCCACCTCCTTCCTTCCGCATTGCCAGTGGACGCAGGTAAGGAGATGTTCGTCATTCCTGCGGTGTCACACGTAGCGATGTGTGATGCCACAGGAACGATGAATAACATCGTACCTGTGGCAGCAGCGATATTAAGGAAAGAAGCAACGTGTCAACGATCACCGTTTTTGAACGATTTTGCGATCATTGATTGTCACTCCTTGGTGTCACACGCTGCGATGTCGCTACCGGCGCCAGATGTGCGTCACTAACGACGTGACCCCGACGATATATCGGTAGCGATGTTGCAGCGTGTAAAGCACCCTTTAGAGTTGAATGTGGCTCTCAAGGTCAGAAAGGTTGGGGAGCACTGGTGTAAGATATAATGATGAGCATCTAATAAAGATCTCAATAGATTTAAAGAAACCCTGATATGCAGAGCTCACAATGTATTATCTGACATTTTTAGTAAAGTCACTATGGTTAAAGAAATGTTGAAAAGAAAATTATGCAATATGAAAATAGGTATCTTTTGACACATGTTTAAAATGACATTTTTGTGTACTCACCGTAAAATGTCTTCCTTGGAGCCATTCATTGGTATTATGATGTCTCCAGGGAGGCGTGACACTAGATTTGAAAACGTGTTAGCTCCTCCCCCCACATCATATACCCTAGCTAGGCAGGAAACTAGCTCAGTTTGGTGTAAAAGCAGTAGGAGAAGGACAACCAAAACCACAAGGGTGGGAGCTGTGCCCCCCAATGAAAGGCTCCAAGGAAGACATTTTACGGTGAGTACACAAAAATGTAATTTCCTTTCTCGCCTTTTCATTGGGGGACACAGACAGTGGGACATCCCAAAGCAGTGCCTGGGTGGAAGCTGAACTATTAACAGTGTATAACATCAGACTAAGAGCTGACTAACGACTGCAACTGCAGTGAACATATATCAAAACACTGTCAAAAAACCGAGCAGTGGCCACTTATAAATGGGCCACTGCCGCCTGAAGGACTTGTCTTCCAAGAGCAGCATCCGCGGAAGCATGCGTATGCACTCTGTAGAATTTTGTAAACGTGTGCACAGTTGACCAAGTAGCGGCCTTGCAAAGTTGGGCCGCCGAAGCCTGATGGCGGATAGCCCATTAAGCACCCACTGCTCTCGTAGAGTGGGCCCGCACAGATTGAGGAGGAACAACACCTCGTGCTTTGTAAGCCTCACAGATGGCAGTCCTAATCCATCGAGAAATCGTGGATTTAGAAGCCTGATTGCCCTTTTTGTGTCCTTCTGAGAGGACAAAGAGGGCATCGGACTTGCGCAACGGCGCTGTTCTGGAGATGTAAATCCGCAGAGCCCTGACGAGATCTAGAGTGTGAAGGGCTTTTTCAAAAGAGTGGACCAGGACCGGGCAGAATGATGGCAACACAATGTCCTCGTTTAAGTGGAAAGAAGATACGACCTTCAAGAGAAAGGCGGGGGAAGGCCGAAGAACCACCTTATCATGATGGAATATCAGGTAAATTGAGCGACAGTAAAGAGCCGCTAGTTCAGACACTCGCCTGATAGAGGTAATGGCGACTAAAAAGGCAACCTTCCAGGACAGCCGTTGAAGAGAGATTTCTATCAGAGGTTCGAAGGGAGGAAGCTGAAGAGCTCCGAGAACCAGATTCAGATCCCAGGGATCTAAGGGGTGGCGATAAGGAGGGACAAAATGCGCTACGCCTTGAAGAAAGGTATGGACCTGAGGGTGAGAAGCCAGCTGCTTCTGGAAAAATATTGACAAGGCAGAAATTTGTCCTTTAACGGTACTGAGAGCCAGTCCCGAGTCCAGACCGTCTTGCAGAAAAACAAGAACATTAGGGATTGAAAAGGTAAGGGGCGACCGATTATGACGGTCACACCGGGAAAGATAGGTCTTCCAGGTCCTGTGATAGATACTGGTGGAGGAGGGCTTCCGAGCATTAAGCATGGTATGAACTACCTTAGAACAAAAACCTGATTTGGCTAGAATCAAGGATTCAAGCGTCACGCCGTCAAATGCAGCTGTGCTGTATTCTGGTGGAATATTGGACCTTGTGACAGAAGATCCGGGTGGTCGGGAAGACGCCAGGGAGTGTCGCCGAGCAGTTGGAGAAGCTCTGGGTACCAGGCTCTCCTGGGCCAGTCCGGGGCCACGAGGATCACCGGGATTCCCTCCACTTTGATTTTCTTGATTACTCTCGGAATGAGAAGAAACGGAGGGAAGATGTAGGGTAGGCGGAACTGCGCCCACGGAAAGACTAGAGCGTCGGAGCCGATCGCTAGCGGGTCTCTCGACCGGGATATGAAGGGACGTATTTTGGCGTTCATCCGAGACGCCATGAGGTCCACATCTGGGAGTCCCCAACGAAGAGTGATCTGATGGAACACTTCGTCGTGGAGGGACCATTCCCCTGCCACTAGACCTTGCCTGCTGAGAAAGTCTGTGGCCCAGTTGTCTACCCCTGGAATATGGACAGCTGAAGTAATGGGGATGTGCTTCTCTGCCCAAAGAAGAATCCTGGATACTTCCTTCATCGCTGCCTTGCTGCGAGTTCCTCCCTGACGGTTGATGTAAGCCACGGCCGTGGCATTGTCTGACTGGATCCGAACAGGGAGACCCAATAGTAAGGGTTGAAAATTCTGAAGGGCCAAAAATATTGCTCTGATCTCCAGAATATTGATGTGCAGGGAGCGCTCGGAAGGAGACCAGCGTCCGTGAACAGTGTGGTGGAGAAACACCGCCCCCCAGCCTATCAGGCTGGCATCTACCGTGACTACTTGCCAGTCGACCGGGCGGAAGGACTTCCCTTGAGATAGGGATGAGGCTTGAGTCCACCAGACGAGGGAGCTGAGCGCAGACCGAGATAGGCGAACTCACCGGTCTAGGGAAGCTGGATTCTTGTCCCAGGAGGATAAAAGATCCAGTTGTAGAGGGCGCAGATGGAATTGAGCAAGGGATACGGCTTCTATGACCGCCACCATCTTGCCTAACACTCTCATTCCATTCTGAAAGGATGTGTGACGGCGAGAGCGGAGGGATTGGGTGGCCCGGATCAGGGAAGACCTCTTGTCTTCTGGAAGAAAAACCCGGGACTGAGCCGTGTCTATCAGCATACCTAAAAAGGTGATGCGCTGATGAGGAATGAGGGATGACTTGTTAAAGTTGATAAGCCACCCTAGCCTTGACAGCGTGCCTAGGCAAATCTGCACGCTTTCTGAGCAAACTTGAAGAGAGCTCCCTTTGACAAGAAGGTCGTCCAAATAGGGAACGACCAGGATGCCTCTGGGGTGTAAAATGGACATGACGGCCGCCATGACCTTTGTGAAGACCCGAGGTGCAGTGGCCAGCCCAAAGGGGAGGGCCCTGAATTGGAAATGACGGTGTCCTACGGCAAAACGAAGGAACCGTTGATGAGAGACACATATGGGAATGTGTAAATAAGCATCTTGAACGTCTATGGTAGCTAGGAATTCTCCAGGTTCCATGGCGGCTAGCACTGCTCTCAATGATTCCATTCGACTTGAAAGAATCTGTAGCAGGGAAAGAAAAGGTGCAATAGGGTCTTACCTGATATTAGGGTTTGAAGGGTAGAGAGAATGGATGCACTCACCTGGTCAGGTTGTGCCAGTCACAACCCCTGTGCAGACGTATGTGAGTGCTAGGATGGTTCAGCAGCGGCCCCGTCAAAGATAAAGGTTACTGTATAAAATCGAAAGACGGGTTTTATGCCGCGCTATAAACCACAAAGCTGGAGTATTAAAAGATATTCTTTTATTGAGCCATTCCAACGCGTTTCAAAAGCATGTCCGCCTTCTTCTTCAGGGAAAAAAGAAACATCAAGAAACATCTTCTTTCTTTCTTTTTTCCCTGAAGAAGAAGGCGGACATGCCTTTGAAACGCGTCTTTCATTTTCCGATTTTATACAATGATTCTATTCGGAAATTTCGAATCTGTACGAATTTGTTCAGCTGTTTGAGGTCCAAGATAGGACAGAGCCATCTTTTTTGGGAATGACAAAAAGGTTTGAATAGAAACCTTTGCCGCGCTGTTCCAGGGGCACTGGAATGATAAAGTTTGCTTTCTGTAAAGAGGCTATGGCCTGAAATAAGGCCTGGCTTTGCGTTTTGGACTTTGGAAGACGAGAACGCAGAAACCTGTTGGCCGGCAGGGAATGGAAATCGATCTTGTAACCTGAGGTGACGATTTCTCGAACCCAAGCATCGTGAGTGTGGTCTAGCCAGATATCCCGAAAAAGCATAAGCCGCCCTCCAACAGGAGTCAGATCTGAGGGATACCTGGCGTCATGCTGAGGGGGCCTGTACAGAGCGAGGTCCTTTGGGTTTAGGTTGCTTGGAGTGGGAACGCCACTTGAGGGACTGGATCCTCGATCTGAGCATTGGGCCGATCCTTGGGCTGATGGTTTTTGGGGGGCAGACTGAAAGGACTGCCTGCGCCAAGGAGATTTTTTAAAATTCCTGGATACAGGCCTCTTTTGAGGTAGAATGGTACTTTTACCACCCGTCATCTCAGAGATGAGTTTGTCCAAGGATTCTCCAAACAGGCGCAGGCCATGGAAGGGGAGTGTGGACAGGGATTTCTTGGAGGCACTGTCCGCATTCCATATTTTTAGCCAAAGGACTCTGCGGGCAAAGACAGCTTTGGCCGCCATTAGGGCTGACAAACTAGCTGCATCTAGGGAGCCGTGAAGAAAATAATTAGAGGCTAGAGAGAACAAATCAAGGATCTTAAAAGCCGCCGGGGGAACATTACAAGAGCGAAGCATCCTGCGTAGGTTCTTGCTCCACACACCCATAGCTCTCGCGACCCATGTTAAGGCAAACAGGGGGCGAAGAGAGGAGCCTGGAAACTAGATTTGACTGCAGCATCAACTGCGCGGTCGGACGAGTCCTTGAGAGACGCGTTGTCTGAAACAGACATGACCGTGTGTTTAGCCAGTCTTCATACTGGCGTATCCACAACGGGGGGTACTGACCAGGGCTTAACCATTTCAGAGGGAAAGGGATAAGCGAATGAAGAGAAGGTTTTTTTATTAAACCTTCTATCAGGGTGATCCCACCGTTTAGATATAATTTGCCGAAAAACCGTATCCTGGGCAAAGGACTTAGAAGGGTTCTTGGGCCGCTTGATTGCCGACTGAGAAGTCGGGTCAGGAGGCTGATCAGAGATCAACAGAGAGTGATTGACAGCCGAAAATAGTGTGTCTTCTATATGCCTAGACTCAGAAAGGACATCTGAATCAGAGTCAGAGTCTTGAGAATCGTGACTACTAAAAGTCACGGAACCTCAGTCAGACTGACTATCGTCCGAGTCGGATGAGGCGTAGAGGTCGCAATGGCGCCTTTTGGAAACAGCCTTTTTATGTTCTGGGGAAGAGGTACCAGACGAAGCAGGCGGGTTCCTCTGAGGGAGCTGTGGGAGCCTGAGGACGGCTGGGATATCTGAACGGCAAGGTCATCTAACCTTTTAGACATTAGAACAGTCCATGCAGGCATTACGCCATCAGACGGGGGTGCTGCCTGGCCGGTGGCCGGAGCAGAATCCAAAGACTGCACGGCATCCTGGTCCGGCAACGGGGTCTCTTGTGACACGGTAGTAGGGGCATCGCAGCCCCAGCATAGTGGATAGCTTCTGCCATTAGAAAACGAGCGTCCACAGGTGGTACAGGCATAGTACAGGTCCGTAGAGGACGCCTGGGAAGGTTTATCCCCCTTGCGGTTACACATGTCAGCAATAGAGTCCTATAGCCCTATAGGGATAGAGTTATATGAGTGAGGAGCCACTAGCAGTATTATAAAGTGACTGCTATGCACAGCCGGTATATGCCGATAGCAAATGGCATATACTGTCAAACAGTCGGCATATACCTGCAGGCAGAGCCAGTATATACCGCTAATAGCTGATATACACCGCTAACCAGCAGGCACACACTGCTAGAGAGATAGCAATATACCGCTGAGCAGAGCGGTATATAGTGCTGCAGAAGTGCAGAGCCAAGGAGGCGATCTCACCCGTGTCTGCTCCCCACGTGGAAAATGGCATCCAGCGTTCCTGGCAGCATGGAGGAGTGAGACGGCCCCCGGAGGCTGATTGGTCCCAGGGCTGGGACTAACGTGACGGCCAATCAGAGGAGAGCCGCTGCGACTGAGGGAGCGGCCCCCAGAGCAGTGAGAGGGGGCGTTGCTAGAATGCAGGCCGACGCCGGGGGCTAAATTAATGAGGCTCCCTGGGATCACGGCCTGCATTGCCCCACCGGCGCCTTTTCAGGCGGTGGTTTGGATGCAGGGGACAGATGACTCGTCATCTCCCTACCTGCTCCTGGCTCCGTCTGAAGACGCATCGGTCCGGTGATGCGGGGATCTCGGGCACGCATCTTCGGCTCAAGGCTGAAGCAGGTCCTCGGCTCTGCTTAGCTCTCTGGAGCTACCTTGGTGTGAGGTGCTTCCATGGAGCCTGGAGGGGTACGCAGACCCGACCACTTGGGCGCGAGGGAAGACTGACGGCTTGTGCACACCAGGTTTCCTCTGCCCGTACGCGGGGGGAACGAGGGTGGCAAGGCACCCCGGTATTGCCCCATAATCAAAAATAGAATGATTAAGAAAAAACAAAAATAAAAACAAAATAAGCTGGCCTAAGGCACTAGTAGAGCTCAGGCCAGACATGTCAGCCTCCCTGCTGACACTAGAAAAAACTGAGCTAGTTTCCTGCCTAGCTAGGGTATATGCTGTGGGGGGAGCTAACACTTTTTCAAATCTAGTGTCACGCCTCCCTGGAGACATCATAATACCCACTGTCTGTGTCCCCCAATGAAAAGGCGAGAAAAGAATGGATTTGCCTAAAAGCATTAAATATCATTGTGAATTATCTAATTTGTATGACATGTTGCTCCAGAATGTCTCTGAACTAAGCCGAAGTGGGAAACTAGTTCATGGTAGTGCCCAACTGGCATTTTGGATTTTCTGCAAGAAATGTTGATTTTTAGCTGAAGGATTAGATATCCACACATCACTTGAAAGTCGGCATAGATATATCAGTATGAAGATTTATATTTAAGATACAAATAAGACTAAGAATAAGCTACTATAAGGAAGGACAATAATACAACCATCAGGCGAGAATAATCCACATGAGAGCTGAGGGTCAGGGAAGTATGATGATAAACTCAATGGTAGGGAGGGTGTAGGTGAAAAAGAGGGACTATGCATGCAACTTGTCATCATAGTCCAGTGGTCCCCAATCTTTGTTACCTGGAGAGCCACATTCAGATCTGAGAGCATCACGAACCTCATCCAGCTCCTTCCCTTGATCACAGTTAGTGTCACCTAGATCCCCCATTAACAGTATAATGACAACCAAAGCTTTTTCACAGAAATAACACTGGGGCAAGAGTCAAGATCCAGGGGTGTCCACAACACCCTCCATTCAATATTCCTGCATCAAGCTCCCCCACTACAGTCACATCCAGATTCATGTATTTCATCTAATAGGTGTTATAATCCTATCTCCAGCTTATCATACTTATATTAGGCCAGGGCCACATGGGGATCTTCTGTGATCCTCGCATGACACTTGGCTCATGCTGGCAACACAGCGGGAGCCAAGTGTCATGCTACTGTCATTGTGACTGAGGTCCGATCATGCGATTGGATCACAGCTGCAGGGGGTGGGCCGGCGCTGAGGGGAGAGTCGGCGCTGAGGAGGGGAGGGCCGGCACTGCAGAGGAGAGGGGGGGATTTATCTCCCTCTCTCTTCCATTCCCGGCTATTGCCATTCTCGTCCTGCACTCGCGGTACACCAGTGTACCGCGAGTGCAGTGCGATTTTTCTCTCACCCCATAGACTTGAATGGGTGCAAGAGAAACAAGGATCGCTTTGCACCCGCAGCATGCTACGACTGTTTTCTCGGTCCGATTAGGGCTGAGAAAATAATCGCTCATGGGTGCTGGCACATAGGTTAATACTGGTCCGAGTTGAATGCAATATTTTATCGCATTCCAGTCGCACCGATTTTCATGCCGTGTGGCTTAGACCTAACTCTAAACCCCCAAGGCTATTATATGGGCTCCCAGATCTACTTTTCTGTGTGGGGTTACTCACAAATTTCACCATCTGGAAACTCTCTCTTCATAGCTGTTTGCTAGATCGGGTGCCACACATCATGAGTCCTCGAGCCACATGTAGCTTCCGAAGCCACATGTTGGGGACCCCTATTATAGTCTGTAGTATAAATGCTCCCATTTCTCAGTGCAGCTGGTAATATTCCCTAACCCTCTGATAAGTCCAGGTAAGGCTCTGCTCATATGTGCACTATTGAGTCAGTAAGACAGATCCCAAAAAGCAGTGGCAGATGCGTCATGAAATGGATTCATACCAACAGTAACCAATGGATCCTTTTTGACATCTGCCTGACATTACTGCTTAATATTTTTAATGAAAATAGTGGAAAAACAAGCGATCCCAGCGATATAAAAAAATGTTTGGGCTCCGATGGGTTGCTATGGTAGCTGGGGGCCTACGGAAAGACCATGTCTCGGCCATCTTAGTACTCCTATGAAGACCAGATGATGATTGAGCTTCATAGGTGATTGTAGCTTTCACTATGTACTGCAACAGCCTAGTATCATAATATACACTGACGAGTAAAAGAGTAACAATGTTTTAAACTTTTGGCTTTCAGGCTCTATACCTCACAATCCAATACAACTTCGAATGTGAAACTACCTTCATTTTATAGACAATCATCTTACCTATCTCATACATAGATTTGACTTGCAACTATTTAGCATATGATTAATTATACAGATTCTTGTTATGTCACTACATTGTTACTGTTTTGCTCCTAAAAAACAATCTAAATTTAAATTTTTATTATTTTGTTAGCATTTTGTAAATCCATCTTTAGCATTCATCGCTGCCTAAAACCTTCTGGACATGCTCTCATTCAGATGCAGGAGTAAACAAAAAGAAGGACAAGCAAAAATAGGGTCTTATCAATGTGTGGTTTCCTCACCCTGTGTTGTCTGAGTAGTGTTCTTCCTACTGGGAAGAAGTGTGTGCGTTCAGTGAGATGAGCCCTGGTCCATTCTTTCCTTTTGAAGAGAGACAGGCCAGTGTTCAAAAGCACCCACTGACCTTCCACAAATGATGGCAGCAGGGGGATGTATCTCACTTCGGCTGATGCAGGGGAGCTGCAGGGTAATGGTGTTCGTAGACACCGTCCAAGGGCTCAACAACCAGGGAGGCACATAGGCATAGCCAACAGACCATAGGTGAGGTGTACAGAATTAAGACGTCACCATGTCCAATCCCAGCAGCCATGCCTTAGAAAGAGGACTTGAGTAGACACACAGCCTCAACAGTAAACAGCTACTACAGGAGCTGTGCCAGATTCGACATATGGAATACTGGGCCACCAACACCCAATCGGATTTGATCCAGGAATTGGTCCGTTGTAATGAACAGAACATCTTGGAGAATGACAAAGACCCTGACGAGGTTGACAGAGAGGAATTAAACTGCATGCCAGATCAAGGATCCCTTAGCAGTTTGCAAGCAACAACCCAGTCCTAAGCAGCCCAAATCCAGGAGTTGTTGGCCACAATTGGGCCTGAAGCCTCAAGGGAGGAGAGGGCTTGTGTTCTGGAATCAGTTTTGCAAGTTCCAGTTTGCCTACTATAGCTAGCTAGTCAAGCAGGACTATCCCACTACCAGCAAAACCCTGACCATTACAAAGGTTTGCAAACAGGGCCTGTGACTTACCCAATCCATGGCGCTGTTATACGTGCAAGTGCCTTGGACATATGGACAAAGATTGTTTCCAAAGCTAGGGCCTCATGCCTGGAGACTGCCTGCCGGCCCAGCCAATCAACTTCTGCAAAGACGAGCCATCGGCGTCTGAGGGATGCTACCCATGGGAGACAGCAGAGGACGTGACCTACCCGGTCGGACTCCCCCATACGCCCTAGTTCACTAATTTATTAATTTAAAAAAATCTTCGGCTTCCAACATAAACCTGTCAGGTTTCCGGGATTTCCAGTTCTCTTTTGAAAGAGCTTGCCCTCGGTTAACATGGAGTTTACTGTTCTGTTGCCCTACTTCCTGTCCAGCTGCTTAAAAGGCCGCCTCTAAGCCTAGTCCAGTGCCTGAGTATACTGCTTGCTGTGTGCTCCTGCTTTGCTGCTCCTAATTCCTGATTGCCTTTGGATCCTCCTGAAAGACTACCGACACCGACTCTGGACCGTACCCGGTTTCTTCAAGCTGTGCCCGGACTCCGTCTGCCGTCTTTGGTCAGCACTTCTGCCCGGTTCTTTCCGGTTCGTAACCACTCTGGACTATCATCCCGTACGGACACTTCTGGACTTTACCACTTGCCCCTTGTGTCCCGGCTGCTGTGCATTTAGGCCTTCCGGGGTGATTGCCAGACAGTCCCTGTATAGGGGTTCGCTCTTGGTGGTCTCCCTGGGGGAGTCCGGTGCGTGGCCCCGGGAATTCCCTTCGCTCCGTTTCGGGAAGGTATTTCGTGTGTTATTGTTCTACTGTGTTTGTTCCATTGTGTACCTATCGTGGTTACATATTATAAACATCTTTGTACCAAGAACTCGTCTCTGGTTGTCATTGCCCTAACGCTATCGAAATCCTCAGAACATACAATAGTATTACATTATACTCAGGCCACAAAAGGATTTCGCTGGGGCAATGACTGAGACACAAGTAGATCAGCTCTTTTCCATGATTAACTCCTTGCAGCAGGAGATGGAGGCGGTACAAACTAAACTTAGAGATGTGGAGGCACAGCTGGGCCATGATCACCAGGTACTGGGTCCGGCTATTCAGGATTTGCAAGTCAGAGTGGAGGCTCAGGAAGCCGTCCCCACTACGTCCGTATCAGCTGCCGGTATGCCTAGGTTACCCCCATTCCGTTTCAATGGTGATCGTAGTCAGTTTCGTGGATTTGTTAACCAATGTATACTGTTTTTTGATGTACATGCTGATTATTACCGTTCTGACCGGTCAAAAGTGTTATGTATAATCATGTTATTAACCTCACGAGCACTGGCTTGGGCTAATCCTATGATAGAGAATCGGGATATCCGTTTAAATCACCTGGATGACTTTCTGACCGCAATGGCGCAAATGTTTGATGATCCGAATCGCCGTGCTACCGCTGAATCGGCTCTCCTTTCCTTACGTCAGGGAAAGCGTTCTGTCGTTGAATACGCCACTGAGTTCAAGAGGTTAGTGGTAGACACCGACTGGGGAAACAATGCATTATTGTCTGTTTTCAGAAAAGGTTTGTCCGGTACCATCAAGGACGAGTTAGCTCGTTCCGAATCTCCAGGGGATTTTGAACTGTTTCTCCAGCACTGTGTGCGTATTGATACCCGCTTGACGGAACGTAGACAGGAAAAATGGGCAGCTGTAAACCGGGTAACCAACTTTGCGTTTCCTTCCAGAGAACCCGCTCTCAGGACGCCACGGGAGGCCGAGGACGTTCCTATGCAAGTGGACTCTCTGCAAAAGCGAGAGACCAACGAACGTCGTGAACACCGGCTCCGTGAGCGTTTGTGTTTCTATTGCGGTCAATCGGACCATTTCTTGATCGACTGCCCGAGACGTCCAAATCGCCCAAATAAGGTATTGGCAGCCATGGCAGAGTGTGACAACACGGACGCAGAGTCCGATATCTCTGAGGCAAGTGGACACCTGGATGCGGTATTTCCCTTGACTGTAATGTCAACATCACCGAAGGACTCAGAAGGCAAATATACCCATTGCTCGCTTCCCATTCAGATCCGGTGGGAGGGACAGCTAATACCTACATCTGCAATGATAGACTCTGGGGCAGGGGGAAATTTCATGGACTCTTCTTTTGCCAGGAAACACGGTATCCGGACTCAGCAAAGATCCTCACCGGTTACCATGGAGACGGTAGACGGATCTCCGTTAGTTTCTGGACCAGTTGATCGGGAAACAGTACCCCTAGAATGCGTGATGAAGCCAGGTCAGCAGGAGACCCTTGTTTTCATGTTGATTTCTTCTCCTCATTTTCCGATTATTTTAGGAATTCCGTGGCTACGGTCTACAAATCCAGTCATCGATTGGGAGACTAAGGAAATATCCTTCCCACCGCAGAGTGGTCCGACCATTAGTCCAACTGTACCGGTTCCAGTAACACCGAATGCGGAGGGCAATGTACAGGTACCTGTTTTACCCCCGGTTTATCATGACTTCGCTGATATATGCGACAAAAGAAAAGCCGATCGGCTTCCCCCGCATAGACCGTATGATTGCCCCATAGACTTACTCCCAGGGGCGGAGATCCCGTTTGGTCATGTCTACCCGTTGGCGGCACCTGAGCTAGAAGCACTAAAAGAGTACATCGATGAAAGTCTAGCCAAGGGATTTATTCGCCCGTCTACCTCACCAGCAGGGGCACCCATCTTTTTCGTGAAAAAGAAAGAGGGGACTCTGAGACCCTGTATTGACTACCGGGAACTGAATAAAATAACCATCCGGAACCGGTATCCGTTACCGTTGATTCCTGAGCTATTGGAGAGAGTCCAACAGGCAAAAATATTCACTAAATTGGATCTCCGTGGGGCATATAATCTACTTCGCATACGTCCCGGAGACGAGTGGAAGACCGCGTTCCGATGTCGGTATGGACATTATGAGTACCTAGTGATGCCTTTTGGACTTTGTAACGCTCCCGCGGCTTTCCAACATCTAGTTAACGATATTTTTAGGGATATAATGGACCAATTCATGGTGATTTATCTGGATGATATCCTGATCTTTTCTGATTCCCTACAGGAACACCAGGAGCACGTCAAGACCGTACTTACCCGTCTGAGGGATAACCACCTGTACATTAAACTGGAGAAATGCGAATTCCATTGCTCACAAATACAATTCTTAGGTTATGTCATCTCTCCTCAGGGACTGAACATGGAGTCTGGCAAGATACAAGCAATTCTAGACTGGCCGGAACCGGGAAACATCAAAGAGGTACAACGCTTTGTCGGTTTTGCCAACTTTTACCGACGCTTTATCCGTAACTTTTCAGAGATCGTCCGTCCCATCACTCTGTTAACCAAGAAAGGACAGAAGTTTGTGTGGTCCGCCCAGGCCCAGGAAGCTTTCCATCGTCTCAAGGTTTGTTTTACCTCAGCGCCAATATTAGTACATCTGAATCCCGCACTTCCCTTTATCGTGGAAGTCGACGCTTCCGACTATGCATTAGGGGCAATCCTTTCTCAAAGGACTGGGGACAAGAGTCTCTTGCATCCGTGTGCTTTCTTTTCTCGCCGGTTGTCCCCTGCAGAAAGGAACTATGACATTGCGGACAAGGAATTGTTGGCGATTATTTCAGCTTTTAAGGAATGGAGACACCACTTACAGGGAGCTGCGCAGCAAGTGATAGTACTCACAGATCATCGTAACCTGGAATTTCTTAAGTCTGCCAGGTGCCTGTCTCCACGGCAAGCCCGTTGGAGCCTATTCCTTAACCAGTTCAATTTTATCGTTACATACCGTCCAGGTTCACGTAATGGGAAAGCCGATGCCTTGTCCCGAATCCACGCCGTGGACTCCGTGCCTGGAACCCCGTCTCAGACCGTGTTATCGGATGCCAATTTCGTTGGAGTAATCCAGGACCAGGACTTGTGGAAGGACATCAAGCTGGCCTATGATGGTGACGTATTTCTTGCTGCCCCCCCGAATGATGTAACTCTTGTTCTTCGGAATGGTGTGTGGTTGAGAGAGCGACGCATTTATGTCCCGGAGGCCGTAAGACTTCGGGTTCTCAAGTTGGTCCATGACTCCGTGTTGGCTGGTCATAGGGGGGTACAGAAGACGCAGGAATTTCTGAGCCGTTTTTTCTGGTGGCCTACCTGTTTAAAGGATGTAAAGGACTATGTCCACTCATGTGTGGTTTGTGCCCGGTGCAAGGTCCCTTGTGTGGCTCCTACGGGACTCCTCCAACCGTTACCCGTTCCATCTCGCCCTTGGGGATCTATCTCAATGGATTTTATTGTGGAGTTGCCAGTCTCAGGCGGTCACAATACCATTTTAGTGGTGGTGGATCGGTTGACAAAAGCTGCTCACTTTATTCCGTGTACCGGTCTTCCCTCAGCCGCAGAGACAGTGGATTTGGTTATCCAGAACGTATTCCGATTGCATGGGGTACCAGACGAGATCATCTCTGACCGGGGCGTGCAGTTCACGTCTAGGTTCTGGAAGGGGTTTTGTACGGCACTCCAGATTGATGTCTGTTTGTCTTCTGCATACCATCCTCAGACAAATGGGCAAACCGAACGGACTAATCAAACCCTGGAACAATACCTTCGATGTTATGTCAGCCATCTGCAGGACGATTGGTTGAAGATGCTTCCGTTGGCGGAGTTCTCGTATAACAACACTCAGAGCAGCTCCACTAAGGTAACGCCCTTTTTCGCTAACTTGGGTTACCATCCGAATGTTTTGCCTAGGTCACCGGTTGCGGTTTCGGTGCCAGCGGTGGAGGACAGATTGACAGAGCTACGACAAAATCTGGAGGTTCTAAAGGACACTGTGGCTACGGCTCAGGAGCGTTACAAGAGGTCGGCAGACACTCACCGGAAACCGGCACCCATGTATAAGGTAGGGGACTCTGTATGGTTATCCACCAAAAACCTTAGATTGGGTGTTCCTTCGCAGAAGCTGGGACAAAAATTCATCGGTCCGTTTAAGATCACCGGGATCGTGAGCCCTGTGGCCTGTCGGCTGCGGTTACCGCACCATCTAAAGGTACACCCGGTCTTTCATGTTTCTCTCCTCAAACCCGTTTCTCCTAATACGTTTCATGGTCGTGTCGTGCCTCCTCCTCCGCCTGTGATGGTTGACGGCGAGGAGCAGTTCGTGGTTGAGGACATTATTGACTCCCGGCTCCATCGTCGTCGGCTTCAGTATCTGGTACGTTGGCAGGGGTACGCCCCCGAGGACGATTCCTGGGAACCGGTGGGTAACATTCGGGCACCCCGGAAGATTGCTCAGTTTCATCGGCGGTACCCGGACAAGCCAGGCCCTGATCCGTCCTGAGACCGTTTCTGGGGGGGGGGAGTAATGTCAGGTTTCCGGGATTTCCAGTTCTCTTTTGAAAGAGCTTGCCCTCGGTTAACATGGAGTTTACTGTTCTGTTGCCCTACTTCCTGTCCAGCTGCTTAAAAGGCCGCCTCTAAGCCTAGTCCAGTGCCTGAGTATACTGCTTGCTGTGTGCTCCTGCTTTGCTGCTCCTAATTCCTGATTGCCTTTGGATCCTCCTGAAAGACTACCGACACCGACTCTGGACCGTACCCGGTTTCTTCAAGCTGTGCCCGGACTCCGTCTGCCGTCTTTGGTCAGCACTTCTGCCCGGTTCTTTCCGGTTCGTAACCACTCTGGACTATCATCCCGTACGGACACTTCTGGACTTTACCACTTGCCCCTTGTGTCCCGGCTGCTGCGCATTTAGGCCTTCCGGGGTGATTGCCAGACAGTCCCTGTATAGGGGTTCGCTCTTGGTGGTCTCCCTGGGGGAGTCCGGTGCGTGGCCCCGGGAATTCCCTTCGCTCCGTTTCGGGAAGGTATTTCGTGTGTTATTGTTCTACTGTGTTTGTTCCGTTGTGTACCTATCGTGGTTACATATTATAAACATCTTTGTACCAAGAACTCGTCTCTGGTTGTCATTGCCCTAACGCTATCGAAATCCTCAGAACATACAATAGTATTACAAAACCAATTGAGGAATAAACACCCCTACACTCCCTCGTTTACCAATTTATTAATTAAAAATAAATCCTGGAAAGTCCGCCTTAATCCAGTGGAGTAATGCCACACGACATCCATTGATTCCTTTGGAGCTGCGGTCTGAGAACCTTCTCAGAACGAGGCTGTATAGGTCACTCCAGGTCAGCAGTAGGAACGGAATTCCTCTTGAGCATAAGAAATTCCAGGCTGCCACTGATCAGCCATGAAGCAATGTTATGAGTAAGTTCTCACTACAAAGCGCCAAATGAATTGATGCGAGTCATGGGACATTACTGTTTGAATTACGTTGTAACTTTTAGGATTTATTTTGAAGTAATAAATTGGTGAATGAGGAACTATTTAATCAAGTAAACTTTTTTTATCCAAGTCTGTTTTTTTTCTAACTTTATACTTAAAATAATGGAGGTGTCTGATGGACATCTATCCATTACTAACCCCTGGGCTTGATGTCAGCTGTCAATTCACAGCTGACATCAACCCCACAAGTATTACCCCGAGTGCAACCGCACCAGGGCAGTCGGGGAGAAGCAGGATAAAGCACCCAAACTGGCGCATCTAATGTATGTGCCACTTGAGGGGTGACTGCGGGTTGCTATTTTCAGGCTGGGATATATAACAAAATATTGAGATGAACTTTTGTTATTGACCAAATACTTATTTTCCACCATAATTTGCAAAAAAAAAATCAGACAAGGTGATTTTCTGGATTTGTTTTCTCATTTTGTCTCTCATAGTTGTGGTCTACCTATGATAACAATTACAGGCCTCTCATCTTTTTAAGTCGGAGAACTTGCACAATTGGTGGCTGACTAAATACTTTTCCCCCCCATTGTATATAGACTAAATATAAATATTTTTTTTTACTTTCTCCATGGGGTGGTCACACGTTTGGGCAGCAAAATTGAATGAGGATAAGTACATTTTAATATAATTATTTCAATGATAATCTTTAGAATAATAATGAGAATGAAGTTATTAAAGTTTCCATCTAAAGGAACGGCTGCTCACACAGGCGTGATTAGCTTTGGTGTTACAAGGATAAAACAATATATGTTACAAAATAATTACATTTAAGAAAAATTTTATTACAAGGGACTCGTGTCTGGCTGGCCAGCTGCAACAATCTTGGCGAGTCACTTGGATTATCATCCAAACCTGTAATGATTTTGAGGTTTTTACATGAAACAGGTCTTCATCAGAAGGAACGAAAGCCGAGACAGATGCAATTACCTGGTCATTTTTATCAAGACTCAGCCTTTGTCTGTTGTACCTGTGAGATCCATATATCCTGGATTTGCTATTTTATACCCTGATGCCTGAAAGGGACCTTTGATGAACGCGGATGACCTTCAGACTTTTTGAACGTGAAGAGAACATTCTGTGATATGAAGCATCTGACCATGGATATGATACGACTGCTGACACTTTCCTCCTTTCAGTTGGAATTGTGAACCTTTGTGACAGAATTTGATATTTGATATAAGGATCCAATTTTCCGATGTGTTATTGATTTTTGGATATTTTATACAAACTTTGTTGCAATTGAATATATTTGGAATGTATTCTAATATGATATTGTATGGAGTGAATTTAATATCAAATAATTTAATATTCTGTGAAATTTCTGTAAGACCAAATGATAGACACCAATGCTGGATATAGTAAATCCATATACACTCTTAATAATGGTGTTCACTGTATAAGCAGTTTCATTGCGATAGTCCAGTGGTCTGACTAGTGTACTGGTATCAGTATTTTTAGAGACCGTGCTGCTGGTAATTGTAGTGTGATTCAGGAGTGGGCTTGTGCACGCCTTTAAACTATTTAAGATTTGTACATATACTGTTTGAGAAAGGCTTTATGTTATTAGCCGAAACATATCACTTTGGATTTTTGGAATAAATGAACAATAACTGAATATTATAGTGAGTGCTGATCGTTTTCTGTATGCAGGACTAAAGTCACACGCAGAGAAGTCGGGCATACCCCCTCCTCTGCTTGTACATTAACAGTGAGGTGTCAGTCTCTTTACAGAACCCAATGTAGGTGGGACAGCTCTCCCAGCACTGCTACGTGACTAAAGCTAAAAAAAATTCTGTTTGTGTCAGAACAGCTGCATCCAGTAATCTAAGTGATACATCCTTGGATTCAGAGTCTCTTTGCCTACATCATTCTCCTCTCAGATGAGGTAGCAAAAACCTGCTGACAAATTCCCTTTACAGGGTTTGTGTAGTGCATACAAGTTATTACCTATCCAGGTAATATGTGATATCTTGCTGATCAGGGTTTCCAAAAGCGGAAACCCACACTGATGGGGAGAGCAGGGATTTTTTTTATCCTTGTTACAGAACAGAAACATAGCAACAAAAAGAGGAAAATATCCTCAAAAAATTAAGTATTACTTTCAGCAAGATGGGCTGCAGCATGTACATCGCCCTGGCCAAAAACTAGTACTCTAGCAGGATACAGCTAAACCCCCACTAAAGTGGAAGCGTCACAGGTGCAGGAGGAGCAAATCACACACACACCTCCATGGAATGGAGGAGGGCGATTGCTGGATGATAAAACTGCACACTAGTGGCTTGCATAGAGCGCTGTTCACATATGCAGATAACACAGTCACAAACCCGCAGCCTATTAGGTGACGTCCATACTATTAGATCAGGCGGGCTGCCAAGCCGTACCCCACCTGTGTATCATGCACGGACAGACACTCTACAGTGCAAGGCCCAACAGAAAGGGGCCTGGCTGTATCCTGTCCAAAAAAATACATATGAGGTTTTTGTTGGTATTTATGGCCATAAAAACGTAAGCCTACAACCTGCGTCATGGAACCTCATGCTTGTAGGTCCCTACACTAAATATATACATAGCAACAAAAAGAGGAAACAGAAACTTGTTACAGAACAGAGCAGCAGGTTGCATGTCTGACCACTGATCCACTCATACTAAAGTGGGCTTCTAGAAAAATCAGTGGACATCACTTCACAGCTCCACAGGGCAAGAATGGAGCTCAGACTGAGCATGTGCACTGCTGATCAATTCCAAACGAGATTAAAAAAAAGATGCTATATTCTGCTGGTTAGGATAGCTCTAATGATGGACGAGCGTTGCGGTGCTCAGCAGAGTATTGTGAGTGCTCCAATTTGTCGTTCATGAAACATCGAACACAAAGCACAGGCTCACTGCAGTGAATGATGGGAGCCGGGACCCCAGTGAGAGACACTTGCAGTCTCTGAATGGCTCGCATGAGATAAAAACAACATTTTAGGATGTACAGTATGGGAAAAAAAACAAATCCTATCAACCCCTGGAAATGCTCTGTTTGTGGCTAGCTGAATGGGAACAATGAGCCAAAATGGCCAATTATTGTCTTCCAGTATACTCCTTATTATATCAGCTCGACTTGAGCAACAAAAACTCGAGCATCATAGTTAGAGATGAGCGAACCTTTGAAAGTTCAGTTTGATAGTAGTGATGGGCAGACTTGAACTGTAAAAGTCCAGATCCGCGTGGTTTCAAAAGGTACCCGGAGCTGCATGGATCCGCACTGGGGAAATAAAAAAAAAAAAAGGAAAAATAAAGAAAATAAGAATGAAGCAAGCGCTACTTACTGAGGCTCTGTCGAGGCTGTATGCGGCTCACGTGGCCTCTCCTTCACTTGCTGGCCGCTAATTACTGCTCATCCATATGCACTGCTTTCCCCGCCCTCTGGCCATCCTGGCATCTGCGATTGGTTGCAGTCAGACATGCCTCCAGCCTGTGTGAGAGTCTAACTGCAACCAAACACAGGTGCTGTCTGCGAGTCAGTATCATGGTATAAAATAATTAAAACAATTGGCGTAGAGTTCCCCCATATTGCGATACCCAGAACAGATAAAGCCTACGGCTACAGGTTGCAACCCCCAGCTGTGCGCTTATCTTGGCTGTATATAAAAATAAGATGAACCACATGTGTTTAATTATTTAAATAAATAAATAAATTTAAAAAAACTCAGTGTGGTCCCCCCAATTTTGATACCCAGCCATGATAAAGGGGAGAAAAAAAGAGAAAAAGGAAGTCTTTAGGTATGCCTATAAATAAATACATATCCCAGGTCTCAACAAGTCAAAATAGAATCTTAGATATTGAAAATAGTTTTTATTGCATATGAAAAAAGTGCAGGGAAATATAACATATCAATAAATAAGAAGACAGGAATAAAACCACACAAAAAGATGAGATTCCCCACATAGGACCACATGTAAAAATAAGTAGTCCTCTAATGCTCAGGCAAGCCGCTGCTACACATCAAGCTCAAAAATGGAGGGAGACAGAACAACACATAGACACCCAGGGAACACTGATCTGACAAAGGCCAGAGACCTGGATGAAAACACCCAGAACCAAAGGAGTGTCAGGCAAATTGCAGCGAATGCACAGCAGAGCTTACCAGTTAACTAATTTCTTATTTATTGATATATGTTATATTTCCCTGCACTTTTTTGATACGCAATAAAAACTATTTTCAATATCTTAGTGTTGTTTTGAGTTGTTGAGACCTGGGAAATGTATTTATTTATAGGCAAACCTAAAGACTTCCTTTTTCTCTTATATTTATTGAAGTTGTTGTCTATTAATTTCAGTAATGAGGTCTTCTTTTGCTTATTTTTTTTGTAGCCAGCCATAATAAAGCCTGACAGCTGAGGGCTGGTATTCTCAGGCTGGCGATGTCCATGCTTATTGTGAAGCGCCAGGAAAAGTGCGGGACTTGTCGCATCTAATGGATGCGACAATCCCGGGTGATTGCAGCTTGCTATTTTTAGGTGGGGGGCGGCCCAATAAGCATGGGCCTCCCCAGTCTGAGAATACCATCCCTTAGATGTCAGGCTTTATCTTGGTTGGGTATCAAAATTAGGGGGGACTGCACACTGTTTTTTAAAATTATTTATTTAAATACCGTATGTTTCGGACTATAAGACGCACCGGACCATAAGACGCACCCTGGTTTTAGAGGAGGTAATTAGGAAAATAAAATTTTAAGCAAAAAGTTAAGTAAAAAATTTTACGCAAAAAGTTAAGTAAAGTTTGGTCATGACACACTGTGCTGCTGACACTGTTATGGGGGTAATATCCCCAAAAGTTAAGCAAAAAGTTTGGTCATGACACACTGTGCTGCTGACACTGTTATGGGGGTAATATCCCCAAATTCTCTAACTAAGGTACCCCATCCTGGTAATGATTCTCCTGCCTTGTATATTATCCCTATCCTTGTATATATGTCCCTCATCCTGGTATAGCCCCCATCCTGCTAAATACCCCCATCCTGCTAAATATCCCCATCCTGCTAAATACCCCCATCCTGCTATATGGCCTGTATCCTGTGGCGCACAAAAAAAAATAAACGTTTATACTCACCTTTCCTCACTCCAGCAGCATCGATCATTATTACTATTATTATAGCGCCATCAATTCCATGGCGCTTTACATGTGAAAGGGGTGTACATAATAGGGACAAGTACAATAATCATAAACAAAACAAGACACAGACAGGTACAGGATAGAGGTCCCTGCCCGCGAGGGTTCACAGTCTACAAGATCATCTTCCTGTCTGTGCCAGCAGTAGCACCGCTGACCTGTGTGGAGCTGGTCACCGTTCCCTACAGCATTGCTATATCGTCCTGTCTGACTGCCTACTAATGTGTGTGGAGACTAGCGGTGCACATAGTGATGATGTCATCGCTGTGCTCACCGCTCTCTACACAGATCAGCTGGCCGGCAGACAGGAGGACATCGTGATGCTGCAGGGAACTGTGAGTATAGCGTACTTATTCACTGCCCCCCCACGCTGATGGTGATGCGCGGAGGGCAGTGAATATAGCCACACATGATCACTCCAGGCTGTAGTTGCCAGGGGTGATCACGCGGGCCTGCTCCCCTGCCCATCATCCTGCCCACCTGTCAGCGCCGGCTTCAGCGCTGAGAGATGATGGGCGGGAGGATACATGCATATGAAATGAGCGGGCCCACGTGGTCACGGCAGGCTGCTACAGCCTGCGCATGACGCCGATGACCCGCTCCACCGCAGCACCCTCGTTCCCCGAAGCCATGCCCTACATTCAGTTCAAGTGATGGTCCGGCTCACTGGATAAGTGGTGCTCAGGAGAAAAACCGTATCATATAGTAATCAAAAAACTCCGGCACTCTATTTGTAATGAACAAAAATGATGATTCTTTATTGCATATTCAAAATTTCATTCAAATGTAAACGTTTCGGCTAATGCCTTCTTCATGAACTGAAATATTATTGAAATAACATACAAAAACATAAGTACCAGGGATATATTCATATTAAAATCCATATTCATATCCAATTATATAATTACTAGAAGGTGGCCCGATTCTACGCATCGGGTATTCTAGAATTTACGTATTGTGTAGTTCATGTATGATTTTTGTTATATATATATATATATATATATATATATATAGATGTTGTTGTGTGTAGTTACCAAGTGTTTGTGTAGGGCGCTGTACATGTTCTGGGTGTTGTCTGGGTGTGGCGGGGGGTGAGAGCGGTGTTGTATGTGTGTTGCGTGTGTTGCGTTGTTTGTGGAGTGCTGTGTGTCTGTAGCGTTGTGTGTGTGTGTGTTGCGCGGTTTGTGTGGGTGTGGTGTGTTTTGGGGGGAGGTATGTTTTGTGCAATGTGTGTGTTGTGCGGTATGTGCGTATATTTATGTATGCCGCGGTGTTTGTGTGTTGGGTGTTGTGTGTGTGCAGCGTTGTCTGTGTGTGTGGGTGTCTGTGTATGGCGGTGTTTGTGGTTCCCAGTGTGTGTGTGGTGTGTTGTGTGTGTGTGTGTGTGTGTGTTGGGGGGAGGTGTGCACCTCCCATCGTGCTCCATCCCCCATGCTGCGCACCCCCCATCGTGCCCCATCCCCCAAGCTGCGCACCCCCCATCGTGCCCCATCCCCCATGCTGCCCACCCCCCATCGTGCTCCATCCCCTATGCTGCGCATTCCCCATCGTGCTCCATCCCCCATGCTGCGCACCCCCCATCGTGCTCCATCCCCCATGCTGCGCACCCCCATCGTGCTCCATCCCCCATGCTGCGCACTTCCCATCGTGCTCCATCCCCCATGCTGCGCACTCCCCATCGTGCTACATCCCCCATGCTGCGCACACCCATCGTGCTCCATCCGCCATGCTGCGCACTCCCCATCGTGCTACATCCCCCATGCTGCGCACTCCCCATCGTGCTACATCCCCCATGCTGCGCACTCCCCATCGTGCTACATCCCCCATGCTGCGCACCCCCCATCGTGCTACATCCCCCATCGTGCTACATCCCCCATGCTGCGCACTCCCCATCGTGCTACATCCCCCATGCTGCGCACCCCCCATCGTGCTCCATCCGCCATGCTGCGCACTCCCCATCGTGCTACATCCCCCATGCTGCGCACTCCCCATCGTGGTACATCCCCCATGCTGCGCACTCCCCATCATGGTACATCCCCCATGCTGCGCACCCCCATCGTGCTCCATCCGCCATGCTGCGCACTCCCCATCGTGCTACATCCCCCATGCTGCGCACTCCCCATCGTGCTACATCCCCCATGCTGCGCACCCCCCATCGTGCTCCATCCCCCATGCTGCGCACCAGGCCCGGACTGACAGGCGGGAGGGGCGGGACTTCTCCCGGTGGGCTGGCCGGTGGAGGGGTGGGGGGGCCGCCCCCTGCCTCTCCCGCACTGCCTGCTGTTTAAAATTATTTTGTGGCTGCCGCCACCCGCCACTATAGATTCTAGATTCCATACTATTGTCATAATAGACCCACAGTCAGGGCTGGATTGGCCATAGATGGGCCAGTCCCTGTAGTGGGCCGCTCGATCTGCGGCCACTCTCTCCTTTGCAGCATGAACGGCAGGCAGAATTTGCCTTGAGCTGCACGATTATGCTGCACAGTTAAAATCAGCAGGAGCAGGAGGAGGGGGTGGTGTTCTCTGTGCCGCCCCCTGCTCCTGCTGATTAGACAGTGACAGTAGATCAAGCCTCCATCCGGCCCGCAAGATGTGGGCGCCTATGCTGCTCCCTGCTTTCTTGATCAATGCAGCGCGGTGACCGGGCCGGGCGCACCCCCCATCGTGCTACATCCCCCATCGTGCTCCATCCCCCATGCTATAATAGTTCTCCTATTATACTCAGAGAGGAGTATAATAGGAGGACTGTAATAGGAGGAGTAGTCTTGGGGGGAGAGGAGTATAATGCCGGCTCCCTGCACATGTGTACCGGGAGCCAGTGTACGCTGGTAACTATGATACACATCGGGTAACTAAGGGACCTTAGTTACCCGATGTGTATAATGGTTACCAGCGTTCACGGGCTCCGTCAAGATCCCAGCATCGCAAGGTTATGTCTGGCGCTGCTGGGATTGTGACGGAGCCGGTGTACACTGGTAACTATGATACACATCGGGTAACCAAGGGACCTTAGTTACCCGATGTGTATAATGGTTACCAGCGTTCACGGGCTCCGTCAAGATCCCAGCATCGCAAGGTTATGTCTGGCGCTGCTGGGATCGTGACGGAGCCGGTGTACACTGGTAACTATGATACACATCGGGTAACCAAGGGACTTTAGTTACCCGATGTGTATAATGGTTACCAGCGTTCACGGGCTCCGTCAAGATCCCAGCATCGCAATGTTATGTCTGGCGCTGCTGGGATCGTGACGGAGCCGGTGTACACTGGTAACTATGATACACATCGGGTAACCAAGGGACCTTAGTTACCCGATGTGTATAATAGTTACCAGCGTTCACGGGCTCCATCAAGATCCCAGCATCGCAAGTTTATGTCTGGCGCTGCTGGGATCGTGACGGAGCCGGTGTACACTGGTAACTATGATACACATCGGGTAACCAAGGGACCTTAGTTACCTGATGTGTATAATGGTTACCAGCGTTCACGGGCTCCATCAAGATCCCAGCATCGCAAGGTTATGTCTGGCGCTGCTGGGATCGTGACGGAGCCGGTGTACACTGGTGACTATGATACACATCGGGTAACCAAGGGACCTTAGTTACCCGATGTGTATAATGGTTACCAGCGTTCACGGGCTCTGTCACAATCCCAGCAGCGCAAGGTTATGTCTGGCGATGTGTGCGGAGGGCCGGGGCGAGCAGCCAATCCATGCGGAGGGCGGGGCCAGGCCGAGGCGAGCGACCAATCCGTGGGGAGGCGGAGTCGAGGCGAGCAGCCAATCCGTGCGGGGGGCGGGGCCATGGCGAGCCCAGCGGCCAATCAGCTTTATGTCACCGTAAGGACACAATTTTGGAGCAAGACAGACAGACAGAATAAGGCAATTATATATATAGATCATATAAATAGGTATATTGCCTAATTGATGAAAAAGAAAATATCCTAGGAAGAACGTCAAACACACTTGCATATAGAAATATCTGAAGAAAGCCCAAATACTGCTTGTATAATAAAGCAAGCTGTTGCGATCAGTAGGTTTAACATACATGTCAGAGGTCACATTACCCATAGAGTCAATTTGTATAAGAGTATCCAAAAAACTGATGGTAATCAATATGTTGTGTAAAGGATAGTCCTTCTACTCTTGTGTTAGATATTCGCGTAAGGTGGCGCTACGTTTGAGCCCATTGCTGTGCCCTTCTTCTGAAAATAAAATTGATCCTGGAACAGGACTCTTGATGTCAATTCGCTATATATGAGTATAGATCATAACCTTGGCATGCAAGCGGTTACTTGGTTTTTGGATTATTACAGTGATTTTTCATCCATGCAAAACAAATTCTGTTTGGATTTATTGAATATAGTTCTCACAAAAAACTTTTTCCTGTTCCAGGATCAATTTTATTTTCAGAAGAAGGGCACAGCAATGGGCTCAATCGTCCCGCCACCTTACACGAACATCTACATGACGCATTTTGAATCCATGTTTGTGTACAATCATCCATCATTTCAGGATCATATTTCTATATACAAACGATATAGTGATGATATTTTCATCATTGTTACAGGCCCACAGTCACTCTTTGATGACTTCTTTCATTTCCTTAACACAAGAGTAGAATGACTATCCTTTACACAACATATTGATTACTCTACCATCAGTTTTTTGGATACTCTTATACAAATTGACTCTATGGGTAATGTGACCTCTGACATGTATGTTAAACCTACTGATCGCAACAGCTTGCTTTATTATACAAGCAACCATCCCCGACACCTAAAACATTCTTTGCCTATTTCTCAATACAAAAGAGTATCAAGGATAGTCACCTCATATGACCAACGTCAATTCAGACATGAGGAGATGACAAATACATTTTTACAACGAGGGTATCCCTTACCTGTAGTTAATTCTGCATTTCGAGAGAGTCTTAATACTGTCCGCAAGATTAAAAGGGAAGGACCTTTTATCACTGTCGTTAACACCTTTCATCCTTTTCACCCTATTATCAAAAAAATTATATCAAAACACTGGCAGGTTCTAACAAGATCCTATCCCCAGATACTTGAATTTACCACTTTGCCTTTGTTTAGATATAAACGTTCTTCTAATCTCCGTGATTTATTAGTTAAGGCAGATATAGGGACAAAGGTCCTTAAGTCCCGGCAGACATTTCTATCTACCCCTAAACAAGGTAACTTTCCATGTCTCCATTGTCCCCACTGTTCCAATATTATTAAAGGTAACCAATTTACACATCCCCGCACCGGTAAAGTTTTTCATATAAAAGAATTTTTCCCCTGCGACACTTCATATGTCGTTTATTTAATTAAATGTCCGTGTGGTCTCGGATATGTTGGCGAAACTACCCAGCATATCCGAGACCGCATAGGGAAACATAAATCCACTATAACGTGCAAGTTGGTTATGTTGCCTATTCCATACCACGTTATCCAGTGCGGACACACGATCTCACAACTGAGATATCAACTCTTGGAACATGTTCCACCGTTGAGACGTGGGGGAGATAGGGTTAAAAAATTAAAAGAAAGGGAATCCTTTTGGATCCATATGCTCAATACCCTTTCCCCCCATGGACTCAACAGGGAATATGAGATTTTCTGATATGGAGATATGAGGTCCGTCCTATCCTATGATTCTGCCTTTCTGTGATTTATGTTATATGTGCTATATATGTTAGCTGTTGCTGGGGTTAGGATCCTGTTATTTATCGCATATGTGCGATTTAAATCATAATAACGTATATGTTTATATATCACATTACTTAATAATGTAGCTTTCTACAGTTAAAACCTGCCACTATATTATAATTGTCATTTTCTCCCTTTATCTTGCAGACACGCTGATCTAATTTTGCTCCTTCACTGGAGTTTCAAGAGCGCTGATCATTTTTACCTTCTAATTGCCACTGCGCATGCGTGCACTTCCATCTTTCACTGCGCACGCGCAGCGTGCGCTCCACGGTGCGTTCCACAATACAGGAAATAATTAGTTTGGCCCGCCTCTCCTCAGCATATAAACCTCACCGCGGTCACATAACCTCACACTCCACCGCTGATCACCGACTGCACAGGTAATACCATGTGTTCTCTGCACCCTTTACTTCTCCAATTTAATGTTATATATCGCTGTACTATGGAACTTTCTCTCTTTCTTATTCACATTGATACTCACTAATTAGTGAGATATAAATAATTCTTTCTTATTCTTTTTCTTTATATAGCGATTTTGCCACTTTATCATTGCCCCACTGGGAAGTTGCAGCTCATTTATTCCTCATTGCCTCCAATTGAGGTAATATAATCTGTTTGTTATACAAGTGATATCTATTTGTTTCTTAGTATAGCATATTGAAAACTTAGATTTTGTCCCATAGATATCCTTTATTTGCAAATTATTATTATTCCTTTTCCATAAATGGAGTTTTTTGCAACATAGTTAACCCCAATTAGAGGTGTTTCACATGTCCACCATTGTTGGTCCTTTATATTCAATTTTTTTGATTCTAATATTTGGGCTTTCTTCTTCAGATATTTCTATATGCAAGTGTGTTTGACGTTTTTCCTAGCATATTTTCTTTCATCAATTAGGTAATATACCTATTTATATGATAATTATATAATTGGATATGAATATGGATTTTAATATGAATATATCCCTGGTACTTATATATGTTTTTGTATGTTATTTCAATAATATTTCAGTTCATGAAGAAGGCATTAGTCGAAACGTTTACATTTGAATGAAATTTTGAATATGCAATAAAGAATCATCATTTTTGTTCATTACAAATAGAGTGCCGGAGTTTTTTGATTACTATATGCCCTACATTCAGACTATAAGACGCACTCCACACTTTCCCCCAACATTTGGGGGAAAAAGTGAGTCTTATAGTCCAAAAAAATACGGTAATTTAAAGAAAAGAAAAAAAGTCACATGCGGTTTCTCTTATTTTGATACACAGCCACAATAAGCGCATAGCTGTGAGCTGCAGCCAAATGCTTTATCTATGCTGGGTACCATAATATGGGGGGAACCCTACGCCAATTTATTTGAATAGCAAGATAGATACGCACACAGCGTCTGTGATGGGAAGCAGTAAGCTGATATGCTGCCAGTCAGTGTGGGGGTGCATCTGACTACAACCAATCACAGGCGCCGGTGGGCGAGGAAAGCAGTACATATGCAATGAGCCTAATGCGTGGCCCTGGAAGGGAATGTGAGGCCTGGAAGCAGTATACAGCCGTTGCGGAGCCTACGTAAGTACAGCCAATTGCTCCCATCCCCCTATCCCTTCTAGCAACATTTTTAATAACCAGATTCTGGTCCCCATAGACTTATATGGGGACCGGATTTTAAAAACCAGATAACACAGATACGCCAGTCCCTATAAGGGGTAAAGGGTGCTGCTGAAAACGGAAAAATTATCAGCAAGATCTGACTAATTTAATGCAGGTCTACATGTGAGGACGAGATACAAGTACATCTCAAATTAGAATATCAAAAAGTTAATTTTAGAAATTCAACACAAAAAGTGAAAACACATTATATAAAGTTATTACACACAGTGATCTATTCCTATATATTATATAGAGTCATTACACACAGAGGGATCTATTCCTATATTATATAGAGTCATTACACACAGAGGGATCTATTCCTATATTATATAGAGTCATTACACACAGGAGGGATCTATTTGAAGAGTGTATTTCTGTTAGTGTTAATGATTATGGTTACAGCCAATGAAAACCCAAAAGTCATTATTTCAGAAAATTAGAATATTATCTAAGACCAATTGAAAAAATATTTTAAACTCAGAAATGTTGGCGCCTCCTGAAAAGTCTGTACAGTAAATGCCTCAATACTTGGTCAGGGCTCCTTTTGCATGAATTACTGCATCAATGCGGCGTGGCATGGAGGCGATCAGCCTGTGCCACTGCTGAGGTGTTATGGAAGCCCAGGTTGATTTGATAGTAGCCTTCAACTCGTCTGCATTGTTGGGTCTGGTGTCTCTCATCTTCCTCTTGACAATACCCCATATATTCTTTATGGGGTTTAGGTCAGGTGAGATTGCTGGTCAATGAAGCACAGTGATACTGTGGTTATTAAACCAGGTATTGGTACTTTTGGCAGTGTGGACAGGTGCCAAGTCCTGTTGGAAAATGAAATTTCCATCTCCAAAAATCATGTCGGCAGAGGGAAGCATGAAGAGCTCTAAAATTTCCTGGTAGACGGCTGATCTGACTTTGGTTTTGATAAAACACAGTGGAACTACACCAGCAGATGACATGGCTCCCCCAAACCATCACTGATTGTGGAAACTTCACACTAGACCACAAGCAGCTTGGATTGTAGCCTCTCCACTCTTCCCCCAGACTCTGGGACATTGACTTCCAAATGAAATGCACAATTTCATCTGAAAACCACACCTTGGACCACTCAGCAACAGTCTAGCTCTTTTTCTCCTTGGCTCAGGTAAGACACTTATGACCAATAGACAACGCCAGGAGTAGCTTGACACAAGGAATGTGACATTTGTAGTCCATGTCCTGGATACATCTGTGTGTGGTGGCTCTTAAAGCACTGACTCCAGCAGCAGTCCGCTCCTTGTGAATCTTCCTAAAATTTTTGAATGGCCTTTTCTTAACAATCCTATCAAGGCTGTGATTATCCCGGATGCTTCTGCACCTCCCTCACCACACTTTTTCCTTCCACTCAACTTTCCATTAATATGCCTGGATACAGCACTGTGTGAACAGCCAGCTTCTTTAGCAATGACCTTTTGTGGATTTCCCTTCTCATGGAGTGTGTCAATGACTGCCTTCTGGACATCTGTCAAGTCAGCAGTCTTCCCCATGATTGTGTATCCTACAGACCAAGGGACCATTTTAAACACGTCGAAAGCCTTTGCAGGTGTTTTGTAGAAATTATTCTAATTTTCTGAGATAACTTTTGAGTTTTCATAGGCTGTAAACCATAATCATCCACATTAACAGAAAAACACTTGAAATAGATCACTCTGTGTGTAATAACTCCATATATAATATATGCATTTTCCTTTTTGTATTGAATTACTGAAATAAATTAACCTTTTTGATAATATTCTAATTTAATGAGATGCACTTGTAGATCCAACTGGCAGATACTTTTCACTAATGTCACACCACACCTTAGTATAGAAATGAAAATTCAACCCATAGTTTTCAAACAGTTTTATTAAACCAAATATATGAATAATTCTAACAAAAAGGAAACAGCTATAAATATATTTGTACATACGAGTGTATAATAATGAACCTTACAAAACAACATGTAGAATTAAGCCACATTGGAGACAATGAAAGGAAAAAAACATTTATTTGTGAGTTCCATGCGCTTAAGGCTAGTTTCACACTTGCGTTGAACGGCATCCGTTGCATTGCGTTGTGTGACGGATCGTACAAAACAACGGAAAGCTTTTTTCTCTTCTTTTTTTTACCGGCAGCAGACTATTGTGAACGATCAGCTGATCACCCGGCAGCCGGGCGCTCAGCTGATCGCTCTCAAAAGCCGGCCGCCGGGCGCTCAGCTGATCGCTCTCAAAAGCCGGCCGCCGGGCGCTCAGCTGATCGCTCTCAAAAGCCGGCCCCGGGCGCTCAGCTGATCGCTCTCAAAAGCTGGCCGCCGGGCGCTCAGCTGATCGCTCTCAAAAAGCCGGGCGCTCAGCTGATCGCTCTCAAAAGCCGGGCGCTCAGCTGATCGCTCTCAAAAGCCGGGCGCTCAGCTGAGCGTTCGGCCGCTGAGAGACAAAATAAAGTTTCTGTGATTAAAAATAAAAAAAAATTGAGCATGCGCAGTGAAAAATAAAGGTTTCCGCCGCTCAAAAACGTTACATGCTGCGTTCTTTCTGCCCGGCGGAAGCAACGCAGCGTCGGCCAGCGGAAGCAACGCAGGTACTTTTGGCACAATCCGTCATCCATACAAGTCTATGGGAAACAGCGGAATCCGTTAACGGATTCCGCTGTTTTCTAAAAGGGTGGACTGCGCCAAAAGGTAAATAACGGAAGGTGAAAGTACCTTTAGTTGCAAAACTAACATTTTTCAACAATTTTTACATTTGCCATAAAACTCCTTTCTTATTGAATATATTGGTGGACACAAGTGTGGGTATAAGCCCTGCAACCAGAAGGTGTTCCATCTTGTAGGTCTGAGATATGTCAGGGAGGCGGTGTCCACGTGAGCCGTCCATAACTCTCTGAAGGAGAAATGACCAGCGACACAGAGGCTGCCTGTGGGGCTCCCACATAGTGGCATGGTGCTTGGAAAAAAATTAAAATAGGCCCAAAAGGGCAGCTATTGCTAACCAGTAAGGGTGCAGGATCTGTGAAACCACAATACTGTGTCACTAACTGGCAATGGTGACAGAAGACATGTTCTGCACAGATGCTTGATGAGGCAAAGAAGAGTACACAGACAGGAGAAAAGAGGCAGCGGCGCAAACAGCCTAGAGGCCGGGAAAGAAAACCCAGGAATATAATCCCCCCTTGTAATCACTGAAAACTCCTTGAAGTGACAAAAAACCACGCAGCCTCAAGCAAGTAACATCTCCCTTGCTACACGCAGTCACACCGCCAGCACGCAGCCTCCCCGGATGAGTATCATCACTAGTGACGGGCGAGCCTGCTCTCCACTGCTTGCTACCTGACCAAGCCATCGGGATGCACCAACGTGACTCGAGTGCGGAGTATAATGAAAGTCAATGGGAAACTTTAGTATTTTCAAACACAGATGCTTGACTGAGTAACGGGCATTGTCAGACACACCCTCCCCCACACATGTAGCACGCTGCCCCAAGCACTTAGGGCCCACTCACACTTGCGCTATTTTGACGCAAACGGAATCTGTCACTAATGTAGTACAGTTCATTTATTTACAGTGGAAGCGCGACATCGTGTGGACACAAGCGGGTACTGCATGACACACACGCGCCATAGTAACGCGCTTCCACTGTAAGTAAATGAACTGTACTAAATTAGTGACGGATTCCGTTTGCGTCAAAATAGCGCAAGTGTGAAACTAGCCTTAAAGGGGACCTATCAGGGCCAATATGCACCCAGAAGCACAAGCAACAATATGCACCTCTCCGCCGCTGGATTTCGGCTCAGTGTGCATGACCCCAGAGTTCTGGTCATGCGCACTAATTCAGGTTGAAGCCAGGACGCGTACACCCGGCTTCATAGTGCACAATAACCGAACTCTGGGGTCATGCGCACTGAGCCGAAATCCAGTGCCAGGCGGCGAAGAGGTGAGTGAGATCATCCTGTGACGCTGCACATTCATTAGCATGTTAGCACACCCACAGAGGCGTACTAACATGCTAATGGGGCTGACTAGAAAAAGGAAACAACGCCCCTGGGACTAGTCCCCTCGCTCATTTGCATACGGTAAAAGATCTTTAGAAATCCTTTTTCTAAAGACCTCTTTATCTATGCTAGTGTATGCAGGCCAGGGGCAGTTAGGCAGGGAATAGCAATATGCACCCATAACTGCTTGTGACTCTGGGTACATATTGCACCTGACAGGTTCACTTTAGGGTCACCATTTCCCATGCTGCTCTATTCCCGTAACATCACCCCATTTCCTGCTCAATTCCCCACATACAAAATCACTCTTTCCCCATGCAGACCCCAGCTCCATGCATGTAACATCTCCTCTGTTCCCATGCACCTAAAATAACCCCCAGCCCTGATCGACCCCAAATATTCAGCCCTATCCAAGCAGCAGCCCCGTGTAAAACATCCACTTATCTGTGCCCCTAAACCATCGCCTCACGTCACTCACACTCAGTCCTATGTATAAATAACTCCGCATCCCCCGGGCTCTGAGAGGTTAATCGCTCCACGAGATTCATCACCTCCCCAGCAGCAGACACGGTTGAACCTAAAATGTACAGGATCCTTCCAGGTTAGTGGGTGGGACCAGCTTGGCTGGTGGGCGTGACTATGTTTTCTCCGTGCCACTGTCACGTGACAAATACCGCCATACCGGGAAGGAGCCCGTACAATACATTCTAGCTTCCTGGTATCAGCTCGGCACTGGACCGGAGACACCGCCTTTTCCGATGACGTCATTCCTTACAGGCGCAACTCCATACTAGCCGCTGTACCAATGCTGGTCAATGATGCGAACTTTGCGCATGCGCTTTTAAACTGTGTACGGTGGCTACGCTAGTCCAAACTTCATCTGCTTTCACTGTTTTGCAGCCGTGCCGGTGACGGTTTGGCTCAGGTGGTCTCGGCCGTTTTTCTTTTCCACTGCGCCACATCTCAGCGGGATGAGCTACGAGCAGCGGAAAGGATGGGGCCGGGGTCGCGGGGGACGAGGGAGAGGGTCATTCTCCCATTATGAAGCTGGATCTTCCAGGGAGACTGGAGAAGGTGTGAAAGAAAGACCCCCACCTCACCTGAGAGGCCGGGCCATAGGAATGTGGTATGCACGAAGGCAAGGCCCGAAGAGCAGGGAACGGGAGAGGCTGGAGGTAAGAGGTCACTGGCATCTCTGGGGTGCCAGCCTGTGGGGGGGGTGAGGCTGTCACTGGCAGCTCTGGGGTGCCAGCCTATGGTGGGGTGAGGCTGTCACTGGCAGCTCTGGGGTGCCAGCCTATGGTGGGGTGAGGCTGTCACTGGCAGCTCTGGGGTGCCAGCCTATGGGGGGTGAGGCGGTCACTGGCATCTCTGGGGTGCCAGCCTGTGGGGGGGTGAGGCTGTCACTGGCAGCTCTGGGGTGCCAGCCTATGGTGGGGTGAGGCTGTCACTGGCAGCTCTGGGGTGCCAGCCTATGGTGGGGTGAGGCTGTCACTGGCAGCTCTGGGGTGCCAGCCTATGGGGGGTGAGGCGGTCACTGGCATCTCTGGGGTGCCAGCCTGTGGGGGGGTGAGGCGGTCACTGGCATCTCTGGGGTGCCAGCCTGTGGGGGGGTGAGGCGGTCACTGGCATCTCTGGGGTGCCAGCCTGTGGGGGGGTGAGGCGGTCACTGGCAGCTCTGGGGTGCCAGCCTGTGGGGAGTGAGGCGGTCACTGGCAGCTCTGGGGTGCCAGCCTGTGGGGGGGTGAGGCGGTCACTGGCAGCTCTGGGGTGCCAGCCTGTGGGGAGTGAGGCGGTCACTGGCAGCTCTGGAGTGCCAGCCTGTGGGGGGTGAGGCGGTCACTGGCAGCTCTGGGGTGCCAGCCTGTGGGGGGTGAGGCGGTCACTGGCAGCTCTGGGGTGCCAGCCTGTGGGGGGTGAGGCGGTCACTGGCAGCTCTGGGGTGCCAGCCTGTGGGGGGTGAGGCGGTCACTGGTAGCTCTGGGGTGCCAGCCTGTGGGGGGTGAGGCGGTCACTGGTAGCTCTGGGGTGCCAGCCTGTGGGGGGTGAGGCGGTCACTGGTAGCTCTGGGGTGCCAGCCTGTGTGGGGGGGGGGGGTGAGGCGGTCACTGGTAGCTCTGGGGTGCCAGCCTGTGTGGGGGGGGGGGGTGAGGCGGTCACTGGCAGCTCTGGGGTGCCAGCCTGTGGGGGGTGAGGCGGTCACTGGCAGCTCTGGGGTGCCAGCCTGGGGGGGGGGAGGCTGTCACTGGCAGCTCTGGGGTGCCAGCTTGTGGGGGGTGAGGCCTCATTAGTAATCGCAATGGTGAACAACTGTTGTTACTTGCCTACACACGTCGGCTGGGACTGGGGTCACTGGTTGTCCTTTACTGGACCACTTTTAGTAGGAACACCCCAAAATAACTCATTTCGGCTGTCCGAGGGTTCTTAAAATGAAGAAGGTAAGGTGGGTCCTGCTTTCCCATCACAGCTGTCTCCCTTCTACCTGCATCCAAGCAGTGCTGCAGAGGATAGGGGCGAACCTGTAGGATGGAGTCTCAGCATCATCTGCCCTCATTTCTAATGTACAGAACATCACTTAACCTTTAATTCTATGTAAAGTTTCCATCCTATGGTAAGTGTTTATAAATGACTTCTTTTTTCATTAATTTGAGCTGTAGATTGTGCTTTTTTTGCACTGTGGGGAAGTCAGTAATCCTAGACTGTAATATATTGTATACTAATATATGAATTATTTTTATTTATTTATTTTAGAGAGCTGTAGTGCGGATGGATGAATCCCGGGAACAGCAGATTACAAGACTTCTGAACTCTGTGCAAACGCAAAACAAGGATGTAAAGCAGGAGCCGAGCTCGGAGGAGTCCTGGTGGGCTACAGAGAATGAAAGGTGCTCTTGTTACTATCTGTGGGGGACGGTGATCGGGGCATTTACAGCGCCGTATGTCTATAAGACTCATCCCTTCTCTGCTTAACAAAACAAACTAAATCATTGCCAGTTTTCAGACAATAGTTCTATCCAAGTATGAAGCTCGCTCTCACAAATTGTCTCCTTGGGTTAAGAAATCTCTATAATAAATGCTGCCAACAGTCATGTGAAATTTCGTAGTAGATCTTTTATCTTCTTCTTTCTGCTTTCTTCTTCCTCCCATAAAGTTCAGTTGAGTGATGGGCAAGGATAAAGGGAAGGTGTACGCTCCCCATACATGATCCAGTCTGCCCTAAACAGCACATATTTTTCTTTATTCATCCTGAATGTTGATCAACATTCAAAACAAGAACTTTGTACATTTTACACAAGTATTTGTTGTTGTTTTTTTTTTTTTTCCTCACTCTGTTCTCCTCCGTTCCACTTTTTGTTCTCCTCTATTCCCTTCCTTGGCTCCCCCCTTTCCTGTGACCGTCTCCTGAGGTAGACTACTGCACAGATCACTAGCTCTATAAGGTAAAGAAGCCTGGTCTCCTCTGGAGATTTATCCTGTTTATCTCCAGATAGAGGGAGTGCCTCTTTGTCTTTTGATGGTGTTTTAAGGGGTGGTCTGGGCATAGTTTTTAGGCATATAGTAGATACAAAACCAGGCAAGTAATTGCTAAGAAACTACCTGGCGCTGATACAGACCAGTCATTTACCACTCACACTAGCGATTCAGCTGCTGCACACACCTCCCCTTCTTTTTTTTTTTTTCTCTCTTTTTCGTCTCTGCTCTGTTGACAGGACATGACTGATTGACAGCCGCTTCCCCGTTAGTCATTGAGGAGCTGCTGTCATTCAGGATGACGTCTGCAGTTATGATCTGTCGTGTCATAACGTCAGTGGAAGTTGCTGAATCTCCTGCAGGAGCTGCCTGTGACCGCTTTGTGCCAGTGGGCAATGGCGTCAGGCACAGCAGGCAGGTAAGGCCTTGTGCGCACTAGGCGTTTTTGCTGCGTTTTTAGCGGCATTTTTTACCGCGTTTTTGTGCTGAAAACGCAGTGACATGGCTTCTCCAGCAATGTCTATGGGTTTTCAGAAGTGCTGTCCGCACACAGCGTTTTTTTGTAGCTGCGTTTTTGTGGTGACCACAAAAATGCAGCATGTCCATTATTTCTGCGTTTTTCACTGCGTTTTTCACCCATTGAGTTCAATGAGATGTTCAACAACGCAATGAAAAATGCATATAGCTGCGTTTCTATGACTAAAAACGCAGCTATAAACGCATGGGGTGGGCACTACAGTGACGTGTACAGAAAGAGGATTCCTTCTGTTGGTAAACACAGAAGCATGAATCCTCCCGGTACCGTCACCGCTGCGTCCACAGCCCACCCGGTGCCATGTCAGCTCCGTGCGGCGCCATGTCTGGGCGGGAGGTGGAGGCAGCGGCGAAAACAAAAGTGAACAGTAGAAAAAAAAAAAATGTCATATATACTCACCTGTCTGCAGGGTCCCGGTGCCATGCCCGCTCCCATCTTCTCCCGGTACTGCCGCTCTGGCTGTGTGCAGTCTCCCCAGGGCACGTACGAAGCTTGCAGGACCTGGCAGTGGATCACCTGATGCAGTCACCTGACGCATCAGCTGATCGTAATTCTCGCGGTGTCGCCAGCTTTTTCGCGCCCGGCCGGCTATCAGCTGATCCTGCCGTCAGGGGACTTCATCAGTTGATTACTGGCAGCTCCTGCAGCGATGGGCCAGGATCAGACTCTCATCCGATCGCTGCAGGAGCTGCCGGTAATCAGCACAGACGTGAGTATTTTTTTTTTTTTTTTGCACTGATGCTTCAGCTGATTGTATAAAAGCCGATTATACAATCAGCTGATGTATGATGTGCTTCAGCCCCTAGAACCTGACACATCATCTGATCGCTTTGCCTTCCAGCAAACCGATCAGATGATATTGGATCTGGATTGGACGGCGCGGGACCCTTGACCCAGGTTTACTGCGGAGGGGGGTTCTTTATTTCAATAAAGATGGAGTCACTAATTGTGTTGTGTTTTATTTCTAATAAAAATATTTTTCTGTGTGTTTGTGTTTTTTTTTTTTTTTTTTTTTTTTTAATCATTACTAGAAATTCATGGTGGCCATGTCTAATATTGGCGTGACACCATGAATTTCGGGCTTAGGGCCAGCTGATAATATACAGCTAGCCCTAACTCCATTATTACCCAGTGAGCCACCCGGCATCAGGGCAGCTGGAAGAGTTGGATACAGCGCCAGAAGATGGCGCTTCTATGAAAGTGCCATTTTATGGGGTGGCTGCGGACTGCAATTCGCAGTGGGGGTGCCCAGAAAGCATGGGCACTCTGCACTGCGGATTCCAATCCCCAGCTGCCTAGTTGTACCTGGCTGGACTCAAAAATTGGGCGAAGCCTATGTCATTTTTTTTTTTAAATTATTTCTTGAAATTCATGAAATAAAAATAAAAAAAAAAAAGGGCTTCCCTATATTTTTGATTCCCAGCCGGGTACAAATAGGCAGGTGGGGATTGGGGGCAGCCTGTACCTGCCTGCCGTACCTGGCTAGCATACAAAAATATAGCGAAGCCCATGTCATTTTTTTTTTATTTTTGGGCAAAAAACTCCTGCATACAGTCCTGGATGGAGGATGCTGAGCCTTGTAGTTCTGCAGCTGCTGTCTGCTCTCCTGCATACACTAGTTCTGCAGCTGTCTGCTTTCCTGCATACAATGAACATTTTGAAGAAGGAAATGACATCAGACCTTTTTTTTTTTTTTCATCAACAATCTTTAATGGCATTGTGCACTGATTAAAAACGCAGTGAGCAAAAACGCACCAAATCGCGGTAAAAACGCGTGCGTTTTTGTCGCGTTTTTTAGCCGCGGGTGCGTTTTTTGAGACAAACGCACATAAAAACGCAGCGTGAAAAAAACGTTTAGTGCGCACATACCCTTAGTAGCAATTTACAAAAGTGTTTTTGTTTTTTTTTTTTAATGAAGATCATTGGGGGATGCTGGCTTATTTCTAACTTGGGTAGGTAGCAACTACCTGCCTGTTTGTCATTAGGCACTGTGTAAAAAAAAAAGTACCTGATATCTCCTTTTAATCATGTCCACACCTTACATGTCTTGTGTCAAGACTAAATAAATATAACTATTTTAATCTTTCCTCATAACTAAGGTCCTCCATGCCCCTTATCTGTTTTGTGGCTCTGCATGTTTTCTATCTCCAGGGCCTCCTTTCTATAAACTGGTGCTCAGCACTGAACTGCTTATTCCAGATGAGGTCTGCACCACACTTCATAAAGTGATAGTGGTATGTCCATGTCCTGTGAGTTCACACCTCCAATAATACATGAAAATATCCTGCTGGCCTTAGACACCGATCGGCCTAGCCTTGCTGATATTCAGTCTCTCTTAGTGACTCTTAGATACTACCACCTAGGACGTCGGATGCCTGCATATTATAAGTGTCTAGATCAGGGGTCTCAAGCTCAGCTGGGTGTATGGGCCGCACAGAGGAAAAAAAATAATTTTGGGGGGGCCGCATTCTTTGCAGGACAAAGTGACATTTTTATTGGTACATATATACAAAAAAAAAATATATATATATATATATATATATATATATATATATATATATATATATATATATACCAAAAAGTGATGGTAAAATAAATGTCATGCCTTATTTTTAATTATTTTTTTTTAACATGTTATCCCTTTCTTGTAACTAATAGTGTTACATTTTAGCACCATATAGTAATTTTGGCCAACCTCTTTTAGTAATATTCCCCATCTTGTAATGTACCCATTCTTGTCCCCTTGTAGTATTGTGCACCATCCTACTCCCCATCCTACAGTAATGTGCCCATCCATGTCCCCATATTGTAGTAACGTTCCCCATCTTTGTCCCCATCTTGTAGTAATGTGCCTCATCCTTGTCCCCATCCTATAGTAATGTCCCCAGCCTTATCCCCATCCTATAGTAATTTCCCCATCCTATAGTAATGTGCCCACCTTGTCCCCATCCTATAGTAATGTGCCGATTCTGTAGTAATGTGTCCCATCACTGTCCCCTTTTAATAATCTGCCCATGCAGGTCCTCTTCTTGTAGTAATTTGCCCTTTCTTTGTCGCTCCATTGGGAGACCCAGACAATTGGGTGTATAGCTTCTGCCTCCGGAGGCCACACAAAGTATTACACTTTAAAAAGTGTAACCCCTCCCCTCTGCCTATACACCCTCCCGTGCATCACGGGCTCCTCAGTTTTATGCTTTGTGTGGAAGGAGGCACACATCCACTCATGCATTCTCATATTAGTTATATCGGTTGGAAGAAAAGTGGGCCCCCACGGGGCCCCCGGCATGTTCCCTTCTCACCCCACTACGTCGGCGGTGCTGTTAAGGTTGAGGTACCCATTGCGGGTACAAAGGCCGGAGCCTCATGCCGTTTTTCCTTCACCATCCCTTAGCGGCTCTGGGAGAAGTGGGATCCTGACCGGTCAGCCAGTTACTGGGACCGTGCTCCCTCCGCAGCCCCTGTGGGAATCTGCCGGACAGGAGTCTATTTATCCTCTGGGACCGGGCCCTGCATCTCTAAGGTACTCTGTGTCCCCATGGGGGCTGTGCATGGAGCGCCTTCATCCCGGACGCTGCAGCAGCTGCTGATTTGTGAAGACCGGCGGACTTCCGCGCCTGCTTGTCGGCCGCGGTCTTAAATTTAGTCCCCGGCTTCATTGCGGCCTAGTAGCAAAACTCCCGCCCCCGGGCCTGTCTGTCAGGGGTAAGGGCGGGACTGCCGACCTGACGTCGGATGTGAGGGCCGGAGCATCCTGTATGTTTCCTCCCCCCTCACTGATCATTGTGGGGACCCCAGATTCCCGCACTTTTCTAGCGCCGCCCACGGCTCCACTCCTCCCCAGAGAGTTCCGGCAGCCATTTTTTTGACATTCTGCCGGTGGAGGATTTCCAGGAAAGAGCTCTGCAACTCTGGGAGACCTAAGGCAGGGAATCTGGAGGACACACGCTCCGCTTTTTAGCGGTTGGTAAGCCACACCGGTCACCCGGTGCTGGTCCCCTTGGGGTGCCGGAATAGATACTATGTATGTATGTATGTATGTATGTATATATATATGTATATATATGTATATATATATATATATATATATATATATAACATATATATATATATATATAATTTCTGTTCGGTCGGGCTATATACCTTTTCCCATATACCCTCAGTGATCACTCTCCTAGGAGACAACAGCAAGTCGTCCACAAGGAGCAAGGGTGCCACAGGGTTATTTTGCGACCTGTACCTCTTGTGCGGCTATGTTACCTGCGGGTTCCACCTACCCTCACTGTGAGCAATGCTCGACACCTGTTTTGCTTGCTCAGCCGGAGCCTCGGTCACTAGTGGGCCCCTCGACTCAGGTAGACCCCCCTGCTCCCCCTGTCCAGGCGGCAGAGACAGAGTTCGCCTCTTTTGCTGAGAAACTCTGAGTCACTTTCACAATCCATGGCTCAGTCTATGGACAAATGGTCTGCCAAGCTGCTTGAAGCTTTGCAGTCCAGACCGGTCCTTACACAGGCCCCGGGCCCTGTTGGATCGTCCCCTCCAGGCCCCTCTCTTTGCGCGCCGCAGCGCGCTCCCAGGGGGGGCCCTAGGTCTCACGTGGAGGACTCCTGCCCGGACCACAGTCCCAGACCGGCTAAGCGGGCTCGCTGGGAATCTTCCCCGACTTCTTCACGCTGCTCGGGTTCCCAGCTTGAGGACTCTCTGGAGGACGAGGCGGACGTCGCAGCTCAGGGCTCTGACCCTGACGTTGCTCTCAATCTTGATACACCTGAAGGGGACGCCATAGTAAATGACCTTATCTCGTCCATCAACCAGGTGTTAGATATATCTTCCCCGCCTCCACCTGTAGAGGAGTCGACTTCTCAGCAGGAGAAACCCCAGTTTCGGTTCCCTAAACGTACACGGAGTGCGTTTTTCGATCACTCTAACTTCAGAGATGCTGTCCAGAAGGCCAGAGCGGTTCCGGACAAGCGCTTTACTAAGCGCCTTACTGACACACGTTACCCCTTCCCCTCTGACGTTGTTAAGGGTTGGGCTCAATGTCCCAAGGTGGAGCCTCCAGTCTCTAGATTGGCGGCTAGATCTGTGGTATCGGTTGCAGATGGCTCATCGCTAAAGGATGCCACTGACAGGCAGAGCTCCTGGTGAAATCCATCTATGAAGCCACGGGCGCGTCTTTTGCCCCGGCTTTTGCAGCCGTGTGGGCACTCCAAGCTATCTCAGCTTGTCTGGCTGCGATTAATGCGGTCACACGTAATTCTGCTCCGCAGGTTGCGTCTTTGACTTCTCAGGCGTCAGCTTTTTCTTCCTACGCCATGAACGCAGTTCTAGACTCTGCTAGCCGTACAGCGGTGGCATCCGCTAATTCTGTAGCAGTCCGCAGGGCCATGTGGCTGCGTGAATGGAAGGCAGACTCGGCTTCCAAGAGGTTCTTAACCGGTTTGCCGTTTTCTGGCGACCGATTGTTTGGCGAACGATTGGATGAGATTATTAAGGAATCCAAGGGAAAGGACTCCTCCTTACCCCAGTCCAAACCGAAGAGACCTCAGCAACGGAAAATACAATCGAGGTTTCGGTCCTTTCGTCCCTCCGCCAAGCCCCAATCCTCTTCGTCCAACAGGCCGAAGCAAAGGCCAGAGGAACTCCTATGCGTGGCGGGCTAAGCCACGCCCCCAAAAGCCCGCCGGAGGCAATGCCTCCAAGGCGGCCTCTTCATGACTCTCGGCATCCCCGAACCGCATCCTCTGTCGGTGGCAGGCTCTCCCGCTTTTGCGACGCCTGGTGGCCACATGTTCAAGACCGATGGGTGAGAGACATTCTGTCTCACGGTTACAGGATAGAGTTCAGCTCTCGTCCCCCGACTCGTTTCTTCAAAACCTCTCCGCCCCCCGCGCGGGCCGATGCACTTTTTCAGGCGGTGGACGCTCTGAAGACAGAAGGAGTTGTGATCCCTGTTCCCCCCCAGGAACATGGTCGCGGCTTTTACTCCAACTTGTTCGTGGTGCCAAAGAAGGACGGTTCGTTCCGTCCCGTTCTGGACCTCAAACTACTCAACAGACATGTGAGCATCAGACGGTTTCGGATGGAATCTCTCTGCTCGGTCATCGCATCGATGTCACAAGGAGACTTCCTAGCATCGATCGACATCAAGGATGCTTATCTCCATGTGCCGATCGCACCCGAACATCAACGCTTTTTGCGTTTCGCCATCGGGGACGAACACCTTCAGTTCGTGGCATTGCCTTTCGGCCTGGCGACAGCCCCACGGGTGTTCACCAAGGTCATGGCATCTGTTGTGGCGGTCCTACACTCTCAGGGCCACTCGGTGATTCCCTACTTAGACGATCTTCTGGTCAGGGCACCCTCTCAGATGGCGTGTCAAAACAGCCTTACCGTCGCTCTGGCGACTCTCCAGCAGTTCGGGTGGATCATCAACTTCCCAAAATCCAAGTTGACACCGACCCAATCACTGACTTACCTCGGGATGGAGTTTCATACTCAGTCAGCGGTAGTCATGCTACCGCTGGACAAACGGCTTTCTCTGCAAGCAGGGGTGCAATCTCTTCTTCGGGGTCAGTCACACCCCTTGAGGCTTCTCATGCACTTCCTGGGGAAGATGGTGGCAGCGATGGAGGCAGTGCCCTTCGCGCAATTCCATCTGCGGCCACTCCAGTGGGACATTCTCCGCAAATGGGACAGGAGGTCGACTTCCCTCGACAGGAACGTCTCTCTTTCCCTTGCAACCAAGACGTCACTTCAATGGTGGCTCCTTCCCAACTCTCTGTCGCAGGGAAAATCCTTCCTACCCCCAACCTGGGCTGTGGTCACCACGGACGCGAGCCTGTCAGGTTGGGGAGCGGTGTTCCTCCACCACAGGGCTCAGGGAACCTGGACTCCGATAGAGTCATCCCTTCAGATCAATATTCTGGAGATAAGGGCAGTGTATCTAGCCCTATTGGCTTTTCATCGGTGGCTGGAGGGCAGGCAGATCCGTATCCAGTCGGACAACGCCACTGCCGTCGCATACATCATCCACCAAGGAGGCACTCACAGTCGTCAAGCCTTCCAGGAAGTCCGACGGATTCTGCAGTGGGTGGAAGCCACAGCCTCCACCATCTCCGCAGTTCACATCCCGGGCGTAGAAAACTGGGAAGCAGATTTTCTCAGTCGTCAGGGCATGGACGCGGGGGAATGGTCTCTTCACCCAGACGTGTTTCGAGAGATCTGTCTCCGCTGGGGAACGCCGGACGTCGATCTCATGGCGTCACGGCACAACAACAAAGTCCCGGCATTCATGGCCCGGTCTCAAGATCACAGAGCTCTGGCGGCGGACGCATTAGTTCAGGATTGGTCGCAGTTTCGACTGCCTTATGTATTTCCTCCTCTGGCGATGCTGCCCAGAGTGCTGCGCAAAATCAGGTCCGACTGTCGTCGCGCCATTCTCGTCGCCCCAGATTGGCCGAGGCGGTCGTGGTACCCGGATCTGTGGCATCTCACGGTGGGTCAACCATGGGCGCTCCCAGACCGCCCAGACTTGCTGTCACAAGGGCCATTTTGCCATCTGAATTCTGTGGCCCTCAACCTGACTGTGTGGCCATTGAGTCCTGGCTCCTAGCGTCCTAAGGGTTATCTCAAGATGTCATTGCCACCATGAGACAGGCCAGGAAACCAACGTCCGCCAAGATCTATCACAGGTCTTGGAGGATCTTCTTATCCTGGTGCTCTGATAATGGTTTTACTCCCTGGCCCTTTGCCTTACCCAATTTTCTTTCATTCCTCCAATCCGGAATGGACAAGGGTTTGTCTCTCGCCTCTCTCAAGGGACAAGTATCGGCGCTATCCGTATTTTTTCAAAAGCGTCTAGCCAGGCTTCCGCAGGTCCGCACGTTCCTGCAGGGAGTTTGCCACATAGTCCCACCTTATAAGCGTCCGCTGGAACCCTGGGACCTTAACAGGGTGCTAACGGCTCTTCAGAAACCACCTTTCGAGCCGCTGCGGGATGTCTCTTTATCACGTCTTTCGCAGAAGGTGGCATTTCTAGTGGCAGTTACATCGCTCCGTAGAGTCTCGGAGATGGCAGCGCTGTCATGCAAAGCCCCCTTCCTGGTTTTTCACCAGGATAAGGTGGTTCTGCGTCATGTTCCGGAATTTCTCCCTAAGGTGGTATCTCCTTTTCATCTCAATCAGGATATCTCCTTACCTTCATTTTGCCCTAATCCAATTCACCAATGTGAAAAGGATTTGCACTCATTAGATCTGGTGAGAGCACTCCGGCTCTACGTGTCTCGCACGGCGCCCCTGCGCCGTTCAGATGCGCTCTTTGTCCTTGTCGCTGGCCAGCGTAAGGGTTCGCAGGCTTCCAAGTCAACCTTGGCTTGGTGGATCAAGGAACCGATTCTTGAAGCCTACCGTTCTTCTGGGCTTCCGCTTCCTGTGGGGCTGAAAGCCCATTCTACCAGAGCCGTGGGTGCGTCCTGGGCATTGCGGCACCGGGCTACGGCTCAACAGGTGTGTCAGGCAGCTACCTGGTCTAGTCTGCACACTTTCACGAAACACTATCAGGTGCATACCTATGCTTCGGCAGACGCCAGTCTAGGTAGGCGAGTCCTTCAGGCGGTGGTTGCCCACCTGTAAGAGGGGGTCGTTTTCGGCTCTTTTTTATCGAGGTATTCTTTTACCCACCCAGGGACTGCTTTTGGACGTTCCAATTGTCTGGGTCTCCCAATGGAGCGACAAAGAAGAAGGGAATTTTGTTTACTTACCGTAAATTCGTTTTCTTCTAGCTCCTATTGGGAGACCCAGCACCCGCCCCTGTTCCCTTCGGGCTGGTTGTTCTTTTGTGTACACATGTTGTTCATGTTGAATTGTTCTTTGGTTCATGGTTTTCAGTTCTCCGAACATCCTTCGGATTGAATTTACCTTAGACCAATTTATAAGTTTCCTCCTTCCTGCTTTTGCACCAAAACTGAGGAGCCCGTGATGCACGGGAGGGTGTATAGGCAGAGGGGAGGGGTTACACTTTTTAAAGTGTAATACTTTGTGTGGCCTCCGGAGGCAGAAGCTATACACCCAATTGTCTGGGTCTCCCAATAGGAGCTAGAAGAAAAGGAATTTACGGTAAGTAAACAAAATTCCCTTCTTCCTGGTCCTCTGCTTGTAGTTATGTCCCATACTGGTCCCTTAATGTGCCGTTCGTTCCCCCCCCCCTTTCCCAAAACAAACACCTTCTTCTTGTCAGCTGTGCCCCATTCCCTTGGCTGCCTCATCTCTGCTTCTTGCTGTCTTCTGGCCCGTGCCCCTGTTTACTATTGCGGCCGGTGCAGGGGCAGTAGCCACTGTCAGCGATTTATGTCAGATGGTTGTTTTGTTGGCGCTGCGCACGCGGAGTCAAGTGCTCTGTGCACAACGTTTCCAATGCAGCCGTAGCTGTCCGCCAATCAGAGGTAAGCAGCTGAGGTCAGGCAGTTTCCATTGGAGGAATAGTTGTGCACAGAGCGCTCGACTCTGTTTTGCCAGCGCTGCGTACTCAATCATCTGACATAAAGCGCAGACAGTGGCTGTGGCCCCTGCACCAGCCGCGATGGTCAACGGGGGCACAGGCCTGGGGGCTGCACGAAGCAGCCCGAGGGGCCGCATGCGGGCCGCGTGTTTGAGACCTCTGGTCTAGATACATAACTTCACACTTATCCACATTAAACTTCATCTGCCAAGTGGATGCCCCAGCACTCGGTTTTGTCCAGTTAGCTTGTAACTTCTGAGCATCCTTCATAGACGGCACTGTACTACATAGTTTGGTGTCCTCATTAATAAAGAGGTTGAATAAGAGCGGACTCAGCCCTGAACCTCGGCATACGTTACTTGTAACTAGAGATCAAAAATCGACCTGCACTCACACCAATGTCAAACAATAAGTCAGTTCTGATGTGTGATTCTCTTTTTTTTTTTCTCTCTGATGATTTCGGCTGAGGTGTTTTCGGCCACATGCTGTGTATGGCCACATAAAACCGCCGAGACAAGTCAATGCAAGTCTGAGAACACACGGACCACCCATACTCCGTCCATATTTTGCGGATACATTACCATTCTGTAGCGTAGAATACTGTAAATGATGATTAATAGCTGCTGAGAAAATTGCATGTCATACGGATGCTAGGAGAGAAGAGACAGATTCTCTCTAATTTATCCATTAGGTGTCTATGTTGTATTGTGTTTAAATCCCTTTGAAAAGTCCAAAAACACAATCCCCGCAGCCGCCTCTCTGATCTACCCTCTACTCACCTCTTCAAAACCCAAAAAATATAATCCCATCAGCCGTTGATTTGGTGAAGTGACATTTCCTGCATAGACCCTACTGTAAATTTAGAGACCCCAGTGGAAGCTTTCTCCTGCATGTGAGCACGTCATTATAGGGAACATCAGGATATAATGGAAACTCGGAAGACTTCCATCTGACATGAAAAAAGAAGTGTATGTATTTGGTGCAATGTGATAATTTGGGGCTGTGACACTAGAAATTGCTCATTTGTGCCCTACGTATGGGGTCTGATCATGGCCAGAGCAGAGTGACTTCCCTAGTGCTGCCGTCATCTTATTCTAACATGGGGTTAAACCTGTTTTCTAATGTGTCTGTTAATTTCAGAAATAGTGTGGCCCCTGATATCAAGCTGCCAGTAGACATTGTGAAAGATGCCTGGGATGACGATGACGAGGAGGAGAAATTCTCAGAATCCTGTTATGGAGAGAATAGAGTAAATGCAGCCTTGGATCGACAGCTTAGAGAAGAACTGCAGGAAAAAGCGACCAATTATAGATACCTCGAAATGCAGGTGCGTCTTAAGATGTGAAATAACCATATATTATTAACCCCTTCACTGTCAAGGACATGTATATATGGCCTTAGCTGCGTCTGTCCCTTTTAATGCGGCTTCACACTTGAGCCCGCATTATTCCTCGTATATGTCTGCTGATCAGATCAGGAGACGTGTAGCTAACAAGTGCTGGTGGATCTCTGATCCACCCATCCATGTTTAACCTCTTAGATCATGCTGTCAGCTGTCTCTCTCTCAATCTCCGGTGAGGATCTCGCTATTCCCTGCCGCCATCGGCGGACCCGTGATGTGATCAATGGGTTACCATGACAGCGTGGGGTCAGATGACGACCCCTATTACTGTCATTACATGCTTCCTGTGAATGACGGCAGAGCGCCAGCATTCACAGAACAGCATTTCTGCTGTTCAGAGGGATGCTGAAGCATCGCTCTGTATTGCACAAGTGATCGGACAGGGCAGGCTTCAAGTCCCGTCAGGAGACTAGTAAAATCAGTTAAAAAAAAAATAAAAATATGGAACCCCCCCCCCCCACCAACAAAGAAAACACAAGTTCATATCAACCTCCTTTTGCCTAATTGAAAATAAACCATCAAAAAAATACACATATTTGGTATCTGTGTTCAGAAATCTATCAAAATATAAAAACAATCTGATCTGTACATGGCGTAGCGAGAAAAAAAATCAACACACCAGAATTTCGTATTTTTGGTTCCCATAACATTGCATTAAAATGTCATAACAGACGATCAAAACATCGTATCTACGCAAGATGGTATAATTAAACACACAGCTCAAGATGCAAAAAATAAGTAATTACTGAGCCCCAAATCCCGAAAACGTTATAGGTCTAGGAAAATGGCAACAAAAGCGCTACTCTTCTTTCTTCTTTCTTCTTCTTTCTTCTTCTTTCTTCTTCTTCTTTCTTCTTCTTTCTTCTTCTTTCTTCTTTCTTTCTTCTTTCTTTCTTCTTCTTTCTTCTTTTTTTCTTCTTTCTTTCTTTCTTCTTTCTTTCTTCTTTCTTTCTTCTTTCTTTCTTCTTCTTTCTTCTTCTTTCTTCTTTCTTCTTTCATTTTTTTTCACCACTAAAATAAAAGTAAAACTATACCCGTTTGGTATCTAGAAACTCGTACTGACCTGGGGAATCATAATGCCAGGTCAGTTGTACCATACAGTGAACCCGGTGAATAAAACAATTGTGGAATTGCACTTTTTTGCTATTTCACTGCAGTTGGAATTTTTTTCTGTTTTCCAGTACAATATGGGGAAGAATGGTGGTTGTTATAGCGCTATATTTATTACTATTGCGCTTTACAAGTTAAAACGGGTATACATAAAAACCAGTACAATAATAATGAACAATAAAAAAACAAAGACTATACAGGAGGAGAGAGGACCCTGCCTGCGTGGGCTCAGTCTACAGGATGAATGCTGTGGTTCAAAAGTACAACTTGCCCCACAAAAAAACAAGCCCTCATATGGCTATATTAACAGAAAAAAGTGATGTCTCTTCGAAGAAGGGGAGGGAATAAATGAAAAACAGAAAATCGCCCAGGGGTGATGGTGTTTATCACTAGAGTGCTATTGATGACCCATGGTAAAGATACATTATTAGTATTAAGGCCACGTCTTACTAAGCAACATCACTGCTGAGGCACAACTTGCTAGCGATGTTGCTGTGTGTGACATCCAGCAACAACCTGGCCCCTGCTGTGAGGTCGCTGGTTGTTGCTGAATGTCCTGGGCCATTTTTTAGTTGTTGCTCTCCCGCTGTGAAGCGCACATCGCTGTGTGTGACAGCGACAGAGCAACAACTGAATGTGCAGGCAGCAGGGAGCTGGCTTCTGCGGACGCTGGTAACCAATGTAAATATCGGGTAACCAAGAAGCCCTTTCCTTGGTTACCCGATATTTACCTTCGTTACAAGCGTCCGCCGCTCTCACGCTGTCAGTGCCGGCTCCCTGCTCCCTGCACACATAGCCAGACTACACATCGGATAATTAACCCGATGTGTACTCTAGCTAGGAGTTCAGGGAGCCAGCGCTAAGCGGTGTGTGCTGTTAACCAAGGTAAATATCGAGTTGGTTACCCGATATTTACCTTAGTTACCAAGCGCAGCATCGCTTCCATGCGTCGCTGGGGGCTGGTCACTGGTCGCTGGTGAGATCTGCCTGTTTGACCGCTCACCAGCAACCCATGTAGCGACGCTCCAGCGATCCCTGCCAGGTCAGGTTGCTGGTGGGATCGCTGGAGCGTCGCTTAGTGTGACGGTACCTTTAGGCTAACACCCGGGACCCCCACTTATCAGCTGCTGGACCCTCTGGCTGGGGCTGGATATAGAGCGGTACACGACCACTACATCACTATGGCCACTCTCTGATACTGTAGATCAGCTCCATTCATTGAAGTGGAGAAAGCCCTTTTCTTTGTCGCTCCATTGGGAGACCCAGACAATTGGGTGTATAGCTTCTGCCTCCGGAGGCCACACAAAGTATTACACTTTAAAAAGTGTAACCCCTCCCCTCTGCCTATACACCCCCCCGTGCATCACGGGCTCCTCAGTTTTATGCTTTGTGTTGAAGGAGGCACACATGCACTCATGCTCCCATTTTAGTCAGCAGCAGCTGCTGATTGTATCGGATGGAAGAAAAGAGGGCCTCTAACAGGGCTCCCGGCATGCTCCCTTCTCACCCCACTGAGTCGGCGGTGTTGTTAAGGTTGAGGTACCCATTGCGGGTACACAGGCTGGAGCCACATGCCGTTTTCCTTCCCCATCCCTTAGGGGCTCTGGGAGAAGTGGGATCCTATCCGGTCATCCAGGCACTGGGACCGGGCTCCCTCCGCAGCCCCTGTGGGATTCTGACGGACAGGAGACTGAGTATCATCAGGGACAGGGCCCTGCATCTACAGGTACTCTGTGTCCCCTTGGGGACGGTGCATGGAGCACCTTGGCCTCAGACGCTGCAGCGACTGCGGTGTTGGTATGAGACCGGGACTACCGCGCCGACCGCGCCTGCTTGCCGGCCGCGGTTTTAACTTTAGTCCCCGGCTTTTGCGGCCTAGTGCATTAAACTCCCGCCCCCGGGCCTGCCAGTCAGGGGTAAGGGCGGGACGGTCGGTCTGACGCCGACAGTGAGGGCTGGAGCACACGTAGCTGTCCTCCGCCCCCCTCACTAATCACTCTGGGGCCAGATTCCCGCACTTTTGTAGTTACGCCCACGGCTCCCTCCTCCCCTGTGAACGCCGACAGCCATGTTTTAAGCACATTCTGCCGGTGGAGGACTTCTGGCTGCACCTCTGGGAGACCCGAGGCAGGGAATCTGGTGGCCACACACCGCTTGAGCGGTCGGTAAGCCACACCGGTCACCCGGTGCTGGGCCCCATAGAGTGCCGAACTGTATATATATATATATTAGTATACATTTTCTCGGTTCGGCTGTACTGTTAGCTTGTGGCTATATATCCCTCAGTGATCACTCTCCTGGGAGACAACAGCATGTCGTTCACAAGGAGCAAGGGTACCAAGACACAGGGTTATTTTGCAACCTGTACCTCTTGTGCGGCTATGCTACCTGCAGGTTCCACCTACCCTCACTGTGAGCAATGCTCGGGCCCTGTGGCACTCGCTCAGCCGGAGCCTGGGGCACTGGTGGGACCCTCGGCCCAGGTAGAACCGCCGGTTTCCCCTGTCCAGGTGACAGGGACAGAGTTTGCAGTTTTAGCTGAGAAACTCTGAGTCACTGTCACAATCCATGGCTCAGTCTATGGACAAATGGTTTGCTAAGATACTAGAAGCCTTGCAGTCCAGACCGGCCCTTACACAGGCCCCGGGCACTGCGGGATCGCCCCCAGGCCCCTCTCGGTCTGCGACGAAGCGTGCGCCTGGGGTGGCCTCTAGTTATTACGTGGAGGACTCCGGCACGGACCGCAGTCCCAGACCGGCTAAGCGGGCTCGATTAGAATCTTCCCTGACTTCATCACGCTGTTCGGGGTCTCAGCTTGAGGACTCTCTAGAGGATGAGGCGGAGGTCGCAGCCCAGGACTCTGACCCTGACGTTGCTCTCAATCTTGATACACCTGAAGGGGACGCCATAGTAAATGACCTTATAGCGTCCATCAATCAGGTGCTAGATCTTTCTCCCCCAACTCCACCTATAGAGGAGTCGGCCGCACAGCAGGAGAAGCACCAGTTTAGGTTTCCCAAACGTACTCGGAGTGTTTTCTTCGATCACTCGAACTTCAGAGATGCTGTGCAGAAGCACAGGGCTTTCCCGGACAAGCGCTTTACTAAACGCCTTAATGATACACGTTACCCCTTCCCCTCTGACGTAGTTAAGGGTTGGGCTCAATGTCCCAAGGTGGATCCTCCAGTCTCTAGACTGGCGGCTAGATCCGTAGTGGCAGTGGCTGACTGTTCAACGCTCAAGGATGCCACGGACAGGCAGATAGAGCTCCTAATCAAATCCATCTATGAAGCCATAGGCGCGTCCTTTGCCCCAGCCTTTGCAGCAGTGTGGGCACTCCAGGCTATCTCCGCTTGTCTGTCTGAGATTAATGCGGTCACCCGTACCTCGGCTCCGCAAGTAGCGTCTTTGACTTCTCAGGCGTCGGTATTTTCATCCTACGCCATGAATGCTGTCCTGGACTCGGCTAGCCGTACAGCGGTAGCATCCGCCAATTCGGTGGCAGTCCGCAGGGTCATGTGGCTACGCGAATGGAAGGCAGACTCTGCTTCCAAGAAGTTCTTGACCGGTTTGCCTTTTTCTGGCGACCGATTGTTTGGCGAACAATTGGATGAAATTATTAAGCAATCCAAGGGAAAGGACTCGTCCTTACCCCAGCCCAAACCAAAGAGACCTCAGCAACGAAAAATTCAAGCGAGGTTTCGGTCCTTTCGGCCCTCAGCCAGATCCCAATCCTCCTCGTCCAACAGGCCACAGAAGAGCCAGAGAAACTCTTCTGCATGGCGGTCTAAGTCACGTCCTCCAAAGACCGCCGGAGGCACCGTCTCCAAGGCGGCCTCCTCATGACTTTCGGCCTTCCCAAACCGCATCCTCGGTCGGTGGCAGGCTCTCCCGCTTTTGCGACGCCTGGTGGCCACATGTCCAAGACCGATGGGTGAGAGACATTCTGTCTCACGGTTACAGGATAGAGTTCAGCTCTCGTCCTCCGACTCGTTTTTTCAGAACATCTCCGCCCCCCGAGCGAACCGTGGCACTTTTTCAGGCGGTGGACACTCTGAAGACAGAAGGAGTTGTGATCCCCGTTCCCCTTCAGGAACGTGGTCGCGGTTTTTACTCCAACCTGTTCGTGGTACCAAAAAAGGACGGTTCATTCCGTCCCGTTTTGGACCTCAAATTGCTCAACAGACATGTGAGAACCAGACGGTTTCGCATGGAATCCCTCCGCTCTGTCATCGCTTCGATGTCCCAAGGAGACTTCCTAGCATCAATCGACATCAGGGATGCCTATCTCCATGTGCCGATCGCTCCAGAGCATCAACGCTTCCTGCGTTTCGCCATCGGGGACGAACACCTTCAGTTTGTGGCACTGCCTTTCGGCCTGGCGACAGCCCCACGGGTCTTCACCAAGGTCATGGCATCCGTTGTGGCAGTCCTACACTCTCAGGGCCACTCGGTGATCCCGTACTTAGACGATCTCCTAGTCAAGGCACCCTCCCGGGTGGCATGTCAACACAGTCTGACCGTGGCTCTGGAGACTCTCCAGAGGTTCGGGTGGATCGTCAATTGGACGCAGGGGAATGGTCTCTTCACCCGGACATGTTTCAAGAGATCTGTTGCCGCTGGGGAACGCCGGACGTCGATCTCATGGCGTCTCGGCACAACAGCAAAGTCCCGGCATTCATGGCACGGTCTCAGGATCACAGAGCTCTGGCGGTGGACGCCTTAGTTCAGGATTGGTCGCAGTTTCGACTGCCTTATGTATTCCCTCCTCTGGCAATGCTGCCCAGAGTGTTGCGCAAGATCAGGTCCGACTGCCGCCGCGCCATCCTCGTCGCTCTAGACTGGCCGAGGAGGTCGTGGTACCCGGACCTGTGGCACCTCACGGTGGGTCAACCGTGGGCGCTCCCAGACCGACCAGACTTGCTGTCTCAAGGGCCATTTTTCCATCTGAATTCTGCGGCCCTCAACCTGACTGTGTGGCCATTGAGTCCTGGCTCCTAGCGTCCTCAGGGTTATCTCAAGAGGTCATTGCCACTATGAGACAGGCCAGGAAACCAACGTCAGCCAAGATCTATCACAGGGCTTGGAGGATCTTCTTAGCCTGGTGCTCTGATAAGGGGTTTACCCCCTGGCCGTTTGCCTTACCCACGTTTCTTTCCTTCCTTCAATCCGGAATGGACAAGGGTTTGTCTCTCGGCTCTCTCAAGGGACAAGTATCGGCGCTTTCCGTGTTTTTTCAAAAGCGTCTAGCCAGGCTTCCGCAGGTCCGCACGTTCCTGCAGGGAGTTTGCCACATAGTCCCACCTTACAAGCGGCCGCTGGAACCCTGGGATCTTAACAGGGTTCTACGGGCTCTTCAGAAACCACCTTTCTTTGTCGCTCCTAATTGGGAGACCCAGACAATTGGGTGTATAGCTATGCCTCCGGAGGCCACACAAAGTATTACACTAAAAGTGTAAAGCCCCTCCCCTTCAGCCTATACACGCCCCGTACTGCTACGGGCTCATCAGTTTTTATGCTTTGTGCGAAGGAGGTCAGACATCCACGCATAGCTCCACAGCTTAGTCAGCAGCAGCTGCTGACTATGTCGGATGGAAGAAAAGAGGGCCCATAACAGGGCCCCCAGCATGCTCCCTTCTCACCCCACTTTTGTCGGCGGTGTTGTTAAGGTTGAGGTATCCATTGCGGGTACGCAGGCTGGAGCCCACATGCTGCTTTCCTTCCCCATCCCTCAATTAGGGCTCTGGGTGAAGTGGGATCCCATCGGTCTCCAGGCACAGGAGACCGTGCTCCATCCACAGCTCCTGAGGACCCTGCTGGATAGGAGCCGAGTATCATTCAGGGACATGGCCCTGCTACTTGGAGGTACTCTGTGTCCCCGTGGGGACTGCGCACAGCAACACTCCAGCATTGCTGGGTGTGCTAGTGCACCGGGGACAGCAGCGCTGGCTGCATGTGTGCCACTATACACTCAGCGTCGCTGAGTGTATTTGTGTAGGGGAACTGCCGCGCTGACCGCCGCTGCCATGGTTATGCCTGCGGCGCGGCTGGGACTGTTAGTGCGCCGGGGACTTCCGCGCCGACCGCGCTTATACGGCGGCCGCGCTTATAACTATAGTCCCCGGCTTCTGCGGCCTAGTCTCATTCTTTTCCCGCCCCCAGCCCTGCCAGTCAGGGGAAGGGCGGGACGCTGTACAGGTCGGCAGCACTGAGGGCTGGAGCATGCTTTGCATAATCCACCCCCCTCACTCTGCACAGTGGGGCACCAGTTCCCGCACTTTTCTGGGTCACGCCAAAAGGGCCGTTTTTCCATCTGAATTCTGCGGCCCTCAACCTGACTGTGTGGCCATTGAGTCCTGGATCCTAGCGTCTTCAGGATTATCTCAAGAGGTCATTGCCACTATGAGACAGGCTAGGAAACCAACGTCCGCCAAGATCTACCACAGGACGTGGAAAATATTCCTGTCGTGGTGCTCTGCTCAGGCGTTTTCTCCCTGGCCATTTGCCTTGCCCACTTTTCATCTCAATCAGGACATCTCCTTACCCTCGTTTTGTCCTCATCCAGTTCACCAATGTGAAAAGGATTTGCACTTGTTAGATCTGGTGAGAGCACTCAGACTCTACATTTCTCGTACGGCGCCCCTGCGCCGCTCTGATGCTCTTTGTCCTTGTCGCTGGCCAGCGTAAAGGGACACAAGCTTCCAAATCAACCCTGGCTCGGTGGATCAAGGAACCAATTCTCGAAGCTTACCGTTCCTCGGGGCTTCCGGTTCCCTCAGGACTGAAGGCCCATTCTACCAGGGCCGTGGGAGCGTCCTGGGCCTTGCGACACCAGGCTACGGCTCAGCAGATGTGTCAGGCAACTACCTGGTCGAGCCTGCACACTTTCACGAAACACTATCAGATGCATACCTATGCTTCGGCAGATGCCAGCCTAGGTAGGCGAGTCCTTCAGGCGGCAGTTGCCCACCTGTAGGACGGAGCCGTTACGGCTCTATTATGAGGTATTATTTACCCACCCAGGGACTGCTTTTGGACGTCCCAATTGTCTGGGTCTCCCAATTAGGGGCGACAAAGAAGAAGGGAATTTTGTTTACTTACCGTAAATTCCTTTTCTTCTAGCTCCAATTGGGAGACCCAGCACCCGCCCCTGTTTTTTGTATACACATGTTGTTCATGTTAAATGGTTTCAGTTCTCCGATATTCCTTCGGATTGAATTTACTTTAAACCAGTTTATAATTTTTTCCTCCTTCTGGCTTTTGCACCAAAACTGATGAGCCCGTAGCAGTACGGGGGGTGTATAGGCTGAAGGGGAGGGGCTTTACACTTTTAGTGTAATACTTTGTGTGGCCTCCGGAGGCATAGCTATACACCCAATTGTCTGGGTCTCCCAATTGGAGCTAGACGAAAAGGAATTTACGGTAAGTAAACAAAATTCCCTTCTTTGAGCCGCTGCGGGATGTCTCTCTATCACGTCTTTTGCAGAAGGTGGCATTTCTAGTGGCCGTTACGTCACTCCGAAGAGTGTCAGAGCTTGCAGCGCTGTCATGCAAAGCCCCCTTCCTGGTATTTCACCAAGATAAGGTGGTTCTGCGCCCGGTCCCGGACTTTCTCCCCAAGGTGGTGTCCCCTTTTCATCTCAATCAGGATATCTCTTTACCTTCATTTTGCCCTCATCCAATTCACCAATGTGAAAAGGATTTGCATTTGTTAGATCTAGTGAGAGCACTCCGGATCTACGTGTCTCGCACGGCGCCACTGCGCCGTTCTGATGCACTCTTTGTCTTTGACGCTGGCCAGCGTAAGGGGTCGCAGGCTTCCAAGTCAACCTTGGCTCGGTGGATCAAGGAACCGATTTTTGAAGCCTACCGTTCTTCTGGGCTTCCGATTCCTTCAGGGCTGAAAGCCCATTCTACCAGAGCCGTGCGTGCGTCCTGGGCATTGCGGCACCGGGCGACGGCTCAGCAGGTGTGTCAGGCAGCTACCTGGTCTAGTCTGCACACTTTCACGAAACACTATCAAGTGCATACCTATGCTTCGGCGGATGCCAGTCTAGGTAGGCAGGTCCTTCAGGCGGCGGTTGCCCACCTGTAAGAGGAGGGCCGTTGTCGGCTCTTTTTATCGGGGTATTCTTTTACCCACCCAGGGACTGCTTTTGGACGTCCCAATTGTCTGGGTCTCCCAATGGAGCGACAAAGAAGAAGGGAATTTTGTTTACTTACCGTAAATTCCTTTTCTTCTAGCTCCTATTGGGAGACCCAGCACCCGCCCCTGTTCCCTTCGGGCTGTTTGTTCTTTTGTGTACACATGTTGTTCATGTTGAATTGTTCTTTTGGTTCATGGTTTCAGTTCTCCGAACATCCTTCGGATTGAATTTACCTTAGACCAATTTATAAGTTTCCTCCTTCCTGCTTTTGCACCAAAACTGAGGAGCCCGTGATGCACGGGGGGGTGTATAGCAGAGGGGAGGGGTTACACTTTTTAAAGTGTAATACTTTGTGTGGCCTCCGGAGGCAGAAGCTATACACCCAATTGTCTGGGTCTCCCAATGGGAGCTAGAAGAAAAGGAATTTACGGTAAGTAAACAAAATTCCCTTCTTTAAAAAAAGAAATTGTTTGATTTCCTTACAGATATTGCCATTTTCCTGTCTTTTTTTGCAGCCGGCAGTTTTGCAAAATTGATACCAAGAAGTGCAGCCATATTGGTCTTCACTTTGGCGTTCGTTTTTCATAATCTGATTATCTGTGGTCAGAAGATTACTCCGTGATAACGTGGCAGTCTTTCCAGTATGTGTTTTTTGTAATTCGGGTGCATGTACTCAATATTTGTTTTTTCTTTTCCCACCAGAGGTTTCGTGAGAAGTTACCATCAAACAATATGAAAGCGGTAAGGACAATGTTATTATGGATCACTGCTTTTCCTTTCTTGGTTCTCCAACTAAATTGGAAAATCTGATGTTGGGTTTTCCAGTAGCAAGTCTGGATCAGATAATCTAGTTGCTGGTATGAGATGCTATCTTAGAGAATCTCTTTTCTTTCTATACCTACTGGCCAAGGGCTTGGTAATGAGTGAGCTGTGTCTATACCTGGCCTCCTGATATGGGATTGTTATGTGCTTGCCTTCCGCAGGATTATCGCTGTCTGCCATCGCCCTAACGTCTGAAGGCAGTTTTGTCATTAAAGCAGAGTTAATGTGCAGAAGGTCCCACTCTACAGGGAAAGGACAGGCTTTAGCATTGATGAGTCTTGCATTTTTACATTTCTGGCTGATGATTTTGTCAGAGTCCATGATAAAACCTTTTGGTCCTCAGAGATGCGTAACTGTCCATAATAGGTCCATATAATACAGATCTGTAATGTAGAGTAAGGCCTTCTACTCATTGTTTTCATATTTAAATCTCAGGAAATTATTAAAATGATATCCGGCAATCAAGTGACTGTCATTAGTGGAGAGACCGGCTGTGGGAAGACGACTCAAGTGACGCAGTTCATTCTGGACGATTACATTAACAAAGGAAAAGGCTCTGCTTGTCACATTGTGTGCACTCAGCCCCGAAGAATCAGCGCCATATCGGTAAGATGTCTGTGCAGCCCGCTGCTCTTACACACTCTGCTGCTTGTTTTACCAGGGATAAGGTGATAATCTAGTCATAGTTTTCCTTTTCATTGGGAGCTGCTCTTATAGGTGGAGTTTGTCCAACAGTCCTATTAGAGAGCACCTTTAAGGCTGGGGCCACACGGGGATTACTGCGATCCCCTTGCATGACACTGGGCTCACGCTGGCAGTACAGCAGAGCTGAGTGTCATGCGAGTATCCCTGCGACTGAAGTCCGACCGTGCAAGCAGACCTTAGCTGCGGGGGGCGGGCCGGCACAGAGGAGGGGCGGGCCAGCGCTGCGGAGGGGCGGCACGGAGGAGGGGAGGGAAGGATTTATCTCCCTCTCTCCTCCATAGCTGGCTATTGCCATTCTCGCTTTGCACTCGCGGTACACCGGTGTAATGCGAGTGCAGCGCGTTTTTGTTTTATTTTTTTTTTCTTCTTCTCTCGCCCCGTACACTTGAATGGGTGCGAGACTCGCATTGCACCCACAGCATGCTACAAATGTTTTCTCGGACCGATTAGGGCTGAAAAAATAGTTGCTCATGTGTGCTGACACATAGGCTAATATTGGTCCGAGTGGAATGCGATGTGTTTTTTTTTTTTTTTTTTATTTTCGCACTCCACTCACAATAATTTTCATGCCGTGTGTCTTAGGCCTAAAATTACAAAAACAAGGGTCCCATGTCCCTGTTTGTGTGTACCGGTGTCATTTCATTTACAGGCTATGGGACTGAAAGAGATAAGTACAGCGCGACTGAGAACACGTAGTGTGGGCTTACTGCCACTGCTATAGTGACCAGACCAGTGAGATGATAATTTCAGACAATGTTTTAGGGGAGCAAAACCAAATGTGATCTGTTGGTCCTGTGAAGCAGCTATTCTAGGGAGGGCGAGTTTCTCAGTAGGATCAGTGTAGGAAGGCCAGAAAATGATCTACTCTCAGTCATGGAATAGAAAAAAGCTGGAGCACCGTAGTAAGAGGGTGCCAATCCAGGGGCTTCTAATGGGCTCATAGGTAGGTGTAATGTAAAAAACACTCCAAAATTCAAAATGATGTACCTTTATTCAGCAACATTTCAGTTCCTTCTGGAAGGTTTCAACAAGTTTCCAAGAGGATCTGAAATATTGCTGTAAGCAAATGGCTTGAAAAAGGCACATGATATTCTATCATTTTGAATATCGGAGCCTTTTCTGCTCTTAATCACTGCATATTTCCAGTTCTGACGACCCCCAGAAACATTGATAACCGTGTGTGCAAATGAAGGTGGTGACTTTGTTCGGCCTCAGACCAGTATTTCTTAATCTATTACATTCCATCTCCTGACCTCTTGGACACCTTGATAACTCTTTTGATTAAAAATACAAAGCTGCTTTTTTTTTTTTTATTTATTTATCTATTTTTTTTAAAGCAACGCATTGGACTGATAATGAGTGTATTTTTCAGACTAAAAGATGCACTTAGGTTTGAACAATAGAAAATAGAAAAAAAATAATAAAACTATTCTGGTGATATGGCGGGGTAATGTTGGCAGTCTTCTGTTGTGCTCATGTCTATGGTGTCTTACATGTGTAATTTCTTTCATTTATGCCACTTAAACGCCTCATAAGCTATGTTCACACATTGCGTTTTTGTTGCTTTTTATTTTTTGCAGGAAAAACCTATTTTCTTGGCAGTAAAAAGAAGGGAATTTTGTTTACTTACCGTAAATTCCTTTTCTTCTAGCTCCTATTGGGAGACCCAGACAATTGGGTGTATAGCTTCTGCCTCCGGAGGCCACACAAAGTATTACACTCAAAAGTGTAACCCCTCCCCTCTGCCTATACACCCTCCCGTGCCTCACGGGCTCCTCAGTTTTGGTGCAAAAGCAGGAAGGAGGAAACTTATAATTGGTTTAAGGTAAATTCAATCCGAAGGATGTTCGGAGAACTGAAAACCATGAAACAATTGAACATGAACAACATGTGTACACAAAAGAACAACTAGCCCGAAGGGAACAGGGGCGGGTGCTGGGTCTCCCAATAGGAGCTAGAAGAAAACGAATTTACGGTAAGTAAACAAAATTCCCTTCTTCTTTGTCGCTCCATTGGGAGACCCAGACAATTGGGACGTCCAAAAGCAGTCCCTGGGTGGGTAAAAGAATACCTCGATAACAAGAGCCGACACGACTCCCTCTTACAGGTGGGCCACCGCCGCCTGAAGGACCTGCCTACCTAGACTGGCATCTGCCGAAGCATAGGCATGCACTTGATAGTGCTTTGTGAAAGTGTGCAGACTAGACCACGTAGCTGCCTGACACACCTGCTGCGCCGTCGCCCGGTGCCGCAATTTCCAGGAGGCCCCTACGGCTCTGGTAGAATGGGCTTTCAGCCCCGAAGGAATCGGAAGCCCCGAAGAACAGTAAGCTTCAAGAATCGGTTCCTTGATCCACCGAGCCAAGGTTGACCTGGAAGTTTGCGAACCCTTACGCTGACCAGCCACAAGGATAAAAAGCGCATCTGAACGACGCAGGGGCGCTGTGCGAGACACGTAGAAACGGAGTGCTCTCACTAAATCTAATGAGTGCAAATCCTTTTCAAAGCGGTGAATTGGATTAGGGCAAAATGAAGGTAAGGTGATATCCTGATTGAGATGAAAAGGCGATACCACCTTAGGGAGAAATTCCGGAACAGGACGGAGAACCTCCTTTATCCTGGTGAAAAACCAGGAAGGGGGCTTTGCATGACAGTGCTGCAAGCTCCGACACTCTACGGAGAGAAGTAACTGCTACTAGAAATGCCACTTTCTGCGAAAGACGTGATAAGGAGACATCACGCAGCGGCTCAAAAGGCGGTTTCTGAAGAGCCGTCAGCACCCTGTTAAGGTCCCAGGGTTCAAGCGGGTGCTTGTAAGGTGGGACTATGTGGCAAACTCCCTGCAGGAACGTGCGGACCTGCGGAAGCTTGGCCAGGCGCTTTTGAAAGAATATTGAGCGCGCCGATACTTGCCCTTTGAGAGAACTAAGTGACAACCCCTTATCCATTCCGGATTGAAGGAAGGAAAGAAAAGTGGGTAAGGCAAAAGGCCAGGGAGAAAGACCTTTATCAGAACACCAGGACAAGAAAATCCGCCAAGTCCTGTGATAGATCTTGGCGAACGTCGGTTTCCTGGCCTGTCTCATAGTGGCAATGACATCCTGAGAGAGCCCTGAAGCCGCTAGGAGCCAGGACTCAATGGCCACACAGTCAGGTTGAGGGCCGCAGAATTCAGATGGAAAAACGGCCCTTGCGACAGCAAGTCTGGGCGGTCTGGCAGCGCCCACGGCTGACCCACCGTGAGATGCCACAGATCCGGGTACCATGACCGCCTCGGCCAGTCTGGAGCGACGAGAATGGCGCGACGGCAGTCGGACCTGATCTTGCGTAGTACTCTGGGCAGCATTGCCAGAGGAGGAAATACATAAGGTAGTCGAAACTGCGACCAATCCTGAACTAGTGCGTCCGCCGCCAGAGCTCTGTGATCCTGAGATCGTGCCATGAAGGTCGGGACCTTGTTGTTGTGCCGTGACGCCATGAGATCGACGTCCGGCGTTCCCCAGCGGCGACAGATCTCTCGAAACACCTCTGGGTGCAGGGACCATTCCCCCGCATCCATGCCCTGACGACTGAGAAAATCTGCTTCCCAGTTTTCTACGCCCGGTATGTGAACTGCTGAGATGGTGGATGCTGTGGCTTCCACCCACTGCAGAATTCGCCGGACTTCTTGGAAGGCTTGACGACTCCGCGTGCCGCCCTGGTGGTTGATGTATGCGACGGCAGTGGCGTTGTCCGACTGGAAACGGATCTGCCTGCCGTCCAGCAGATGCTGGAAAGCCACTAGGGCCAGATACACTGCCCTTATCTCCAGGACATTGATCTGAAGGGAAGACTCTATCGGAGTCCAGGTTCCCTGAGCCCTGTGATGGAGGAACACCGCTCCCCACCCTGACAGGCTCGCGTCCGTGGTGACCACAGCCCAGGTTGGGGGCAGGATGGATTTTCCCTGTGAAAGAGAAGTGGGAAGAAGCGACCACTGAAGGGACGTCTTTGTTGCAAGGGAAAGAGAGACGTTCCTGTCGAGAGAGTTCGACCTCCTGTCCCATTTGCGGAGAATGTCCCACTGGAGTGGTCGCAGATGGAATTGCGCGAAGGGCACTGCCTCCATCGCTGCTACCATCTTCCCCAGGAAGTGCATGAGACGTCTCAAGGGGTGAGACTGAGTCTGAATCAGAGATTGCACCCCTGCCTGCAGTGACAGCTGTTTGTCTAGTGGTAGCTTGACTACCGCTGACTGTGTATGAAACTCCATCCCTAGATAGGTCAGAGATTGGGTCGGTGTCAACTTGGATTTTGGGAAGTTGATGAGCCACCCGAACTGCTGGAGGGTCTCCAGAGCGACGGTAAGGCTGTGTTGACACGCCGCCCGAGAAGGTGCCCTGACTAGGAGATCGTCCAAGTAAGGAATCACCGAGTGCCCCTGAGAATGCAGGATCGCCACAACGGATGCCATGACTTTGGTGAAAACCCGTGGGGCTGTCGCCAGGCCGAAGGGTAAAGCCACGAACTGAAGGTGTTCGTCCCCTATGGCGAAACGCAAAAAGCGTTGATGTTCTGGTGCGATCGGCACATGGAGATAGGCATCCTTGATGTCGATCGATGCGAGGAAGTCTCCTTGTGACATCGAGGCGATGACCGAGCGGAGAGATTCCATCCGGAATCGTCTGGTGCTCACGTGTTTGTTGAGCAATTTGAGGTCCAGAACGGGACGGAATGATCCGTCCTTCTTTGGTACCACGAATAAGTTGGAGTAAAAACCGCGACCCTGTTCCTGAGTGGGAACGGGGGTCACGACGCCTTCTTTTTTCAGAGCGTCCACTGCTTGAAAAAGTGCGTCTGCTCGCGCGGGGGGCGGGGAGGTTCTGAAGAAACGAGTCGGAGGACGAGAGCTGAACTCTATCCTGTAACCGTGAGACAGGATGTCTCTCACCCATCGGTCTTGAACATGTGGCCACCAGGTGTCGCGAAAGCGGGAGAGCCTGCCACCGACCGAGGATGCGGTTCGGGGATGCCGTGAGTCATGAGGAGGCCGCCTTGGAAGCAGTGCCTCCGGCGGTCTTTTGGGGGCGTGACTTAGACCGCCACGCATAGGAGTTCCTCTGGCCTTTGTCCTGTCTATTGGACGAAGAGGACTGTGGCTTGGCGGAGGGACGAAAGGACCGAAACCTCGATTGTATTTTCCGCTGCTGAGGTCTCTTAGGTTTGGACTGGGGTAAGGAGGAGTCCTTTCCCTTGGATTCCTTAATAATCTCATCCAATCGTTCGCCAAACAATCTCTCGCCAGAAAACGGCAAACCGGTTAAGAACCTCTTGGAAGCAGAGTCTGCCTTCCATTCGCGCAGCCACATGGCCCTGCGGACTGCAACAGAATTAGCGGATGCCACCGCTGTACGGCTAGCAGAGTCTAGAACTGCGTTCATGGCGTAGGAAGAAAACGCCGACGCCTGAGAGGTTAAAGATGCAACCTGCGGGGCAGACGTACGTGTGACCGCATTAATCTCAGCCAGACAAGCTGAGATAGCTTGGAGTGCCCACACGGCTGCAAAAGCCGGGGCAAAAGACGCTCCCGTGGCCTCATAGATGGATTTCACCAGGAGTTCTCTCTGCCTGTCAGTGGCATCTTTTAGTGATGAGCCATCTGCAACCGAAACCACAGATGTAGCCGCCAATCTGGAGACTGGGGGATCTACCTTAGGACATTGAGCCCAACCCTTAACTACGTCAGCGGGGAAGGGGTAACGTGTGTCCGTAAGGCGCTTAGTAAAGCGCTTGTCCGGAACCGCTCTGGGCTTCTGGACAGCATCTCTGAAGTTAGAGTGATCAAAAAATGCACTCCGTATACGTTTGGGAAACCGAAACTGGTGTTTCTCCTGCTGAGAGGCCGACTCCTCTATAGGTGGAGGCGGTGGAGATAGATCTAGCACCTGATTGATGGACGCTATAAGGTCATTTACTAAGGCGTCCCCTTCAGGTGTATCAAGATTGAGAGCAACATCAGGGTCCGAGCCCTGAGCTGCGACCTCCGCCTCGTCCTCTAGAGAGTCCTCAAGCTGGGAACCCGAGCAGCGTGAGGAAGTCGGGGATGATTCCAAGCGAGCCCGCTTAGCTGGTCTGGGACTGTGGTCCGTGGAGGAGTCCTCCACGTGAGACCTGGGGCCCACCCCGGCCGGGGTGTACCTAGAGGGACCTGGAGGTGCCGATCTAACCGGGTCCGGGGCCTGTGTAAGGACCGGTCTGGACTGCAGGGCTTCCAGCAACTTGGCAGACCATTTGTCCATAGACTGAGCCATGGATTGTGAGAGTGACTCTGAGAGCTTGTCAGCAAAAACTGCAAACTCAGTCGCTGCCACCTGGACAGTAGAAACAGGGGGGTCTGCCTGAGCCGAGGGGCCCACTAGTGACCGAGGCTCCGGCTGAGCAAGAGTAACAGGGGTCGAGCATTGCTCACAGTGAGGGTAGGTGGAACCCGCAGGTAACATGGCCCTACAAGAGGTACATGTCGCAAAAAAATCCTGTGCTTTAGTGCCCTTGCTCCTTGTGACCGACATGCTGTTGTGTCCTAGGAGCGTGATCACTGAGGGTATACAGAAAAAAGGGTATACAGCCCGGCCGAACAGAAAGGCATTTATATACGTATCTATACCGGCACCAGAGGGGACCAACACCGAGTGACCGGTGCGGCTTACCGACCGCTAAAAAGCGGGGGGTGTGCGCTCCAGATTCCCTGCCTGGTCTCCCAGAGCTGCAGAGCTGTTCTGTGTGATTCTCCACCGGCAGAATGTCCTAAAGATGGCTGCCGGAGCTCTCAGGGGAGGAGTAAAGCCAGGGGCGGCGTTAGGAAAAGTGCGGGAATCTGGGGTCCCCACAGTGATCAGTGAGGGGGGAGGGAGCATACAGGATGCCCCGGCCCTCATATCCGACGTCAGGTCGGCTGTCCAGCCCCTATCTCTGATAGACAGGCTCGGGGGCGGGAGTTTTCCACTAGGCCGCGATGAAGCCGGGGACTAAATTTAATACCGCGGCCGACAAGCAGGCGCGGTCGGCGCGGTAGTCCCCGGTCTTCACAATTGAGCAGACAGTTGCGGCGTCCGGAACCCAGGCGCTCCATACACAGTCCCCATGGGGACACAGAGTACCTCGTGGATGCAGGGCCCTGTCCCTGAAGATAGATAAGCTCCTGTCCAGCAGATTCCCTCAGGGGCTGCGGAGGGAGCACGGTCCCAGAACCTGGATGACCGCTTCGGATCCCACTTCTACCAGAGCCCTCAGGGATGGAGAAGGAAACACGGCATGAGGCTCCGGCCGTCGTACCCGCAATGGGTACCTCAACCTTAACAGCACCGCCGACATAGTAGGGTGAGAAGGGAGCATGCCGGGGGCCCCGTGGGGGCCCTCTTTTCTTCCAACCGATACAATCAGCAGCTGCTGCTGACTAAAATGGAGATGTGTGAGTGGATGTGTGCCTCCTTCCACACAAAGCATAAAACTGAGGAGCCCGTGAGGCACGGGAGGGTGTATAGGCAGAGGGGAGGGGTTACACTTTTGAGTGTAATACTTTGTGTGGCCTACGGAAGCAGAAGCTATACACCCAATTGTCTGGGTCTCCCAATGGAGCGACAAAGAAAAAACTGCTTCCAAAAAACAGGTTTTGCTGCATTTTTTGTTGTGTTTTTATTTATTTATTTTTTTTTTTTGGTGTGTCATTTGTCTACAGTGTATGTTTTAATAAAGTTAGTGTTATTCGCCATAAAAGCAGCAAAAACGTAGCAGTTGTGATTTTTAGCAGCATTTTTGCACACTCTCATGGCTTTCAATGGTGAAAGAACACAGCAAAAAGGCAACTTGTTAACATAGCGATGAAAAAAAGGAGCTAATCCACCCTGCCAGGAAAAGATTACTGAAGACCAATGGAGATTGGGATATTTGATTATTTTGTTCAACGCGTTTCGGAGCCGTGGGACTCCTTCAGGAAAAAAACTCATTACAACACGTGGTTATAGTGGTTGTATCTGTAACACAATCGCACCACGTTAGTGCATCTAATTTAATTCTTTCTTTTACCATCGGATAAGACGCCATCTGCGCCCCCTCCTTCCTTGTCACTTCAGTTTTACTACAACTTGTGAACATAGCCATACGTATTTTAACCACTTATACACTTTAGTAGAAGTTATTCTTATTTCTGCACTATAAGGATACGTGCCCATGAGCAGGACCTGCGGGGACCGCGATTCTCCCTCACAGGAGACCGCAGCTGCTCGTGCCATGATCGAGGTTCGGAGCGCTGAGGTCGATCGCTTGTGTTCCACAGAGACCAGTTGCGACTCTGCAGCATAGAATTGACATGCTGTGGCTCGGAAGGCCGCACCGCAGGTCAGTTTACGCTGCGGGCCGCACATGCACAGTGGGCATGGGATTTCTAGAAATCCCATCCTCTGTGCTTCTACTGTACAACACAGCGTTTTGGACTCAGCGAAGAGACGCTGCATCTAAAACGCTGCATCCAATAGCAAAGTGAACAGAATAGAATACGCCTAAAACTTAGCCTTTAATTTGATATAATTAAAAATCCATGAAGGACCTATAAAATGAAAAACAAACCAATAAAACAGCCAATATACTCAAACACAGCAGAGGACCAATTGGCTAATCACACAAATACTTATGTGGAGAGTGACATTCATATATATAGTTGTTATAAAATACCGCAATAGATATCAGCAGTATAAATCATATAATGAATGATACATACTATGCAGCCACAAAATCACCTGCCACAATTGCAACTGGCGGTGAATAAATGATGGAAAAGGAACGGTCTTACCCCATCTGCCGTGTCACCCTTTCCCTGTTAATCTGGAGCACTTAATACCGGATGTTTTTGGTAACCATAATAGATGAGATCGCCTGGTCCTTTATCTGGATGACTCAGGGTCTCCACAGGTTCCAACTAAATGTCCAGCAGTCGTGCAGGATTCTCCCAACGCGTTTCTTACATCATCAGGGGAGGATAAAGATCCAATATTCTGGTCACAATGAGACCCATGCAAATTGGCATAGATTACTGTTGAAAAGCATATTCACAAACCACATCAACCAAAAGGGGGGGGGGGAGGTCTATGTCAGTATTAGAAGCGGGCGGCCCGAACAGAGCGGCGGGTACAACTTACCTCCATCAATACCAGGGAATTCCTGGGCAGAGTGCGCCTGTCATACCTCGCCGTCGGGTTTAACTGAACCGCTCGCTTGAAATGGTGTCTGACGTCACATCCGCATGCCGCAGTGAACCCACTTCCGGGTCACATGATCGCGGCCGCGATGTGCACGTCACAGAGGGGCGTATGCAGTAGTCATGTGAACCATGACGTAGCAGGTAAATGACTACAACAAAATGGCCACGGTTAGTATCGCAAAACCAGCGATAAAGTACGGCCATTAATTCATAATAACGGCCCATCAACATCAATAGTGGGCCGAAAAACACCTGTAACATACATTACAGGCACCCAGATAGGTAGGAGGCTCATAAAAACAACAAGCAAAGAAAAAAACGATAAAAAGGAAAATAGGCCAGCAGGCGTAGTTATTCAGGAGAGGGAGTGAGGAAGGAAAAACACAGATTATATCCATTGCTTATATGATAACAAGGGACCCGGATAACTAATATAGCAAAGAATCAGGAGAGGTCAGTAAGGGCTATGGAAACATTGTGTAATAAATTGTGGCAATATGAAGGTCAAAACCCGATTAGAATGGGCAGGAATGTAAGAGAAAAAAACCACCACCACCCTAAAACTTTCCTAAGGCCCTATAATTAAACCTGACCCTACCTATTTGTGGAGGTCGGCACCATGGGACAGATCGGTGGTTGGTGCCCCCACTCGGGCGACGACTAACCCTCCTAGCATATATCAGAACTAGTCTACCACAAAGGGTGCAAAGGAGAGAGCTTCATTGAGGCCCAAGGGTTTGCTAGTTTTCAGCCAAAAGATCCACTTGGTTTCTTGTTTCAGAATTTTATTGTCCCAATTACCACCTCTAAGGGGGGGAGCCACAGCATCAATACCCTGGAAACTGATCGATTTAATGTCTCCTGCATGATGTTCCGTAATGTGACGGGCCACAGGAGTATCATTGCCCAGGCGGATATCTCGGATGTGTTCCCCTATTCTCCTCCTAAATTCCCTTTTAGTCTTTCCCACGTATTCTTTCTGACAGCTACAGGTGGCTTTGTATATAACGCCCTTTGTTCTGCAGTTAATGAATGAACGGATATCAAAGCGCTTCCCCAGAACGTGGGAAAAGAAAAATTTCTTTGTCGCTCCTAATTGGGAGACCCAGACAATTGGGTGTATAGCTACTGCCTCCGGAGGCCACACAAAGCACTACACTTAAAAGTGTAAAGCCCCTCCCCTTCTGCCTATACACCCCCCGTGGGATCACGGGCTCCTCAGTTTTCATGCTTTGTGCGAAGGAGGTCAGACATCCACGCATAGCTCCACTGTTTAGTCAGCAGCAGCTGCTGACTATGTCGGATGGAAGAAAAGAGGGCCCATACTAGGGCCCCCAGCATGCTCCCTTCTCACCCCACTTTTGTCGGCGGTGTTTGTTAAGGTTGAGGTACCCATTGCGGGTACGGAGGCTGGAGCCCACATGCTGCTTCCTTCCCCATCCCCCTTAGGGCTCTGGGTGAAGTGGGATTTTACCGGTCTCCAGGCACTGAGACCGTGCTCCATCCACAGCCCCTGGGGATTCTGCTGGATTTGGAGCTGAGTATCGTCAGGGACAGGGCCCTGCTACGTCAAGGTACTCTGTGTCCCCGTACAGACCGCGCGCAGACACACTGCAGCATTGCTGGGTGTGTTAGTGCGCCGGGGACAACAGCGCCGCGCGCTTGTGCCATTACTAGCTACAGCTCTGCTGAGTGAGTCAATGTATTGGGAACTGCCGCGCCGGCCGCTGCTGTCAGTTCACGCTGCGGCGCGGCGGCTGGGACTTGTGGTGCGCCGGGGACTTCCGCGCTGGCCGTGCATATATGACGGCCGCGCTTATTACTCGAGTCCCCGGCTTTTGCGGCCTAGTTTCCTTTCGTTCCCGTCCCCAGGCCTGCCAGTCAGGGGAAGGGCGGGACGCTGTACAGAACGTCAGCGCCGAGGGCTGGAGTCTACTTTACATACTCCAGCCCTCACACTGGGCACAGTGGGACGCCAGTTTCCCGCACTTTGTCTGAGGCACGCCCACGGTCCGCCCCTCTTCACAGAACGCCGGCAGCCATTCCTGTGTGCAGTCTGAGCTGGAGAGGGGAGACAAGTTCTGGGAGACCCAGACACGGGATTCTGGCGACCACACACCCGCGTTTGAGCGGGCGGTAAGCGGCACCTCTGGTGCTGACCCCACTAGTGCCGAAGTGTACATTTGTATTTTTATGCATGCATGCTATACATTGCACTGTACGGTCGCTGGTGATTCTTGGCTATATACCCTCCTAGATTGCTCAGAGGAGACAACAGCATGTCATCCGCAAAAAGCAAGGGTGCCAAGGCACAGGCTTTCTATGCTGCTTGTACCGCATGTGAGGCTACTCTACCGGCAGGTTCCACTGACCCCCATTGTGTGCAGTGCTCGGCCCCTGTGGCACTTGCTCGGCCGGGGCCTCTGCTAGAGGTGACCCAGGGAGAACCAACTGTGAATACTGTCCAGGTGACGGGGACGGAGTTTGCAGTTTTTGCTGATAGATTGTCTGTGACTATGACTAAAATTCTAGAAACTTTGCAGTCTAGACCAGTAACTCAGACCATGGGCACTGTTGAATCATTGCTCACTGATCCCCCTCAGTTGGAACAGCTCCGGGCTCCGGGGGTGTCCCATGCATCCCAGGGTGAAGGCTCTGACACGGACGACAGTCCCAGACAGCCTAAGCAAGCTCGCTATGAGCGGCCCTCGACTTCATCACACTGGTCAGGGTCCCAGCAGGAGGACTCTCTGTATGATGAGGCGGAGGTAGCTGATCAGGCTTCTGATCCTGAGACCGCTCTCAATCTGGATACTCCTGATGGTGACGCCATAGTGAATGATCTTATAGCGTCCATCAATAGAATGTTGGATATTTCTCCCCCAGCTCCTCCAGTGGAGGAGTCAGCTTCACAGCAGGAGAAATTCCATTTCAGGTATCCCAAGCGTAAATTAAGTACTTTTCTGGACCACTCTGACTTTAGAGAGGCAGTCCAGAAACACCACGCTTATCCAGATAAGCGTTTCTCCAAACGGCTTAAGGATACACGTTATCCCTTTCCCCCTGACGTGGTCAAGGGCTGGACCCAGTGTCCCAAGGTGGATCCTCCAATCTCCAGGCTTGCGGCTAGATCCATAGTTGCAGTGGAAGATGGGGCTGCACTTAAAGATGCCACTGACAGACAGATGGAGCTCTGGTTGAAATCCATCTATGAAGCTATCGGCGCGTCGTTTGCTCCAGCATTCGCAGCCGTATGGGCACTCCAAGCTATTTCAGCTGGTCTTACACAGATTGACACGGTCACACGTACATCTGTTCCGCAGGTGGCATCCTTAACCTCTCAAATGTCTGCATTTGCGTCTTACGCGATTAATGCTGTCCTGGACTCTACGAGCCGTACGGCAGTGGCGTCCGCCAACTCCGTGGTTTTACGCAGAGCCTTGTGGTTAAGGGAATGGAAGGCAGATTCTGCGTCCAAAAAGTGCTTAACCAGTTTGCCATTTTCTGGTGACCGACTGTTTGGTGAGCGTTTGGATGAAATCATTAAACAGTCCAAGGGTAAGGATTCATCCTTACCTCAGCCCAGACAAAACAAACCCCAACAGAGGAGGGGACAGTCGGGGTTTCGGTCCTTTCGAGGCTCGGGCAGGTCCCAATTCTCCTCGTCCAAAAGGACTCAAAAGGATCAGAGGAGCTCAGATTCTTGGCGGGCTCAGTCACGCCCAAAAAAGACAGCCGGAAGACCCGCTACCAAGGCGGCTTCCTCATGACTTTCGGCCTCCTCTCTCCGCATCCTCGGTCGGTGGCAGGCTCTCCCGCTTTGGCGACATTTGGCTGCCACAGGTCAAAGACCGTTGGGTGAGAGACATTCTGTCTCACGGGTACAGGATAGAGTTCAGTTCTCGTCCTCCAACTCGATTCTTCAGAACTTCTCCACCTCCCGACCGAGCCGATGCTCTTCTGCAAGCGGTGTGCACTCTAAAGGCAGAAGGAGTGGTGACCCCTGTTCCTCTTCAGGAGCAAGGTCACGGTTTTTACTCCAATTTGTTTGTGGTGCCAAAAAAGGACGGGTCTTTCCGTCCCGTTCTGGATCTAAAACTGCTCAACAAGCACGTGAAAACCAGGCGGTTCCGGATGGAATCCCTCCGCTCCGTCATCGCCTCAATGTCTCAATGAGATTTCCTAGCATCAATAGACATCAAGGATGCTTATCTCCACGTGCCGATTGCTCCAGAGCACCAGCGTTTTCTACGCTTCGTTATAGGAGACGAACACCTTCAGTTCGTAGCTCTGCCTTTCGGGCTGGCGACAGCCCCACGGGTCTTCACCAAGGTCATGGCAGCAGTAGTAGCAGTCCTGCACTCTCAAGGTCACTCTGTGATCCCGTATTTGGACGATCTACTTGTCAAGGCACCCTCTCAAGAGGCATGCCAACACAGCCTGAACGTTGCGCTGGAGACTCTCCAGAGTTTCGGGTGGATCATCAACTTTTCAAAGTCAAATCTGACCCCGACCCAATCGCTAACATACCTTGGCATGGAGTTTCATACTCTCTCAGCGATAGTGAAGCTTCCGCTGGACAAACAGCGTTCACTACAGACAGGGGTGCAATCTCTCCTTCAAGGCCAGTCACACCCCTTGAGACGCCTCATGCACTTCCTAGGGAAGATGGTAGCAACAATGGAGGCAGTCCCTTTCGCGCAGTTTCATCTGCGTCCACTACAATGGGACATTCTCCGCCAATGGGACGGGAAGTCGACGTCCCTCGACAGGAACGTCTCCCTTTCTCAGGCGGCCAAGGAATCTCTTCGGTGGTGGCTTCTTCCCACCTCATTGTCAAAAGGAAAGTCCTTTCTACCCCCATCCTGGGCGGTAGTTACGACAGACGCGAGTCTTTCAGGGTGGGGAGCAGTTTTTCTCCACCACAGGGCTCAAGGTACGTGGACTCAGCAAGAGTCCACCCTTCAGATCAATGTTCTGGAAATCAGAGCAGTGTATCTTGCCCTACAAGCCTTCCAGCAGTGGCTGGAAGGCAAGCAGATCCGAATTCAGTCGGACAACTCCACAGCGGTGGCATACATCAACCACCAAGGAGGAACACGCAGTCTGCAAGCTTTCCGGGAAGTCCGGCGGATTCTGACGTGGGTGGAAGACATGGCATCCACCATATCCGCAGTTCACATCCCAGGCGTGGAAAACTGGGAAGCAGACTTCCTCAGTCGCCAGGGTATGGACGCAGGGGAATGGTCTCTTCACCCGGACGTGTTTCAGGAGATCTGTCGCCGCTGGGGGATGCCGGACGTCGACCTAATGGCGTCCCGGCACAACAACAAGGTCCCGGCTTTCATGGCACGGTCTCACGATCACGGAGCTCTGGCGGCGGACGCCTTAGTTCAAGATTGGTCGCAGTTCCGGCTACCTTATGTGTTCCCACCTCTGGCACTGTTGCCCAGAGTGCTGCGCAAGATCAGGTCCGACTGCCGCCGCGCCATCCTCGTCGCTCCAGACTGGCCGAGGAGGTCGTGGTACCCGGATCTGTGGCACCTCACGGTAGGCCAACCGTGGGCACTACCAGACCGACCAGACTTGTTGTCCCAAGGGCCGTTTTTCCATCGGAATTCTGCGGCCCTGAACCTGACTGTGTGGCCATTGAGTCCTGGATCCTAGCGTCTTCAGGATTATCTCAAGAGGTCATTGCCACCATGAGACAGGCTAGGAAAGCAACGTCCGCCAAGATCTACCACAGGACGTGGAGGATATTCCTATCTTGGTGCTCTGCTCAGGGAGTTTCTCCCTGGCCATTTGCATTGCCTACTCTTCTTTCCTTCCTGCAATCCGGTTTGGAAAAAGGTTTGTCGCTAGGCTCCCTTAAAGGACAAGTCTCAGCGCTATCTGTATTTTTTCAGAAACGCTTAGCACGACTTCCTCAGGTACGCACGTTCCTGCAAGGGGTTTGTCATATCGTCCCTCCTTACAAGCGGCCGTTAGAGCCCTGGGATCTGAACAGGGTTCTAATTGCTCTCCAGAAGCCGCCTTTCGAGCCTATGAGGGATGTTTCCCTTTCTCGCCTTTCACAGAAAGTGGCCTTTCTAGTAGCGGTCACGTCTCTTCGGAGAGTGTCCGAGCTAGCAGCGCTGTCATGCAAATCTCCCTTCCTGGTGTTTCACCAGGACAAGGTGGTTCTGCGCCCGATTCCGGAGTTTCTCCCTAAGGTGGTATCCCCCTTTCATCTCAATCAGGATATCGTCTTACCTTCTTTGTGTCCTCATCCAGTTCATGAATGTGAAAAGGATTTGCATTTGTTGGATCTGGTGAGAGCACTCAGAATCTACATTTCCCGCACGGCGCCTCTGCGCCGCTCGGATGCACTCTTTGTCCTTGTCGCTGGTCAGCGTAAAGGGTCGCAAGCTTCCAAATCCACCCTGGCTCGGTGGATCAAGGAACCAATTCTTGAAGCCTACCGTTCTGCTGGGATTCCGGTTCCCTCAGGGCTGAAGGCCCATTCTACCAGAGCCGTGGGTGCATCCTGGCCATTACGGCACCAGGCTACGGCTCAGCAGGTGTGCCAGGCGGCTACCTGGTCGAGTCTGCACACTTTTACCAAGCATTATCAGGTGCATACCTACGCTTCGGCGGACGCCAGCCTAGGTAGACAAGTCCTTCAGGCGGCGGTTGCCCACCTGTAGGAAAGGGCTGTTTTTACGGCCCTATCACGAGGGTTATTTTACCCACCCAGGGACTGCTTTTGGACGTCCCAATTGTCTGGGTCTCCCAATTAGGAGCGACAAAGAAGAAGGGAATTTTGTTTACTTACCGTAAATTCCTTTTCTTCTAGCTCCAATTGGGAGACCCAGCACCCGCCCTGTTTTCTTAGGGATTTTTGTTTTTTCGGGTACACATGTTGTTCATGTTGAATGGTTTCAGTTCTCCGATGTTTCTTCGGATCGAATTTGTTTTTAAACCAGTTATTGGCTTTCCTCCTTCTTGCTCTTGCACTAAAACTGAGGAGCCCGTGATCCCACGGGGGGTGTATAGGCAGAAGGGGAGGGGCTTTACACTTTTAAGTGTAGTGCTTTGTGTGGCCTCCGGAGGCAGTAGCTATACACCCAATTGTCTGGGTCTCCCAATTGGAGCTAGAAGAAAAGGAATTTACGGTAAGTAAACAAAATTCCCTTCTTTCCTGGGTTAATGTGACCACATGCAATGCAGCCGCTACACTTATAACAGCCTTTGACTGGATTCTTCAGCCATGTCCTATTGGGACTCGAAAAATGGCTGTGAACCAGTCTCTCCTTAATAGAGCGGGCCTTCCTGTAGGTCACTGAAGGGGCATTGGGAAGAAAATTACCGATATCATTATCCATTTTAAGACGGCGAGGTATGACAGGCGCACTCTGCCCAGGAATTCCCTGGTATTGATGGAGGTAAGTTGTACCCGCCGCTCTGTTCGGGCCGCCCGCTTCTATTACTGACATAGACCTCCCCCCCCCCCCTTTTGGTTGATGTGGTTTGTGTATATGCTTTTCAACAGTAATCTATGCCAATTTGCATGGGTCTCATTGTGACCAGAATATTGGATCTTTATCCTCCCCTGATGATGTAAGAAACGCGTTGGGAGAATCCTGCACGACTGCTGGACATTTAGTTGGAACCTGTGGAGACCCTGAGTCATCCAGATAAAGGACCAGGCGATCTCATCTATTATGGTTACCAAAAACATCCGGTATTAAGTGCTCCAGATTAACAGGGAAAGGGTGACACGGCAGATGGGGTAAGACCGTTCCTTTTCCATCATTTATTCACCGCCAGTTGCAATTGTGGCAGGTGATTTTGTGGCTGCATAGTATGTATCATTCATTATATGATTTATACTGCTGATATCTATTGCGGTATTTTATAACAACTATATATATGAATGTCACTCTCCACATAAGTATTTGTGTGATTAGCCAATTGGTCCTCTGCTGTGTTTGAGTATATTGGCTGTTTTATTGGTTTGTTTGTCATTTTATAGGTCCTTCATGGATTTTTAATTATATCAAATTAAAGGCTAAGTTTTAGGCGTATTCTATTCTGTTCACTTTGCTATTCTTATCTACTTACCAGTGAATTGATACCCAGTAGCTATCTTAGTAAAACGCTGCATCCAAAACTCTGCAAATACTGATTGTGGGCATGTACCCTAAAGGATGCCTATTGCAGATTTTATAAAAAATCCTGTTCTAGACTGATTTTTTTTTGTGCCCTTCATGACCACATGTAAATGTCGGCAAACAAGGAACCCAATGACATATGTATCTTATATGTTGCTCAGACAGAATGAAAATGCAGGAGATTGGCTTTTGTCTGGGACACCAGGACTCTCCTGAGAAGTGTAAACCTACATGTGACAGTGTTATTATTTATCAGTTGGTGCACCAAAGAACCTTTCAATTAACCCTCATGTGGACACAAGCTTTCCTACCCTGCCAGCATCATCGGCTTAAAGCCGCTTTACACACTGCGATACCGGTACAGATATCACTAGCGTGCGTACCCGCCCCCATCGGTTGTGCGACACGGGCAAATCGCTGCCCGTGTTGCACAACATTGCCCGGACCCGTCACACGAACTTACCTTCCCTGCGACGTCACTGTGACCGGTGAACCGTCTCCTTTCTAAGGGGGCGGTTCGTTCAGCGTCACAGCGACGTCACAGCAGCGTCACTGAACCGCCGCCCAATAGAAGCGAAGGGGAGGATATGAGCGGGACGTAACATCCCGCCCACCTCCTTCCTTCCTCATTGCTGGTGGGACGCAGGTAAGGTGAGGTTCCTCGTTCCTGCGGTGTCACACGGAGCGATGTGCTCTGCCGCAGGAACGAGGAACAGCTTCGTTACTGCTGCAGTTATGATATTTGAGAATGGACCCCCATGTCACTGATGAGCGATTTTGCACGTTTTTGCGACGATGCAAAATCGCTCATAGGTGACACACGCAACAGCATCGCTAAAGCGGCCGGATGTGCGTCACCAATTCCCTGGCCCCAACGAGATCGCTTGAGCAATGTCGCAGCGTGTAAAGCCCGCTTTAGTCTCTCATGATCAGCATTAATTAGATGGAGAAAACTGTGCAGCCGCTTAGTTATCTCAGCGATAGGAGCACAGCACATAGGAATGCTCCTCCCTATGATTTAAGGAACAGTCAGGGAGATCCGGCACTGCCTGCAAGACGCGCATATATTGTAGCAAGACGTTATCTTGATAAAAAGTGCGTCTTATAGTCTGAAAAATACAATGTGTTTTAAAAGATTCTGTTCATTGCTGCATAAATGCCTGTGACAACTTAGGATTTATTACTCTACCATGACCCGCAAGCTTATGCATTTATATTTTTTTATAGGTAGCAGAACGTGTGGCCGCAGAGCGGGCTGAACCTTGTGGCATGGGACACAGCACTGGCTACCAAATACGTCTGGAAAGGTATGTGGTGTAAACCGGCTCGTAGTCTTTTTGGAGATGTGTAGTAATTAAAATCATGCATTGTGTTTTTTAGAATTCTAAACATTTTTTTTTTTTTTTTTTTTTTTGCTAAAAATGCTCAAGATATTATGTAGGTGTCCATTGCATCCATGATGTGCAAATGATGCACTTTGGGTGTAGACTTTTTGGTAATTGTCTCTACAGGCAGGAGGTAGACAAACTAGTGCCACCTAGTGGCAGTACCAATGCTAAAAATCTAAATTGACCCTTTACTGAGCCTTATCATATGACTTGGGCTGCTTTCACACATCAGGTTTTTGCTGTGCGGCAAAGTCCGGCGATTTGCGGGAAAAACACATCCGTTTGTTTTTGCCGCCGGGTGCACTTTTTCCTCATAGACTTTTATTAGCGCCGGATTGTGCCGCATGTACTTGCGTTTGATCCGGTTTTTGCCGAATGCGGCAAAAATCGTCACTCTGGCGGCCGCACAGGACGCAGAGAGGAACTTTTTTGCCAGCGGCAAAAAACCGCATAGCGCCAGGTGCGGCGCTGTGCGGCATTGTGCATAATGAAAGTCTATGCGCCCCGGATCCGGTGACATGCATCAAACGCCAGAAGCATGTACCGGATTCGGTTTTTACTTCTGAGCATGCCCAGAAGTGATATAAATTTATTGCTTGTCAGAAAATCAATCACTCTCTCACTCACTGACTCTCTCACTCACTGACTCTCTCACTCACTGACTCTCTCACTCACTGACTCTCTCACTCACTGACTCTCTCACTCACTGACTCTCTCACTCACTGACTCTCTCACTCACTGACTCTCTCACTCACTGACTCTCTCACTCACTGACTCTCTCACTCACTGACTCTCTCACTCACTGACTCTCTCACTCACTGACTCTCTCACTCACTGACTCTCTCACTCACTGACCCTCTCACTCACTGACCCTCTCACTCACTGACCCTCTCACTCACTGACCCTCTCACTCACTGACTCTCTCACTCACTGACTCTCTCACTCACTGACCCTCTCACTCACTGACTCTCTCACTCACTGACTCTCTCACTCACTGACTCTCTCACTCACTGACTCTCTCACTCACTGACTCTCTCACTCACTGACTCTCTCACTCACCGATCACGGGCGCGGCGCTGCACGGCTGTCACACTGCTGGTGGCTTCTCCTGATTTGAAAATGCCGGCTGCCCATTATTCAATCTCGTATTCACTGCTTTCCACGCCAACCGGCGCCTATGATTGGTTGCAGTCAGACACGCCCCCACGCTGAGTGACAGCTGTCTCACTGCAGCTGTCTCACTGCAACCAATCACAGCCGCCAGTGGGCGGGTCTATATCTTGCAGTAAAATAAATAATTAAAAAACAAACGGCGTGCGGTCCCCCCTAATTTTGATACCAGCCAAGATAAAGCCATACGGCTGAAGGCTGGTATTCTCAGGATGGGGAGCTCCACATTATGGGGAGCCCCGCAGCCTAAAAATATCAGCCAGCAGCCGCCCGGAATTGCCGCAACCATTAGATTCGACAGTCCCGGGAATCTACCCGGCTCATCCCGAATTGCCCTGGTGCGGTGGCAATCGGGGTAATAAGGGGTTAATCATGGCAGGCGTCTGAGGCACCCCCAATGATTAACCTGTAAGTGAAAGTAAATAAACACACACACACAAAAAAATACTTTATTTCGAATAAAAGACAAAAAAACACCCTCTTTCACCATTTTACTAAAATCCCAAAACACCCCTCCAGGTCCGATGTAATCCATAGAGGTCCCGCGACGCTATGAGCTCTGCTACATGAAGCTAACAGGAGCGGTAGTAGAACACCGCTGCTCCCGGGAGCTCCATGCAGCAACTGAAGTGAGTCGCGCTGTCAGCGGTGACGTCACTGAGGTAGTCCCAGGGCGTGTGCGGTGATGATGCTAGCGGGAGTGCCGCTGTATGTGCGGTGATGGTGTGTGCGGGAGTGCCGCTGTTTGTGCAGTGATGGTGCGTGCAGGAGTGCCGGTGTATGTGCAGTGATGGTGCGTGCAGGAGTGCCGGTGTATGTGCAGTGATGGTGCGTGCGGGAGTGCCGGTGTATGTGCGGTGATGGTGCGTGCGGGAGTGCCGGTGTATGTGCGGTGATGATGCGTGCGGAAGTGCCGGTGTATGTGCGGTGATGATGCGTGCGGGAGTGCCGGTGTATGTGCAGTGATGGTGCGTGCGGGAGTGCCGGTGTATGTGCGGTGATGGTGCGTGCGGGAGTGCCGGTGTATGTGCGGTGATGATGCGTGCGGAAGTGCCGGTGTATGTGCGGTGATGATGCGTGCGGGAGTGCCGGTGTATGTGTGGTGATGGTGCGTGCGGGAGTGCCGGTGTATGTGCGGTGATGTGATGATGGGGTCTCTCTCTCAGCCTTAAAAAAAAAAAAAAAAAAAAAAAAAAAAGCCGTTTTTTACCGGATCCGTCGCATCAGTTTTTACACAATCTGAGACGGATCCGTTGCATCAGGCACAAACCGGATTGTGCCTGATTGCAAAAAACTGATGTGTGAAAGTAGCCTTAGGATTTATGCCAGATCAGAACCTCAATTTGCTGATACGGTGTTTCAGGGTGAGTGCACCTCGTCAGTACAAAGTATGAGATCTGATCTGGCTGTATGAGAAGCTAAGACGGGGCTAAAGGGAAAAGTTTTCTCCTTGTGGAGCCTTTTTGTAGCGTCTCATAATTGTGCAGTATACGGGTGCTCATATAAGAGGCAATTCAGATTGTATCAGTATTCTGTGATTGAGGCCAAATAATGAGGACCTTTTGCATTGGACAGACTAATATTCTGTAAATGTTAACGGCAAAACTGAAAATGGCTTCAATTAGAAATGAGCGAACCCAATGTTCGGTTTCTTCCCAAACACCAACTTTGGATGCTTTACATAAGGAATCCACTCACGTGAGCATCGCTGTGCTCTGGTACGCTCGTTGCTCAGCCCAGTGCGAGCTGCTTTCAGTATTTGAACGGCTCGCACTAGCGGTAACAACAACGTGATTGGATGTAGTGTTCTGCTTATGGCTTGCTGTATGTGGGTGGAGACCCGAACTGCCGAATTACGGTAGTGATTTCCATTGGGGTTCAGGTCAAGTCTGAATCCATGGAGGTTTGGTTCAGCTTCACCCGCCAAAGCGAATGTCCACAGGTTCTCTCTCATCTCTATCTTCAATGTCATGGGTGCAAAGTGTCACCTCCCCCACCCCCACGAACCATGACTAGTAGAGCATAAAATGTTGTGTTATCATTCATTAAGTTTTGCAGAGGTTTTATAGTTCGTTTTTTCATTTCTGCTTTTTTCTTCTTCTTCTTTTTTTAAAGTCAGTTACCACGGAAACAAGGCTCTATTTTGTACTGTACAACCGGCATAGTCCTCCAGTGGCTTCAGTCCGATCAGTAAGTGCTCTTCAGTATGTATGAAATCTCAACAATGATCTCCAGTCGCTTAGACGCTATTTTAACTCATAAGAGATTTTGAAATATGTCATTACCAAGTTAGATGACTAGTCGTTAGTTAATCTGATGATTTCCTTATATCAGGGGCACAGATTTTACTCTCATTTTGGTTGCCTGGGGCTGTGTGTCTGTTCCAGAGAAAACAATGAGCAAACCAATTCCTTTCCCCTCTCCCTCCCCAAACAATTCATTTCTTAATAGGATGTCACTGTATATTTTGTGTTCCAGATAAAGGACATACCAGCTCATAAGTCTTCCTGGAGAAGGATATACCGTATTTTCCGTTTTATAAGGCGCACCCCAAATTCAGAGCAAAAAAGGTGGAAAAAGAAAATGGGGTCCGTCTTGTAATCTGGTGGTGTCTTACCAGAGGGGGGGCGGCGGTGGAGGACTCGGAGGAGGCAGGGGTGGTGGGTGTCACAGAAACCGTGCGCTGTGCTGGGGCTGCGCCGGAGGACCTGGCTGCCGTGCCGGGGCAGCTGCTGTGGCAGCGACTGCACAAGGTGATGCCTTTAAAGAAATGGTGCCCGGAATCAGTGCATATTGAGCTCTAGGATCAATGGCAAGCCGAGATATCATCTGTGCAAGCGGCACCTCTGGGTGCCATTTTCCTGAAGTCTGGAGGGAGATCAATGGCCCAGAGGCAGTGCCTGCCCAGATGAGAGATTGGGCCGAGTCCTCGCCGCCCAACCCACAGCACCAATCAAGCCGCCTAAGACCCCGCACAGCAGGCTGAGACACCACACAGCTACCGGTGACACCGCGCAGCTGCTGCAGGCAACGCACAGCCGCCCCATCAGCAGCCGCCAGAGACCTCGCATAGCGGCTGCAGACAACGTACAGCCGCTGCAGCTCCTGCACAGCGCCTCAGCATTCCCCCTTTCTTCATCGTTCCTTATGGGAGACCCAGACCATGGGTGTATAGCTTCTGCCTCCGGAGGACGCACAAAGTACTACACTAAAAAGTGTAGCTCCTCCCTCCGAGCATATACACCCCCTGGATGACCACATCTAGCCAGTTCAATGCTTTGTGTTCAGGAGGTCACACACACATGCATTCTCATCTGATTTTTGATTTCAAAGAGTTGGAAGAAAAGCGGGTCCAAGCCTGGACTCCCGGCATGTCCCTTCTCACCCCACTGTGTCGGCGGTGCTGTTAAGGTTGATTTACAAGGCTGGAGCCTTACATGCCGCGCTCCTTCACCATCCCTCGGGCTCTGGCTTGAAGTGGGAGCCATCACGGTTCTCTCTGCTTTGCAGGAGACCGGTCTCCATCCGCAGCCCTTTCAGGACCCTGCCGGACGGAGCGCTCACCCCTCAGGGACCTGGCCCTGCGTCTCATAAGCTAAGTATTGAGACGTTATTGAAGGGTCCCTTGTGTATTTATTGTGGGGAGAGTGTGTTATTTCACTGTGCTGTGATTTTCAGCCGGTTCTCTGGTTTTCTCCTGAGAACCGCGCCGAGGGTGCCTGCTCGTCGGCCGTATGAGAAAATTTAGGCCCCGGCTTCGGCTGCGGCCTAGTTTCGTTTTCACTGCCCCTGCATGTCAGTCATGCAGGGGGACAGTGCGGCACCGCCCACCGGCCGTTCAGCTCAGGGGAGGACACTCCTCTCTGAGGAGATGTTTCCCTCCCCTGTATTTCTCCTTGGCCCTCCGGTTCCCGCTCTTGGACTAAACCCCGCCCCCCCTCACTCCGGCGCCATTTTATCAGCGTTTACACACTGATCGGCGCTGGCTGCTGCAGCTCTGCATCTGTCTGGGGATCCAAGCTGTGGAATCCGGAGGGCACACAAAACGGTCTGGTAAGCCACAACCTCTGGTTGTGGACTTTCTTGTACACTCTCTGGGAGTCATTCTGAAGGAGTGTGTTCTTTACTGCAGAACCTCCACCTCAGCAGCATGTCTCTCACTAGGAGCAAGGCTGCAAGGCTTTACTCTATATGCACTGCAAGTAAGCTCATACTGCCTGAACCGAGCACATATCCACATTGTGATGCCTGCTCTAACATGGTGGTGCCTCAGCCTGGAGTCTCCCCAGGGGTCCCTCCGGCTGCTCCAGCCCCGGTGGCTGAACCCCCGGCTTGGGTAGCATCGTTTTCTAACGCTATCTCCCAGTCCTTTGCCGACTCCATGGGACAGCTGTCCCGGACTCTGCTGACCATGCATCAGCCCCCTTCTCAGGGCGCCTCTGCTGCTCCGACTCGCTCTGCAGAGCTCACAGAGGATTTTTCATCTGTTCCCGGACCCCGTCCTCCTAAACGGAGACGCAGGGACTCTTCTCCCTCGTCCCACGGCTCTGATTCACGAGCTGAATTGCAGGGCGAGGAGGATGCCTTTACTGTGGGCTCGGACGCTACCTCTATGTACCCCATTGATCTATCTGAAGGTGATGCGGATGTTAGTGACTTGATTGCGTCCATTAATTCCGTACTGGACCTCAATCCACCAGTGTCAGAGGAACAAGCCTCTCTGGTAGAAAAACACCAGTTTACCTCACCTAAGAGAGCAAGGAGTATGTTTTTTAACCACTCCAGTTTTCAGGCCACTGTGACCAAGCCCAGGGCCTGTCCTGACAAACGCTTCCCAAAGCGTAGTTCTGATGACCGTTTTCCCTTTCCACCAGAGGTGGTCAAGGAGTGGGCTCATTCACCAAAGGTAGATCCTCCGGTGTCTAGAATCTCAGCCCGGACAATTGTATCTGTGGCCGATGGCACCTCACTTAAGGATCCCACTGACCGCCAGGTTGACCTTCTGGCCAAATCTGTATATGAGGCGGCAGGGGCCTCGTTCTCCCCGTCCTTTGCAGCAGTGTGGGCTCTTAAGGTCGTCTCTGCTTCTCTGGAGGAGATGCATTCCCTCACCAGGGACTCTATGCCGAAATGGTTGCCTTAACTTCCCAGGCTTTGGCCTTTTCATCCTATGCCATGTCTGCCATTCTTGAGGCTTCTCACCGCACGGCGGTGGCTTCCGCTAATTCCCTCGCGATCCGCAGGATCTTGTGGCTTCGAGAGTGGAAAGCAGACGCTTCTTCCAAGAAGTACCTTGCTGGGCTCCCCTTTGCTGGGTCCCGGCTGTTCGGTGAACAACTGGATGAAATTATTAAGTAAGCTACTGGCGGGAAGAGTACTTCCTTGCCACAAACTAAAACCAGGAAACCTGTCCAGGGCAGGAACCAGTCGAGGTTTCGTTCCTTTCGTTCCTCTAACTGGTCATCCTCTAAGCCCTCAGCCTCGTCCACTAACTCAGCCAAGGATCGAAAACCCAACTGGCGCACAAAGCCGCGTCCTCAGAAGAGCGGAGGAGCCGCTGCCACTAAGGCAGCCTCCTCTTGACTATCTGGCTGCGCCAGCAACGTCCTTGGTCGGTGGCAGGCTCTCCCACTTTGGCGACGTGTGGTTCCAACACGTCTCCGATCAGTGGGTGCGGGATATCATCTCCCACGGCTACAGGATAGAATTTTCTTCCAGCCCGCCAATCAGATTTTTTTCTGTCCACTCCCCCCTGCTCCAAAGCCGCCGCCTTCTCTCAGGCCGTGGCATCCTTGCAGGCCAACGGAGTAATTGTACCGGTTCCCGCCCGGGAACGGTTCAGAGGTTTCTACTCAAACCTCTTCCTAGTCCCCAAGAAGGACGGTTCCTTCCGGCCCATCCTGGATCTCAAGCTTCTCAACAAGCATGTTCAGGTACGGCACTTTCGCATGGAATCTCTGCGATCGGTCATTGCCTCAATGACCCAAGGAGATTTTCTAGCATCCATCGACATCAGAGATGCCTATCTGCATGTGCCAATTGCAGTTTCACACCAGCGTTGGCTACGTTTTGCAATCGGAGAGGAACATTTCCAATTTGTGGCTCTCCCCTTCGGGTTAGCCACGGCCCCTCGTGTATTCACCAAGGTCATGGCAGCAGTGGTTGCAGTTCTGCACCTCCAGTGGTTGGCAGGAATTCCTTACCTGGACGACCTTCTAGTCAAGGCTTCATCCAGTGCAGACTGTCAGCGGAGTGTCTCGCTCACTCTCGCCACGCTTGTTCAATTCGGGTGGCTTGTCAATCTGCCCAAGTCCACTCTGACCCCGACCCAGAAACTTACGTACCTAGGGATGCAATTCGAGACTCTGCCGGCACTTGTGAAGCTGCCCTTAGTCAAACAGCAGTCCCTTCATCTGGCGGTGCGCTCTCTGTTGAAGCCCCGCCGTCATTCCATCAGGCACCTCATGCAGGTGCTGGGTCAGATGGTGGCGTCAATGGAAGCGGTTCCCTTTGCCCAGTTCCATCTGCGTCCCCTGCAGCTGGACATTCTCCGCTGTTGGGACAAGCGGACCTCTTCCTTGCACAGGCTAGTGGCTCTGTCGCCACAGACCAGGAGCTCTCTTCAGTGGTGGCTTCGGCCCCTCTCTCTGTCCCAGGGACGCTCCTTTCTGGTCCCGTCCTGGGTGATTCTCACCACGGATGCCAGTCTATCTGGCTGGGGAGCAGTGTTTCTCCACCACCGAGCACAGGGCACTTGGACTCCGTCCGAATCAGCCCTCTCGATCAATGTGCTGGAAATCAGAGCTGTGCTCCTAGCTCTCGTAGCCTTTCACCACCTGTTGGCGGGCAAGCACATTCAAGTCCAGTCAGACAACGCGACAGCAGTTGCCTACATCAATCACCAGGGCGGGACTCGCAGCCGCCTAGCAATGTTGGAAGTTCAACGTATCCTTCAGTGGACGGAGGACTCCAAGTCCACCATATCCGCAGTCCACATCCCAGGCGTAGAAAACTGGGAGGCAGATTATCTCAGCCGTCAAACCGTGGACAGCGGCGAGTGGGCCCTGCATCCGGCAGTGTTCCGGTCAATCTGCCGCAAGTGGGGCACTCCGGAAGTGGATCTAATGGCATCCCGGCACAACAACAAGGTCCCAGTTTACGTGGCTCGCTCCCACGATCCTCAGGCCTTGGCGGCGGACGCGCTGGTTCAGGATTGGTCCCAGTTCCGTCTGGCCTACGTGTTTCCCCCTCTAGCTCTCTTGCCCAGAGTCCTGCGCAAGATCAGAATGGAGGGCCGTTGGGTCATAATCATTGCTCCGGACTGGCCCAGGCGAGCTTGGTACCCAGACCTGCTCCGTCTGTCCGTAGAGGTGCCGTGGCATCTCCCGGACCGCCCAGACCTTCTCTCACAAGGTCCGTTTTTCCGCCAGAATTCTGCGGCTCTCAGATTGACGGCGTGGCTCTTGAGTCCTGGATCCTGACGGCTTCAGGCATTCCTTCCGAGGTCATCTCCACTATGACTCAGGCTTCCTCGGCCAGGATTTACCACAGGACTTGGAGAATTTTCCTGTCCTGGTGTCGCTCTTCCGGCTATGCTCAAGGGATAGGTCTCGGCTCTGTCAGTGTTGTTCCAGCGGCGTATCGCCCGACTGGCCCAGGTGCGCACCTTCATGCAGGGCGCATCTCCCATCATTCCGCCTTACCGGCGGCCTCTGGATCCCTGGGACCTTAATCTGGTCCTCACGGTTTTACAGAAAATCCCCTTTGAGCCTCTTAGGGAGGTTTCTTTGTTTCGACTTTCACAGAAAGTGGTCTTTCTGGTGGCCATAACTTCTCTCAGGAGAGTCTCTGACTTGGCTGCGCTCTCTTCGGAGTCACCCTTTTTGGTTTTTCACCAACACAAGGTGGTTCTCCGTCCGACTCCGGACTTTTTCCCTAAGGTGGTGTCTCCTTTCCACCTTAACCAGGACATTTCATTGCCTTCCCTTTGTCCGGCCCCTGTGCATCGCTTTGAGAAAGCGTTGCATACTTTAGATTTGGTGCGGGCGCTCCGGATCTATGTGTCACGCACCGCTGCTCTTAGGCGGTGCACCTCTCTTTTTGTGCTGACCACAGGTCAGCGCAAGGGTCTCTCGGCTTCTAAACCGACCCTAGCTCGTTGGATTAGGTCGGCCATATCCGATGCCTACCATTGTTCTCAGGTGCCTCCCCCGCCGGGGATTAAGGCGCACTCGACCAGAGCTGTCGGTGCCTCTTGGGCTTTCAGGCACCAGGCTACGGCTCAGCAGGTCTGTCAGGCTGCCACTTGGTCTAGTCTGCACACCTTTTCGAAGCACTACCAAGTGCATGCTCATGCTTCGGCAGATGCGAGCTTGGGCAGACGCATCCTTCAGGCGGCTGTCGCCCATTTGTGAAGTTAGGTTTTGCCTACTTCTCAGTTTTCTGTTTATTTCCCACCCATGGACTGCTTTGAGACGTCCCATGGTCTGGGTCTCCCATAAGGAACGATGAAGAAAAAGAGAATTATGTTTACTTACCGTAAATTCTTTTTCTTATAGTTCCGACATGGGAGACCCAGCACCCTCCCTGTTGCCTGTTGGCAGTTCTTGTTCCGTGTGTTTTCACCGGCTGTTGTTGTAGACAGAGGTTCCGGTTATTCCGGGTTTTACTCTATCTCTACTTGTGGGTGGATGTCCTCCTTCAGCTTTTGCACTAAACTGGCTAGATGTGGTCATCCAGGGGGTGTATATGCTCGGAGGGAGGAGCTACACTTTTTAGTGTAGTACTTTGTGTGTCCTCCGGAGGCAGAAGCTATACACCCATGGTCTGGGTCTCCCATGTCGGAACTATAAGAAAAAGAATTTACGGTAAGTAAACAAAATTCTCTTTTTTGCGACCCCCCCCCCCCTTTCCACCACCCTGGTAAGCTACATTCAGATTATAAGACGTACCCCTCACTTTCCTTCCAAATTTTTGGGAGGAAAAGTGCGTCTTCTAATCCGAAAAATACAGTAACTTTTTTTCTAAAGAGTCAAACTGCTAGAGTGTAATGTTGGATTCACACGGCATGTGTTGAGGTCAGCATGATGTCCCTATGTTACTTGGACTGCAGAGGGTCCGCACACTGACACTGTCCGTCAATGAGTAAGTGCACTGCTCTCACCCAGGAGTAGTGCATGTAATGACATGCAGCGTCGGCACCGCTCATCCATCCGGCACATACACTCCAGCCAACTGCTTTCTCCTAGAACTAAATTAGACAGCAGTTCTTTTTTTTAAATTTATTTACTGGTTATCTACAGTTAGGTCCATCAATACTTGGACGGTGACCGAATCTTCGTGATTTGGGCTCTGCTTGCTGTTATATTTATTTAGAGATGAAATATCCGAGATGAAATTGAAGTGAAAAATTTCAGATTCATTAAAGAGGTGGAGTGAAAATATCCTGTGAAACACATAGGGATTGCAATAATTTTTCTATAAAGCTGTCTTATCTCAGGGGGTCAAAAGTAACTGGACAAATTTACCATAAATAAAATCTTCATTTTTAATACTTTGCAGAGAATCCTTTGCAGGAGATGACTGCCTGATGTCTGGAAGCCATGGACATCACCAAACACTGGGTTTCTTCCTTTGTGATGCTTTGCCAGCCTTTACTGAAGCTGACTACAATTGTTGCTTGTTTGTGGGTCTTTTTACCTTCAGGCTATATGCGCACTAGAAAAGTGATTTTTCTCAAGAAAATTTCTTGAGAAACTTCTGGGAGTTGAAGATTACCGCACCTGCGGTAAAAAAACGCACCGAAACAGCGGGAAAAACGCATGCGTTTTTGCCGCAGTTTTTCCGCAGGTTGGTCCCTGCGGGTTTTTTTTTTTTTGCTGAACTGCAATAAATAATATATATAGACAGATAATGGATAGAGGGAAAGATGGATAGATGAATAGATAGATGAGAAAGACATATATAATGTCCCACCCCCCTGCATATTCTAAGCTGGTACCCTTTAGTGACTTTCATGTGGCACTAAAGCGTGCCTATCCTTTTATTTAGCCAAAAAATAAATAAATAATTTAAAAAAATGACGTGAGGTCCCCCCATCTTTTGTAGCCAGCTAGGGTAAAGCAGACGGCTGCAGACCACAGCTGGCAGCTTCACCTTGGCTGGTAATCCAAAACAGAGGGCACCCCACACTGTTATTTTACATTAAATAAATAATTTAAAACAAAAAACGTGGGATCCCCCCCAAATTGGATCACCAGCCAAGGTAAAGCGGACAGCTGGGGCTGATAGTCTCAGACTAGGGAGGTCCACTGTTATTGGACACTCCCCAGCCTAAAAATAGCAGGCTGCAGCCGCCCCAGAAGTGGCGCTTCCATTAGACGTGCCAATCCTGGTGCTTCGCCCCAACTCATCCCGTTGCCCTGGTGCGTTGGCAAACGGGGTAATATATGGGGTTGATGCCAGATGTGTAATGTCACCTGGCACCAAGCCCTGGGGTTAGTGATGTCATGGCAATTATCAGATACCCGACATCACCAACCCAGTCAATAAGAAATTAAAAATAGACAACAAAAAAAGTTTTATTTGAAAAAACACTCCCCACATTCCCTCTTTCACCAATTTATTGACAAGAACAATCAAATCCGGGTCCGGTGTAATCCAATAAGGTGGGGGGGGGGGGGGTCCCACGACGATCCATACCATAGTCACTGTCCCAGTCAATGAAGAACAGAAGGTTCTCCCATTAGCTGGGAGAGTAATGCAGTGACCTGAGCTAACATCAATAGGTCAGCCCAGGTCACTGCAGGGGATGACGAGCGCTGCCATCAGGAGGTTATATGAGATCATTACCTGCTGTGATGATCTCCTGCAGTCCTGCCATCAGCGCTGTCACTGCCTTCTATGCCCGCCGTGTTCTCAGCAATATCGCGAGAGCCCGTGACGTCACCGCCAGTGACAGTCTCGGGCCGCGGGCATAGACTGCAGTGACAGCGGTGACGTCAGGAGGCAGGAGATCGTCACAGCAGGTAATGATCTCATCTCCCCTCTTGACAGCAGCGCCCGTCATCCCCGCGGCTGCACGCACTGCTGTGTGTCAGTGTCTGCCTGCGCTGCAGCGTGACAAGCTGCTGATACTGCAGGCAGACACTGACACACTGCAGGGCGGGCAGCCGCGGGACCGGAGCGGGACACAGACTGCACGGGCACCCGCCGGACGTCACACGGAAGCGCTTCTGTGCGGCGTCCAGGGAGTGTGACGTGTGTGTTTACTCTGCTCCGCTTCCTCTTCTGTCATAATGACATCACTTCCTGCAAAACCGCAGGCAGCGATGAGCATTACCGCAGGTAAATCGCGGCTATACCGGGGGTATACCGCACATCATTTGCTACCTGCAGTATACCCCCGGAATTTCGCGATTACATTACAGTGAATGGAGTGAAATACCGGGGGTATAACGCAGGTACCTGCAGAAAATAATGGACATGCACATTTTCTCAAGAAAGTTTCTTAAGAAAATCTTCACAAAGAATTTTCTTGAGAAAAAAACGCAGCGTGCGCACAGATCTTTTCTTTATCGTTCCTTTGGGAGACCCAGACCTTGGGTGTTTAGCTTCTGCCTCTGGAGGACACACAAAGTACTACACCTAAAAGTGTAGCTCCTCCCTCTGAGCTTATACACCCCCTGGTGAGCCAGTCACAGCCAGTTTATCGCTTTGTGTTCAGGAGGCATACATCCACACATGCATTCTCATATGATTTTTTTTTTTTGGAAAAAGATTGAAGAAGTGCGGGTCCACGTCTGGACTCCCGGCATATCCCTTCTCACCCCACTGTGTCGGTGGTGTTGTAAGGTTGATTTTCCAAGGCTGGAGCCTTACATGCCGTGCTCCTTCACCACGTACTTCCCTCCTGGGCTCTGGATTTTAGTGGGAGCCAGCGCGGTCTCCATGCCTGGCAGTCTCCGTCCACAGCTCCTTGAGGACCGGAGCACTCATCCCCAGGGACCTGGCCCTGTGTCTCAGCAGCTAAGTACCTGAGACGTTCATATGGTGGGGGTCCATGCCCTTTATTGTATGGGGAGAGTGTGTTTGCTGTATTTGTTTTGGCATTTCCGGCGGGTCCTCTGGCTTTCGCCCGAGAACCGCGCCGATGGTGCCTGCGCGTCGGCCTCGCTGCTCAAATTTAGGCCCCGGCTTTCCCAGAGGCCTAGTTTCTGTTACCTGCCCTCGCATGTCACTCATGCAGAGGGACAGGCACGGCTCCTCCCGGCGGCCGTCCTGCACAGGGGAGGGACACTCCCCACTGCTTGTGCGTGACTCCTCCCCTGCAGGTCTCTATGGCCCTCCAGATCCCGCTTTCCTACAGGGACGCCCCCGCCCCCTCTCTTCGCTCCGGCGGCCATATTCTTGGACAGGGTTCACTCTGCGCTGGGCCATCCTGCACTCTGCATCCCTGCTGAGGTGCTGTGCACTAGGGGTCCGGGCTTCGGGATCTGGAGGGCACACAACACCGCTTCCAGCAGTCTGGTAAGCCACAGCCGGTCTCTGGTTGTGGACCTCTGAATATACTCCCTGGGGTTCATTCTCTTTGTAGAAGCTGTTTTCCCCACTCCAGCAGCATGTCTCACACGAGGAGCAAGGCTCCAAAGCTTTATACTACATGCGCTGCATGTAAGCTCCTGCTGCCTGAACCGAGCACCTATCCACATTGTGATGTCTACTCTAACTTGGCGGTGCCACAGCCTGGAGTGTCAACCCCAGTGGTCTCTCAGGCTGCTTCTGCCCCTGTGGCTGAACCCCCGGCCTGGGTAGAGTCCTTCTCTAGGTCTATCTCCCAGTCATTTGCTGAGTCCATGGGACTTCTCTCCAGGACTTTGATGAATATGCATCAGCCCCCTTCACAGGGTGCCTCTAATGCTCTTGCTAAGGGTCCTTTAGGATCCCTATCCTCTGACCTCCGTCCACTGGAGCTCACAGAGGATTCATCATCAGGGCACAGACCCCGTCCTCCTAAGAGGCGCTGCAGGGTTTCCTCTCCCTCCTCATCCCGCGGCTCTGATTCAAGAGCTGACTCGCAGGATGAGGAGGATGCCTTTCCAGGGGGTTCGGAGGCTAACTCCACGTGCCCCATTGATCTTTCTGAGGGTGACTCAGAACTTAGTGACTTGATTGCTTCCATTAATTCTGTACTGGATCTCAATCCGCCAGTATCAGAGGAGCAACCCTCTCTGGCAGAAAAGCACCAGTTTACCTCGCCTAAGAGAGTAAAGAGTGTGTTCTTTAACCACTCCAGTTTTCAGTCCGCTGTGACCAAACCCAGGGCCTGTCCTGACAAACGCTTCCCAAAGCGTGGTTCTGATGACCGTTTTCCCTTTCCACCTGAGGTGGTCAAGGAGTGGGCTCACTCCCCAAAGGTAGACCCTCCGGTGTCTAGGCTCTCAGCCCGGACCGTTGTGCCGGTGGCTGATGGCACTTCCCTTAGGGATGCCACTGACCGTCATATTGACCTTCTGGCCAAATTCGTGTGTGAAGCGGCGGGGGCCGCGTTTTCCCCAACTTTTGCAGCAGTGTGGGCCCTCAAAGCCATCTCTGCTTCTCTAGAGGAGATGCATTCCCTCACCAGAGAATCTATGCCCGAGATGGTTGCCTTAACTTCTCAAGCTTCAGCTTTTTCTTCTTATGCGATGTCTGCCATGCTAGAGGCTTCTCACCGCACTGCGGTGGCTTCGGCTAATTGCCTCGTTATCCTCAGGATCTTGTGGCTTCGAGAGTGGAAGGCAGATGCTTCTTCAAAGAAGTACCTTGCTGGGCTTCCTTTTGCTGGTTCCCGGCTGTTCGGTGAACAGCTGGATGAAATTATTAAAGAAGCTACTGGCGGGAAGAGTACTTCCATGCCACAAACCAAGACCAGGAAACCTGCCCAGGGTAGGATTCAGTCGAGGTTTCGCTCCTTTCGTTCCTCCAACTGGTCGTCCTCTAAGCCCTCCGCTAACTCAGCTAAGGACCAGAAATCCAACTGGCGCTCAAAAGCGCGTCCACAGAAGACCGCAGGAGGTCCTGCCACTAAGGCAGCCTCCTCGTGACTCTCTGCCCGCTCCAGCAACGTCCTTAGTCGGTGGCAGGCTCTCCCACTTTGGCGACGCTTGGTTTCAACAAGTCTCCGATCAGTGGGTGAGAGATATCATCTCTCACGGCTACAGGATAGAATTCTCTTCCAGCCCGCCAAACAGATTTTTTCTCTCAACTCCCCCCTGCTCCAAGGCCGCCGCCTTCTCACAGGCCGTGGCAGCCTTGCAGGCCAACGGAGTAATTGTACCAGTTCCCGCCCGGTTTTTACTCAAACCTCTTCCTAGTTCCCAAAAAGGATGGTACCTTCCGACCCATCCTGGATCTCAAGCTTCTCAACAAGCATGTTCGGGTGCGGCACTTTCGCATGGAGTCTCTGCGATCAGTCATTGCCTCAATGACCCAAGGGGATTTCCTGGCGTCCATCGACATCAGAGATGCCTATCTACACGTACCAATTGCAGTTTCACACCAGCGTTGGCTACGCTTTGCAATAGGAGAAGATCATTTCCAATTCGTGGCTCTCCCCTTCGGGTTAGCCACGGCCCCTCGGGTATTCACCAAGGTCACAGCACCAGTGATTGCGGTTCTGCACCTCCAGGGGTTGGCAGTGCTCCCTTACCTGGACGACCTTCTAGTCAAGGCTCCATCCAGCGCAGACTGTCAGCGGAGTGTCTTGCTCACTCTCGCCACTCTAGCCCAATTCGGGTGGCTTGTCATTCTTCCCAAATCCACTCTGACTCCGACCCAGAGTCTCACGTACCTAGGGATGCAGTTCGAGACTCTGCCGGCACTTGTGAAGTTGCCCTTAAACAAACAGCTGTCACTCCAGTTGGCGGTGCGCTCTCTCCTGAGGCCCCGCCGTTATACCCTCAGGCGTCTGATGCAGGTGCTGGGTCAAATGGTGGCGTCCATGGAGGCTGTTCCCTTTGCCCAGTTCCATCTGCGCCCCCTGCAGCTGGACATTCTCCGCTGTTGGGACAAGCGGCCTTCCTCCTTACACAAGTTAGTGGCTCTGTCGCCACAGACCAAGAGTTCTCTTCAGTGGTGGCTTCGGCCCCTCTCCCTGTCCCAAGGGCGCTTTTTCCTGGCCCCGTCCTGGGTGATTCTCACCACGGATGCCAGTCTATCCGGCTGGGGAGCGGTATGTCTCCACCACCGAGCACAGGGCACTTGGACTCCATCCGAGTCAGCCCTTTCAATCAATGTGCTGGAAACCAGAGCCGTGCTTCTTGCTCTCCTAGCATTTCACCACCTGCTGGCGGGCAGGCACATTCGAGTCCAGTCAGACAACGCGACAGCGGTTGCCTACATCAACCATCAAGGCGGGACACGCAGCCGCCTGGCAATGATGGAGCTACAACGCATTCTTCAATGGGCGGAGGACTCCAGGTCCACCATATCCGCAGTCCACATCCCAGGCGTGGACAACTGGGAGGCAGATTATCTCAGCCGTCAAAGCGTGGACGGTGGCGAGTGGTCCCTGCACCCGGCAGTATTTCAGTCGATCTGCTGCAAATGGGGCACTCCGGACGTGGACCTAATGGCATCCCATCACAACAACAAAGTTCCTGTTTACGTGGCTCGCTCCCACGATCCTCAGGCCTTCGCCGCGGACGCTCTGGTTCAGGACTGGTCCCAATTTCGTCTGTCCTACGTGTTTCCCCCTCTAGCTCTCTTGCCCAGAGTCCTGCGCAAGATCAGAATGGAGGGTTGTCGAGTCATCCTCATTGCTCCGGACTGGCCCAGGCGAGCTTGGTATCCGGACCTGCTCCAACTGTCCGTAGAGATGCCGTGGCATCTCCCGGACCGTCCAGACCTACTCTCGCAAGGTCCGTTTTTCCGTCCGAATTCTGCGGCCCTCAAATTGACGGCGTGGCTCTTGAGTCCTGGATTTTGACGGCTTCTGGTATTCCCCCTGAAGTCATCTCCACTAGGACTGGGGCCCGCAAGTCTTCCTCCGCTAAGATCTATCACAGGACTTGGAAAATTTTCCTGTCCTGGTGTCGCTCTACCGGCCATCCTCCTTGGCTATTCTCCTTGCCTTGACTCTTCTGTCTTTTCTACAGTCCGGTCTGCAGCTAGGACTGTCCCTCAACTCTCTCAAGGGACAAGTTTCGGCTCTGTCAGTTCTGTTCCAGTGGCGTCTCGCTCGGCTGGCTCAGGTCCGCACCTTCATGCAGGGCGCGTCTCACATCATTCCACCTTACCGGCGGCCCTTGGACCCCTGGGACCTTAACTTGGTTCTCACGGTCTTACAGAAACCCCCCTTTGAGCCTCTTAGGGAGGTTTCTTTGTATCGTCTTTCACAGAAAGTGGCCTTTCTGGTTGCCATAACTTCTCTCAGGAGAGTCTCTGATTTGGCTGCGCTCTTTTCGGAGTCACCTTTTTTAGTCTTTCATCAAGACAAGGTGGTTCTCCGTCCGACTCCAGACTTTCTTCCTAAGGTGGTCTCTCCCTTCCACCTTAACCAGGACATTACCTTACCTTCCTTCTGTCCGGCCCCTGTTCATCGCTTTGAAAAAGCTCTACATACTCTAGATCTGGTGCGTGCTCTCCGGATCTATGTGTCTCGCACCGCTGCGCTTAGGCGGTGCACCTCTCTTTTTGTGCTAACCACAGGTCGGCGCAAGGGCCTCCCTGCTTCTAAGCCGACCTTAGCCCGTTGGATTAGGTCGACCATTTCGGACGCCTATCAGAGTACGCAGGCGCCTCCCCCGCCGGGGATCAAAGCACACTCGACCAGAGCTGTCGGTCCCTCTTGGGCTTTTAGGCACCAGGCTACGGCTCAACAAGTCTGTCAGGCTGCCACTTGGGCTAGCCTGCATACCTTCTCGAAGCACTACCAAGTGCATGCTCATGCTTCGGCAGATGCAAGCTTGGGCAGACGCATCCTTCAGGCGGCGGTCGCCCATTTGTGAAGTTAGGTTCTGCCTACTTCTTAGTTTTTCTGTTTATTTCCCACCCAGGGACTGCTTTGGAACGTCCCAAGGTCTGGGTCTCCCAAAGGAACGATAAAGAAAAAGAGAATTTCTTCGGCGCTCCATTGGGAGACCCAGACGATTGGGTGTATAGCACTGCCTCCGGAGGCCACACAAAGCATTACACTAAAAAGTGTAAGGCCCCTCCCCTTCTGGCTATACACCCCCAGTGGGATCACTGGCTCACCAGTTTTCTGCTTTGTGCGAAGGAGGTCAGACATCCACGCATAGCTCCACTGTTTAGTCAGCAGTAGCTGCTGACTCTATCGGATGGAAGAAAAGAGGCCCCAGATAGGGCCCCCAGCATGCTCCCTTCTCACCCCACTTGCGGTTTGTAAGGTTGAGGTACCCATTGCGGGTACGGAGGCTGGAGCCCACATGCTGCTTTCCTTCCCCATCCCCCTGAGGGGCTCTGTGGAAGTGGGATCTTACCGGCCCCCAAACCCTGAGGCCGAGCTCCATCCACAGACCCAGAGACCCTGCTGGAGGAGCTGAGTACAGTCAGGGACAAGGCCCTGCAACGTTCAGGTACTCTGTGTCCCCGCACAGACAGGCCACGCACACTCCAGGCTTGCTGGGTGTGTTAGTGCGCCGGGGGCACTAGCGCTGCGCGCTCGGGTTAGAGTCACTGCAGCTTAGCTGAGTGATTTTATGTCTTGGGAACTACCGCGCCGGCCGCTCCGGGAGCGGCGGCGCCGCTGGGACTTGTAGTGCGCCGGGGACTCGCGCTGCCCGCGCTTTTACGGCGGCAGCGCTCATAAATCTAGTCCCCGGCTTTTGCGGCCTAGCTCTGCTTCGTTCCCGCCCCCACCCTGTCAATCAGGGAAAGGGAGAGACGCTGTTCTATAGCCAGCGCCGAGGGCTGGAGTCTTATTTACATACTCCAGCCCTCTCACCGGGCACAGTGGGGACGCAAGTTTCCCGCTCTTGGTCTCAACACGCCCAGGGCCCGCCCCTCTCCACAGGACGCTGGCAGCCATTCCTGCATGCAGTCTGGCTGGAGAACGGACACAGGCTCTGGGGGACTCAGACAAGGGACTCTGGCGACCACACACCCGCGTTTATGCGGGCGGTAAGCTGCACATAAGTGCTGGCCCCACTAGTGCCACAGTGTTATTTGGTGCATTTTTTCCCTGTACCATATATATTTATATTGCACTGTACAGTCGCTTCTTGGCTTATACCCTACATTGCTCTGAGGAGACAACAACATGTCATCCGCAAAACGCAAGGGTGCCAAGGCACAGGCGGTATGCACTGCTTGTGCCGCATGTGGGGCTAATCTACCGGCAGGTTCCAATGACCCCCATTGTGTGCAATGTTCCATCCCTGTGCCACTTCGGCAGCCAGAGTCTATGGTAGTAGTGGCCCAGGCAGAGACGCCTGTGAACCCTGCCCCGGTGACGGGGACAGAATTTGCAGTTTTTGCTGATAAGATGTCTGTCACTATGACAAAAATCCTGGAAACCTTGCAGTCCAGGCCAGTTTCTCAGACCATGGACACTGCTGTGTCTATGCTCCCCGGTCCCCCTCAGTTGGAACTAATCCGTACTTCAAGGGGGTCCCAGGCATCACAGGCTGAAGACTCTGACTCGGATGACAGTCCCAGGCAGCCTAAGCGGGCTCGCTGGGAAAGACCCTCGCCGTCATCACACTGGTCAGGGTCTCAGCGAGACGAGGCTCTGTATGAGGAGACAGAGGTGGGTGATCAGGAATCTAATCCTGACACCGCTCTCAATCTAGATACCCCTGATGGTGACGCTATGGTAAATGACCTTATAGCGGCCATCAATAGACTGTTGGATATTTCTCCCCCAGCCCCTTCAGCAGAGGAGGCAGCTGCACAGCAGGAGAAGTTCCATTTCCGGTATCCTAAGCGTAAATTGAGTACTTTTCTGGACCACGCTGACTTCAGAGAATCAGTCCAGAAACATCATGCTTATCCAGATAAGCGTTTCTCCAAACGTCTTAAGGATACACGTTATCCCTTTCCCCCTGACGTGGTCAAACGCTGGACCCAGTGTCCAAAGGTGGACCCCCCAATCTCCAGGCTTGCGGCTAGATCCATAGTTGCAGTGGAAGATGGGGCTTCACTTAAAGATGCCAATGACAGACAGATGGACCTTTGGTTAAAGTCTGTCTATGAAGCTATCGGCGCGTCGTTTGCTCCAGCATTCGCGGCCGTGTGGGCACTCCAAGCTATTTCAGCTGGCCTGGCACAGGTGGACTCTATCATACGTCCAGCAGTGCCGCGAGTAGCGTCCCTAACCTCGCAAATGTCTGCGTTTGCGACTTACGCTATCAACGCTGTACTAGACTCTACGAGCCGTACCTCAATGGCGTCTGCCAACTCTGTCGTTTTGCGCAGAGCCTTGTGGTTAAAGGAATGGAAAGCAGATTCTGCTTCCAAGAAATGTTTAACCAGCTTGCCACTATCTGGAGACAGACTGTTTGGTGAGCAATTGGCTGAGATCATTAAACAGTCCAAGGGTAAGGACTCCTCCTTACCCCAGCCCAGATCGAGCAAACCTCAACAGAGGAAGTGGCAGTCGAGGTTTCGGTCCTTTCGAGGCTCCAGCAAGACCCAATTCTCCTCGTCCAAAGGGACTCAGAAGGAGCAAAGGAGCTCAGATTCCTGGCGGGCACATTCACGCCCCAAGAAAGCAACCGGAGGAACCGCTTCCAAGGCGGCTGCCTCATGACTTTCGGCCTCATCCCTCCGCATCCTCGGTCGGTGGCAGGCTCTCCCGCTTTTGCGACATTTGGCTGCCACAGGTCAAAGACCGGTGGGTAGCAGACATTTTGTCTCACGGGTACAGGATAGAATTCAGTTCTCATCCTCCGCCTCGGTTCTTCAGAACCTCCCCACATCCCGACCGAGCAAATGCCCTTATGCAGGCGGTGTGCTCACTAAGAGCAGAAGGAGTGGTGATCCCTGTTCCTCTGCAGGAACAAGGACAAGGTTTTTACTCCAATCTCTTCGTGGTTCCAAAAAAGGACGGCTCGTTCCGTCCTGTTCTGGACCTGAAGCTGCTCAACAAGCATGTGAACGCCAGGCGGTTCCGGATGGAATCCCTCCGCTCCGTCATTGCCTCAATGTCTCAAGGAGATTTCCTTGCATCAATAGACATCAAAGATGCTTATCTCCACGTGCCGATTGCTACAGAGCACCAACGTTTTTTTACGTTTCGTGATAGGAGACGACCATCTCCAGTTCGTAGCTCTGCCATTTGGTCTGGCGACAGCCCCACGGGTTTTCACCAAGGTCATGGCGGCAGTGGTAGCAGTCTTGCATTCTCAGGGACATTCGGTGATTCCTTACTTAGACGATCTACTTGTCAAAGCACCCTCTCAAGAGGCATGCCAACACAGCCTGAATGTTGCGCTGGAGACTCTCCAGACTTTCGGGTGGATCATCAACTTTTCAAAGTCAAACCTGGCACCGACTCAATCACTAACGTATCTTGGCATGGAGTTTCATACTCTCTCAGCGATAGTGAAGCTTCCGCTGGACAAGCAGCGGTCACTACAGACAGGGGTGCAGTCTCTCCTTCAGGGTCAGTCGCACCCCTTAAGGCGCCTCATGCACTTCCTAGGGAAGATGGTGGCAGCAATGGAGGCAGTCCCGTTCGCGCAGTTTCATCTGCGCCCACTTCAATGGGACATTCTCCGCCAATGGGACGGGAAGACAACTTCCCTAGACAGGACAGTCTCCCTTTCTCAGATGACCAAGGACTCTCTGCAATGGTGGCTTCTTCCCACCTCATTATCACAGGGAAGATCATTCCTGCCCCCATCCTGGGCAGTGGTCACGACAGACGCGAGTCTGTCAGGGTGGGGAGCAGTTTTTCTCCACCACAGGGCTCAAGGGACGTGGACTCAGCAGGAGTCCACCCTTCAGATCAATGTTCTGGAAATCAGGGCAGTGTATCTTGCCCTATTAGCCTTCCAGCAGTGGCTGGAAGGAAAGCAGATCCGAATTCAGTCGGACAACTCCACAGCGGTGGCATACATCAACCACCAAGGAGGGACACGCAGTCGGCAAGCCTTCCAGGAAGTCAGGCGGATTCTGATGTGGGTGGAGGAAAGAGCATCCACCATATCCGCAGTTCACATCCCGGGCGTAGAAAACTGGGAAGCAGACTTCCTCAGTCGCCAGGGCATGGACGCAGGGGAATGGTCCCTTCACCCGGACGTGTTTCAGGAAATCTGCCGCCGCTGGGGGGTGCCGGACGTCGACCTAATGGCGTCTCGGCACAACAACAAGGTCCCGACCTTCATAGCGCGGTCTCGCGATCAAAGAGCTCTAGCGGCAGACGCCTTAGTGCAAGATTGGTCGCAGTTCCGGCTCCCTTATGTGTTCCCACCTCTGGCACTGTTGCCCAGAGTGTTACGCAAGATCAGATCCGATTGCGGCCGCGTCATACTCGTCGCCCCAGACTGGCCGAGGAGGTCGTGGTACCCGGATCTGTGGCATCTCACGGTCGGCCAACCGTGGGCACTACCAGACCGACCAGACTTACTGTCCCAAGGGCCGTTTTTCCATCGGAATTCTGCGGCCCTGAACCTGACTGTGTGGCCATTGAGTCCTGGATCCTAGCGTCTTCAGGATTATCCCAAGGGGTCGTTGCCACCATGAGACAGGCTAGGAAGCCCACGTCTGCTAAGATCTACCACAGAACGTGGAAGATATTCTTATCCTGGTGCTCTGCACAAGGAGTATCCCCCTGGCCATTCACGTTACCTGTCTTTCTTTCCTTCCTGCAATCTGGGTTGGAAAAGGGCTTGTCGCTCGGCTCCCTTAAAGGGCAAGTCTCGGCACTATCCGTGTTTTTTCAGAAGCGTCTAGCGCGACTGTCTAAGGTGCGCACGTTCCTGCAGGGGGTGTGTCATATCGTACCTCCGTACAGGAGGCCGTTAGATCCGTGGGATCTAAACAAGGTCCTTTTTGCTCTCCAGAAGCCGCCTTTCGAGCCCCTGAGGGATGTGTCACTTTCTCGACTCTCACAGAAAGTGGCATTTCTGGTAGCGGTCACGTCTCTTCGGAGAGTGTCTGAACTAGCAGCGCTGTCATCCAAAGCTCCCTTCCTGGTGTTCCACCAGGACAAGGTCGTGCTGCGCCCCATTCAGGAGTTTCTCCCTAAGGTGGTATCCTCTTTTCACCTTAATCAGGATATCTCCTTGCCTTCCTTTTATCCGCATGCAGTTCATCGGTATGAAAAGGATTTACATTTGTTGGATCTGGTGAGAGCACTCAGAATCTACATTTCCCGCACGGCGCCCCTGCGCCGCTCGGATGCGCTCTTTGTCCTTGTCGCTGGTAAGCGCAAAGGGTCGCAGGCTTCAAAAGCCACCCTGGCTCGATGGATCAAAGAACCAATTCTTGAAGCCTACCGTTCTGCTGGGCTTCCGGTTCCATCAGGGCTGAAGGCCCATTCTGCCAGAGCCGTGGGTGCGTCCTGGGCATTACGACACCAGGCTACGGCTCAACAGGTGTGCCAGGCAGCTACCTGGTCGAGTCTGCACACTTTCACCAAACATTATCAGGTGCATACCTATGCTTCGGCGGACGCCAGCCTAGGTAGAAGAGTCCTGCAGGCGGCAGTTGCCTCCCCGTAGGGGAGGGCTGTCTTTGCAGCTCTAACATGAGGTATTTCTTTACCCACCCAGGGACAGCTTTTGGACGTCCCAATCGTCTGGGTCTCCCAATGGAGCGCCGAAGAAGAAGGGAATTTTGTTACTTACCGTAAATTCCTTTTCTTCTAGCTCCTATTGGGAGACCCAGCACCCGCCCTGTTGTCCTTCGGGATTTTTGGTTGTTTTTCGGGTACACATGTTGTTCATGTTGAACGGTTTTCAGTTCTCCGACGTTACTTCGGAGTGAATTTGTTTAAACCAGTTCTTGGCTTTCCTCCTTCTTGCTTTTGCACTAAAACTGGTGAGCCAGTGATCCCACTGGGGGTGTATAGCCAGAAGGGGAGGGGCCTTACACTTTTTAGTGTAATGCTTTGTGTGGCCTCCGGAGGCAGTGCTATACACCCAATCGTCTGGGTCTCCCAATAGGAGCTAGAAGAAAAGGAATTTACGGTAAGTAACAAAATTCCCTTCTTTGTTTACTTACCGTAAATTCTTTTTCTTATAGTTCCGTCTTGGGAGACCCAGCACCCTCCCTGTTGCCTGTTGGCAATTTCCTTGTTCCGCGTGTTTTCACTGGCTGTTGTCGTGGACAGAGTCTCCGGTTGTTCCGGCTCTTGCTCTGTTCTACTTGTGGGTGGCTATTCTCCTTCAGCTTTTGCACTAAACTGGCTGTGACTGGCTCACCAGGGGGTGTATAAGCTCAGAGGGAGGAGCTACACTTTTAAGTGTAGTACTTTGTGTGTCCTCCGGAGGCAGAAGCTAAACACCCATGGTCTGGGTCTCCCAAGACTGAACTATAAGAAAAAGAATTTACGGTAAGTAAACAAAATTCTCTTTTTTTTCCCATAGGTTTTGCTGGGAAATGTCTGCAGAAAGATTTCAAACATTTCTCAAGAAATGTCCGCAGCAAAACCGCGGGTAAAAACGCCTAGTGCGCACAGGGCCTCAAGAGGTTTTCCCACAAACTAAGTTAATTTTTTTTTGTTTTTAATCAATATTTCTGGAAATAATAATAAGTTCCACATTTGTATGTGTTGTGTTTTTTTTAAAAGTTACTGTGTTGGGATAATCTTATATATGTGCCCCTGCTATGTATTGTTTAATGGCCGTGTCTGACCGTACAAGGACATGGTCTGATCATACCACAGCTCCTGGGCTGGGGAGGAAGTAAAAAGAGTATATAGACATTACAGAACAGGATTACAGATTCTTTTTGTGAGGTAAAACATTTCCCTGCCCGTTTTTTTTTTTAAAAAAATGTTTTACTTGAAAGAATTTTTTGCAATGCCAAGCTTTAATGTATATATACTTTTATTACTGCCTCCCTGTGATATGATCAGACCGTGTGGAGATGTGGTATGATGAGACCGTATCTTTTAGTCAGAAACAGCCATTAAACAGTACATAGGGGGACACATTTGTGATTATCTCAGCAGAGAAACAATTTGTTTTAATCACATCCAATTGTGGAACTTTATTATTATTCCAAGATCTATTTGATGTAACCAGAAAGAAGAGAAAAGGGTTATTTCACTGCTTTCCGTAGAGATAAGAAATCCAGATGAATATGGGGAATGATTTGTTGTCAATGCGTTTCAAAGCCAACAGGCTTCTTCTTCAGGAAGTGACTTTGCCATTTCTTTCTGTTTTAAAAACTCCTGGGTCACTTTAAAAATATGTTTTGGGTAAATGTCCATCTGTATGGTGACGCACCGTCCAATCAACCTTGTGGCATTTGGTTGAATCTGAACAGAAAGTATCACCCTGAACACTGCAGAATTCATCTGCCTGCTTCTGTCTTCAGTCACATCATCAATAAACACTTGTGACCCAGTGTCATTGAAAGCCATGCATGCTCGCTCCTCATCAGGCATCACACTGCCTCCATCATGTTTTACTGAGGATGTGGTGTTCTTTGGGTCATTACCTGTTCTAAGTATTCTCCATGCTTTATTTTTCCCATCATTCTGGAACTGATTGGTTTTGGTTTCATCTGTCCATATCTTGCTTCTTTACATGTGTGTGTTGTTTTGTTTTTTTTTTCTCTACGAAAGTCTAGCCTTGCCTTTCTATTTTAAAGGCTGATTAATGGTTTGCACCCTGAGGTGAACCCCCTGCATTTGTTTTCATGAAGTCTTCTCTTTATGACTTGGATACTGAAACACCTACTTCCTGGAGTGTTCCTCACTTGGGCGGATGCTGTGAAGAGGTTTTTCTTCACCATGGAAAGGATTCTTATATCTTTCACCACTGTTGTCTTCTGTGCATGTCTAGACCTTTTTGAGTTCTCAAGGTCACCACACCTGGAATCAGCTGAAGACCTTTTACCTGCTTAATTGATGATTAAAGAGCTTTTGAGATAATTTTCCAATTACTTTTGGTCCCTTGAAAAAGAGACAGCATCAAGTTTAAAGCTGGGGTCACACTAAACGACAGCGACAACGACGTCGCTGTTACGTCACCATTTTCTGTGACGTAGCAGCGACCTTGTAAGTCGCTGTTATGATCGCTGCTTAGCTGTCAAACACAGCAGCCGAAGCAGCGATCATAACGACACGCGTCGCTGTGCTGCAACATGTGCAGAGAGCAGGGAGCCGCGCACACTGCTTAGCGCTGGCTCCTTGCTCTCCTAGCTACAGTACACATCGGGTTAATTACACGATGTGTACTGCAGCTACATGTGCAGAGAGAAGGGAGCCGCGCACACTGCTTAGCGCTGGCTCCTTGCTCTCCTAGCTACAGTACACATCGGGTTAATTACACGATGTGTATTGCAGCTACATGTGCAGAGAGCAGGAGCCGGCGCTGGCAGTGAGAGCGGCGGAGGCTGGTAACGAAGGTAAATATCGGGTAACCACCTTGGTTACCCGATGTTTTCCTTGGTTACAGCTTACCGCAGATGCCGGCTCCTGCTCCCTGCTTGCTTCATTTCGTCGCTCTCTCGCTGTCACACACAGCAATCTGTGCGTCACAGCGGGAGAGCGACGACCAAAAAATGAAGCTGGACATTCAGCAACGAGCGGCGACCTCACAGCAGGGGCCAGCTCGTTGCTGGATGTGACACACAGCGACGGGACGTCGCTGCAACGTCACAGAAAATGGTGACGTAGCAGCGACGTCGTTGTCGTTGTCGCTGTGTGTGACACCACCTTAAGAGCTGTAACTCCTAAACTCTTAAGACCGCTTTACACATGTCGATTTATTGGGTGATCGCATGTGCGACGTGACACGCCCAAATCGTGTTTACGATTTGCCGGTATTGCTTATTGGTCGTTTATTTGCTGTCACACGTAACGATCTCAAAACCGACGTATCAGCAATCAACGATATATTGTTGGACCCAGGCGGTCGTTTGAATGTTGTTCGATGTTGGCAGAGTGTCAAACGGAGCAATATGTCGGCTGCTTCCCCAAAGCGAACAATTTTATAAAAATGAACGACGTGTCAACGATCCACGGTTTTCATCCTATTTGCGATCGTTCAGAGTCGCTCGTAGGTGTCACACGCAACGACGTCGCAAACGATGCCGGATGTGCGTCACAGAATCTGTGACCCCGACGACATATCTCCTGATAAATCGACGCGTGTAACGGGGCCTTTACTCCCATTAGATGTGAGTACCCTCAAATTAAAGCTGAGAGTCTGAGATTGATTACATAACTGTATATTGAATATGTTTTGGTAAACAACTAAGAAGCCAAAACTTGTGTCACCGTCCAAATATTCTGCACCTAACTATATATTGTAGAACAAAAGGTTTTACTTTTCCCTGCTGATACTTAATGGGTTTTTCCAGAAGGTGATGGATCCTTTAAGAACTCTCCAGGCATCTGTTTTTTCTTTCAGGCTGTTGAGCAGTGTCAGCCATATTGTATTAGATGAAGTCCACGAGAGGAACTTACAATCGGATATGCTAATGGCAATTGTAAAAGATATTCTGAAGTGTCGCGCCAATCTGAAGGTCATTTTGATGAGTGCCACACTGAACGCTGAAAAGTTTTCTCACTATTTTGGTCAGTTAACCTTTGCATCACAGTACCAATGCTTTTCATATATATTAATGTGCAGTCTATATTTTCCGTGTAGAATAAGACTGATTGGGGTTCATATGTGCTTTTTCCATAGCCTGTCATCTTATATAAATAGCTTCTGCAGTTTGGGGTTTGCATATGGTTCATTCTGTCACGTTTTCCTAAATGCTTTTAGTGAATGTATTGACCATTACTACTGTAAAATAATGGAAATAGAGCCAACATGGGGCTAAGGGGTACTTTGCACCCAAGACATCGCAAGCCGATGATAGTGATGCCGAGCGTGATAGTACCCGCCCCCGTCGCACATGCGATAACTTGTGATAGCTGCCGTAGCGAACATTATCGCTACGGCAGCTTCACACGCACTTGCCTGCTCTGCGACGTCGCTCTGGCCGGCGAACTGCCTCCTTCCTAAGGGGGTGGGTCGTGCGACGTCACACGGCAGGCCGCAATAGAAGCGGAGGGGTGGAGATGAGCGAGACGTAAACATCCTGTCCACCTCCTTCCTTCCACATAGCCGGCGTGAGCCGCGGGACGCAGGTAAGGAGATGTTCCTCGATCCTGCGGCTTCTCACACAGCGATGTATGCTGCCGCAGGAACGAGGAACAACATCGTACCTGTCGCTGCCGCGACATTATGGAAATGACCGACACTACACAGATGATACGATTTCGACGCTTTTGCGCTCGGTAATCGTATCAAAAAGGATTCACATACTCCGATGACGACAACGACGCAGAATGTGCGTCACTTTTGATTTGACCCCAACGACATCGCAGCTGCGATGTCGTAGTATGCAAAGTGCCCCTAAGATTGGATGCACAATACAGACTGGGTATTCTACTGTGCACACTTGTTTTATACTGTAGTTTTCATTATTTAATATTAAAACTAGTGTGCAAAGTAGAAAACCCACGTCACAGGAGGCTTATTGAAATAAGCCCCATAGTCAGTATGGTGCACCCATAGTTAGCAATATTGGTTTTGCACTTTACTATACATACCACTTTATAATCAACTAATGGTTCAGTTGCTGTCTGCAACATGTCTACTATGACCCCTACTCTTCTTGGCGATTTTTCTCGCTGTAGTTTTTTCATCCCCCCCTTCTTCCAAGAGCCAAAATTTTCTTACATTTTTTTCTTCAGCACACCTATGAGATCTTGTGTTTATTACAGACCAGTAGTGGCTTGGAGTGGCACTATTAATTTTACCATACAATGTACTAGAAAATTGAAAAGAAAAAATACCATTTCAGTGAAATTGTGGGAAAAAGGCAATTTCGCAATTTTTTTTTTTTTTTTTTTAAGAGATTTGTTCTGTGGTAAAAATGACCCAGCAATATAATTCTCCAGGTTAACATGATTATGTTGATACCACACTGGTCTAGTTCGTTTTTTTTTTTTTTTCTTTTTTTGTGTTTGAAATAAAATGTGGAAATTTGTTTAAAAAAAAAAAAAAAGTTTTCACCTTGTCACCATTTTCCAAGGCTCATTTTTACTAATTCTATTCTTGGGGAACATAGAGCATTTTGATCACTTTTTACTGCATTTATTTTTGTTTTGTTTTCATTACTGGCCACATCAATATTTTGTTGAGAAACAAGGTTTCTCTCAAATACCTTGGTTGCCAGTAGTGCCTGTGAGCAACGCTATTGTGGTCCGCCCACCCTCTTCATGTGACTCTCGAGCTTCGTGACCTCTGATGTCCGGTGATGTCACATCAACTGAGGCGGGCCGCAGTCTTCCTGAGTGACTGACCTGTGGGCAGCGTTTCACCTCTCGTCACAGCCCAGCAACTCGCATGCTCTCTCTTTCACTACAGAGCGCCGCATGTAAGAACGATGCTGGGCTGGGATGAGCAGTGAAACGCCGCCCACAGCCCAGTCACTCAGGAAGACTGCGGCCTGCCTCAGTTGATGTTACTTCACCAGATATCCGAAGTCACTGAGCCCGGGAGTCACGCAAAGAGGGTGAGCAGACCGCAATAGCGCTGCTAACAGGCACTATTGGCAACACAAGGTATTTAAGAGAAGCCTTGTTTCTCAACAAAATATCAATGTGGCCAGTATTGAAAAGGGGTGAACCACCTCTTTAAGGTGCTCATCAAGTTCACATTTGATCTTGCTGGGACCACATACAGGTGGTGAAATAAGTATTGAACACATCACCAATTTTCTAAAATTATATTTGTGAAGGTGCTCTTTGACATCACATCACAAGATGTTGAGAAAAACACATCCAATTCATACAGGTAAAGAAATCAAACCACATGTCCATCAATTGTTATTTGTGTTATGAGGAGTGAAGCAGGGAAAAAGTATTGCACACATGAAGAAAAAGAGCTGCAAAAAGTCATGAGACGAGCTGAAATCCCCATTAATTAGAAAGCAATTCTGCCACTTAGTGAAATTTCATCAGCTGGTTCAACTGAGAGCCTATAAAAAGGTGTCATTAACAAGTACCACAAAAGAAACATCTAATGATAAGTAAAAGCAGTGAGCTGTCTCAAGATCTCTTGAAACCTTATTGTTGCAAAACATACTGATGGCATTGTTTACAGAAGAATTTCTAAACTACTGAAGGTGCCAGTGAGCACTGTTGGGGTTATAATCTGGCAGTGGAAAGAACATAATTTCACCATAAACTGGCCATGTCCAGGTGCTCCCTGCAATATTTCAGATAGAGTATAAAGAATTATCACAAGAGTTGTCCAAGAACAAAGTGAAGAAAGCTAAAGAAAGATCTGGAATCGGCAGGTACAGTTGTTTCAAAGAAATAATAAGTAATGCACTTCATGGCCTGTATGCACGATCACCACACAAGACTCCATTGCTGAACAATAAACATGTTCAAGCGCCTGTATAGTTTTTTCACCAACATTTAAACAACCTGTGAAATACTGGGAGAATATAGTCTGGTCCGATGAGACCAAAATGTAACTCTTTTGATTCCATAATACACACCATGTTTGGACACCAACAACACCATACCAACAGTGATGTTTGGAGGTGGGAACATCATGGTGCGGGGCTGTTTTCAGCATATGGCACTGGCAAGCTTCATATGATTGAAGGAAGGATGAATGTACAAATGTACAGAGACATTCTTGATAACAATATGCTGCCATCTACCAGGATGATGGAGTTGAAATGAGGACATTTCAGCAACACAATGATCCTAAACACATAGCCAAGAAAACTCTCAATTGGTTTTGGAGAAAGAAAGCAAAGCTGCTAGAATGACCCAGCCGATTACCGGACCTGAATTCAATAGAAAATTTATGGAAGGAACTAAGAGGACCGGAATCCAGTTTAAGGCAAGTAATTTATGAACTTGGATTAAAATAAGAAACCTATCTATCACTATCCGGGACTGTGGGTCCATGTCCTCTTCTAGTATATCCAAAATACTTGAATATAACTGAAGTGTTATATGGTAGACCCGTTCTATCAGACACTACCTCTTTCCAAAATACTACAATTCTTGTGCATACTCATAGCATGTGCATTGTATGGGCTTTACTCTTTCCACACCTCGGACACAGTGAATTGTTCCTAATCACCCTCTAGTGGAGTAAGCTAGGGTTTCTGTATACCATGTCTATTAGGCTATGTGCGCACGTTGCGTAATTGCATGAAGTTACGCTGCGATCTGCACCGCAGCGTAACTGCATGCGTCCTGCGTCCCCTGCATAATCTATGGAGATTGTGCAGGAGACGTGCGCACATGGCATATTAGAGCGCAGTGCTTCGGCTGCTGCTCGAAGCACGCGTTCTAAGAAGTGACATGTCACTTCTTTCGTGCGCTCTGCATGCAGTGCCCGCTCTGTCTATGGGAGAGGCTGAGAGGGGCTACATGCAGATCACATGAAATCGGCTTTTGTTTCTGCAGTGACTTGAAGCGCACGTGTGCTGTTCAAATCGCTGCAGAAATTTCTGCAGGGCCAGTACGCAACGTGCGCACATAGCCTTAGGTGTAACTGAGAGTGATGCTGAGACTCGCTCAGTGCCAATCTCGGAGTGGATTCCAGGATATTTTCCCATACCCCAGCTGATAGAGGCCCAACGTCTGCTTCCCGTTAGGATTTACCATTTATCAAGAATTTAGATAGATACCGATATTACTTTAAAAAAAAATTTACTTAGAAAATTGGGGACGTGTTCAATACTTATTTCGCCCGCTGTATTTGTTGGGAATTGCTTTACATATCATCTGATGTTGCCAGAAATCACTGTAATGGTGATAAAATCTTGGTTGCGTCTTCTCTACACAGACGGCTGTCCTATGCTGCACATTCCTGGATTAACTTTCCCTGTGAAAGAGTATCTGTTGGAGGACGTAGTTGAGATGGTAAAGTAAGTATGGTGTCCGCTGTCTGACATATAAGCACATACTGCTTCTGTTTTATGGAATGTGTTTGTCTCCAACACACAATGTAAAATCTTCTTTTATTCTGAACTCCTAGGTATTAAAAAATAAATAATCTTCCAATTTTCACTTTGGTCACTGAACTTAATATTAGACTCACACTTCCTGTTCCAACCAATTTTTAGGGGTCATCTCTCATTGTAGGCGGGATTACAGAACTGGGTATCACTTCTATTTGGGATCCATGACTGACTATAGATGATCTCACAGATCTCCCTCTCTGCACAGAGACCTCTGCACAGACCATAGAGCATGCTCAGAACATCCCTCCATAGAAGTCAGTGAATCACATTTCGGCTTTTGCTATGTTCCATGTGGCTGAACTAAAGCGTATTTCTAGGTGCTGTTAAGAGAAGCTCGGCCAAGATGACCACAGAATAAAAAAAAAAATTGAAAACTAAAACTTAATAGTGAATATAATAAAATTATAGCTGGTACATTCTCTTTATTGCTGCTGTTAAAGGTTAATGTCATTTTTATTTTTTAAATGCTTGGTACTACTTACCGTGTACCAGATTGGTGAGGTCCGGAGACCCCAAGTGATCACTCAGAAATGCTGTGCAGTGCACTGCTGCGGCCCTGAGTTTCTGCCTTAGCGTGCACACAGCGGTGTATGGGTGCAATAGGAAATCGATCCGCCTTTGCACAGAGTGGAGTCATAGGCTTTGTATTGAGTCGGACATCCCTCTGTGCACCCTTGTGCAGAAATTCAGCATTTTACCCTGTTGAGCAGCAAGCTGCAGAGTGGCTGTTATGAGCAATTAGAGGGGTCTGAGCTGGACCCGCACCCATCTGCTGTACATTACAGGTTGTACTAATTAATTAAAAGATAAAAATGTTATTGATTCACTGAAACAAATTACATGTTTTGTTTTTTTTTATATTTTTATTAGATATTCCCCCAATGAAGGTGACTTGAGGCCACAGTCAAATAGACGATTCATGCAGGGACGTAACACTCGTCCAGAAAAAGCTGAAAAGGAAGAAATCTACAGGGAACGCCTTCCAGAATATTTAAGGCGACTTCAAGGAAAGTGAGTAACAGTCTGTTTCCACACTGCTGCTGAAGCCACTGGAAAGTCATCATAATATCCCACAGCCCACTGTCCTGTGTGAGCCGGTCATTCATTGTTTGCTTTCCATTCCTCCTTGTCCTACACAATCCTATAGTCTGAACCACACCAATGTTAACCCTTAGGCTATGTGCCCACAGGGAAAGTGTCCTGCGGATATATCCGCAGGAGCTCCCAGAAATCCACAGCACAACTTTGAGTTGTGCTGCGTTTTTGGTGCGATGGTCCTGCGGATCTGCTGCGGGCATTCTGCATTGAGGATACAGTACCATGGCTTGGGCACTGCTTCCTCAATGCAGAGCAAGTGCTGGAGTGATCGGTGAGTTCATACTCACCTGTATCGCACAGCAACTTGGTTTCTGGCCGGCTCCTGGGGAAGATGGCGGGGCCTGGACGAGCTCCGGCTGTCAGATGACCGGAGCTCGGGCTGTCACATGACTGCAGCTCGTACAGGCCCTGCCCACCTCTTGCAGCCCGCTCCTATCTCCGTCCTGCTCTTCTACACCGAAGGAAGAGTCTCTGGTGTCTTCAATAAGGCAGGTAATAGAAATTCGCACGGGAAAATCCGCATGAATAATTGACATGCAGTTTTGTGCGGCTGTGGGACATCCGCAGCATTTTTCACAGCCGCACATACCGCAGCATTGATACAGCACTCCCCAAATCCCATAGGATAACATGGGGAGTGTCTATACTTGTGTAAACCTGCGGATTTGTCTGGAAAATCCGCAGGTTTTCCGCGTCTAAATCCACGGGTATTTTCTCCCATGGGCACATAGCCTTACACTGGTCAGAACCATTACATTTCTTCCTATTGAACTTAGAGCCCATTGTAATGTAAATACAAGAAGCCCCCATTGCCACGTCATTCTTGACCATAATAATCAAATAAGTAAATGGTGAGAATCACTCCATTCATTTACAGGGGAGCTCTGGAAATGGCAAAGCTATTTAAGACGTGAAACCATTAAGATTCAAAATATAAAAATATTTTTATGTCCTTTTATGATATATTTTTAAAAGTTTAAATTGCCCTCTTTTTCACCTTCAAAAATAAAAAAATGAAAAATGTTAAAAAAAATATTAACTTTTGGTATTGTATTCAATGAACTCCAGTGTACCAAAATATAAAATTATTGAAATCATAATAAAAAAAAATATATAAATATATACTGTAGAGCAGGGGTCTCAAACACACGGGCCACATGCGGCCCCTCAGGGTAGTTCGGCCGGCCCTCAGGCCCATGCCCCTGTTCACTATCACGGCAGGTGCAGGGGCCGCAGCCACTGTCTGCACTTTGTCAGATAAATGTGTTGCTGGTGCTGCGCTCTCGCGCCGGCAATACAATCCTCTCACATAAATCACTGACAGTGACACTGCACCGGCCGCGATAGTGAACGGGGGCACGGGCCTGGGGGCCGCACGAAGCAGAGGTGAGGCAGCGGAGGGAGCGCGGGACAGGTAAGAATTTGTGTGTGTGTGTGTGTGTGTGTGTGTGTGTGTGTTGGACGTTAACCCCTTAGCGACCTATGACGTACTAGGTATGTTATGGCTCCCTGGTACTTAAGGACCCATGACGTACCCAGTACGTCATGGCGAAATCGCAGCCCCGGTCGCTGCGATCGCTGCAAATACCTTTTAGATTCGGGGAGGAGGGGACCTCAGGAAGGGTGGTGTCTCCTCCCCGGACCTACGGAGGCTGTGATTGGCTGACGAACGCCGCTCAGCCAATCACAGCCACTAATGTTTCAGCCATTGAAAATCGCTGAAACATTGAAATCCAGCCAAGATCAGGGCAGCTGTAGCCCTGATCATTGGCTGGAGCTGGATGACCTGGGTTTCACTCGCCCCCAGCTCTGATTGGAGAGACCGGCCTTGTGACCGATCTCTCCAATCACTGTGGATCTGGGGCCGCAGACCGCCCCCTCAGCTTGAGCTTCACTCTGGCGTCTGTGGAAGGTGAGGGGAGCTGCTGACCCATTACTACAGGATGGGGACAAAGTGCGCACATTACTATGAGATGGGGATAAGGCTGGGGACATTACTATAGGATTGGGACATTACAAGGATGGGAACAATACTATTGGATGGGGAGATTATTACTATAGGATGGGGACAAGGTGGGCACAGTACTATAGGATGGGGGCATTACTACAGGATGGGGACAAGGTGGGCACATTACTGTAGGATAGGGACATTACTACAAGGGGACAAAAATGGGAAACATTACTATAGAATAGGGATAAGGCTGGGGACATTACTATAGGATGGGAACATGGGGACAAGGTTAGCACATTACTATAGGATGGGGACATTACTATAGGATGGGGACATTGCTACAAGGGGACAAGGATGGGGAACATTACTATAAGATGGAGGACAAGGACGGACACATTACTATAGATTGGGGACATTACTATAGGATGGGGACAAGGATGAACACATTAGTACAGGATGGGCACATTACGATAAGATGGGGACAAGGCTGGGGATATTACTATAGGATGGGCACATTACTATAGGATGGGGATAATGTGAGCACATGACTATAGGATGGGCACAGTACTACAGGATAGGGATATTACTACAAGTGGACAAGGATGGGAAACATTACTATAGAATAGGGATAAGACTGGGGACATTACTATAGGATGGGGACATTGCTACAAGGGGACAAGGATGGGGAACATTACTATAAGATGGGGGACACGGATGGACACATTACTATAGATTGGGGACAAGGATGAACACATTACTATAACATGGGGACAAGGATGAACACATTACTACAAAATGGGGACAAGGATGGGGAACATTACTTTAGGATAGGGACAAGGATGAGCACATTACTGTGGGATGGGGACTAGGATGGGGTACAATACTACAAGGGGACAAGGATGGGCACATTACTGTGGGATGGGGCACAATACTACAAGGGGACAAGGATGGGCACGTTACAACAATATGGGGAACATTACTAAAACATGTTGGTCAAAATTTCTATATAGTGCTAATTGTAAGGCTACTTTCACACATCCGGTTTGAGCCCTGCGGCTCAATCCGGCTGTGAAAACTATGCAACGGATGCGGTGAAAACACCGCATCCTTTGCATAAGTTTTTACATGCGGCCGGTCCGTTTTTTTCCGGTTGCGGCATGCTACTGAGCATGCGCAGTGGAAAATACCGCATGCGGCGACCGGATGCGGTTTTTTCCGCATCGTGCCGCATCCGGCCTCCATAGGGATGCATTGAAAAATGCGCCGCAGCGGCTGGATGCGGCGCGATGCGGTGTTTTTTGCCGGAGCAAAAAACGTTGCAGGGAACGTTCGATCCGGCCGCCGCATCGGCTACATCTGCCGCATGCGGCAAAAACCGGACCGAACGCAAGCCCCTGCGGCACAATGCGGCACTAATGTAAGTCAATGCAAAAAAAGAAGGGAATTTTGTTTACTTACCGTAAATTCCTTTTCTTCTAGCTCCAATTGGGAGACCCAGACAATTGGGTGTATAGCTACTGCCTCCGGAGGCCACACAAAGTATTACACTCAAAAGTGTAAGGCCCCTCCCCTTCTGGCTATACACCCCCAGTGGTATCACTGGCTCACCAGTTTAGTGCAAAAGCAAGAAGGAGGAAAGCCAATAACTGGTTTAAAGACCAATTCAATCCGAAGAAACATCGGAGAACTGCAACCATTCACATGAACAACATGTGTACCGAAAAAAACCCTAAGAAAACAGGGCGGGTGCTGGGTCTCCCAATTGGAGCTAGAAGAAAAGGAATTTACGGTAAGTAAACAAAATTCCCTTCTTCTTTGTCGCTCCATTGGGAGACCCAGACAATTGGGACGTCCAAAAGCAGTCCCTGGGTGGGTAAAAGAATACCTCGTGGTAGGGCCGTCAAACAGCCCTTTCGTACAGGTGGGCAACCGCCGCCTGAAGGACTTGTCTACCTAGGCTGGCGTCTGCCGAAGCGTAGGTATGCACCTGATAATGCTTGGTAAAAGTGTGCAGACTCGACCAGGTAGGTGCCTGGCACACCTGCTGAGCCGTAGCCTGGTGCCGTAATGCCCAGGACGCACCCACGGCTCTGGTAGAATGGGCATTCAGCCCTGAGGGAACCGGGAGCCTAGCAGAACGGTAGGTTTCAAGAATTGGTTCCTTGATCCACCGAGTCAGGGTGGATTTGGAAGCTTGCGACCCTTTACGCTGACCAGCGACAAGGACAAAGGGTCCATCCGGGCGGCACAGGAGCGCCGTGCGGGAATGTAGATCCTGAGTGCTCTCACCAGATCCAACAGATGCAAATCCTTTTCAAATTGATGGACTGGATGAGGACACAAAGAAGGTAAGGTGATATCTTGATTGAGATGAAAGTGGGATACCACCTTAGGGAGAAAGTCCGGAATCGGACGCCGAACCCCCTTGTCCTGGTAAAGACCAGGAATGGAGATTTGCATGACAGCGCTGCTAGCTCGGACACTCTCTGAAGAGACGTGACCGCTACTAGAAAGGCCACTTTCTGTGAAAGACGGAAAAGGGAAACAACTTTCAAAGGCTCGAAAGGCGGCTTCAAGAGAGTCATTAGAACCTTGTTCAGACTCCAGAGCTCTAACGGCCGCTTGTACGGAGTGATGAGAAGACAAACTCCCTGCAGGAACGTGCGTACCTGCGGAAGTCGGCTAGGCGTTTCTGAAAAAATACAGATAGCGCTGACACTTGTCCTTTAAGGGAGCTGAGCGACCAACCATTTTCCAACCGAGATTGTAGGAAGGAAGGAAAAATAGGCGATGCAAATGGCCAGGGAGAAACTCCTTGAGCAGAGCACCAAGATAAGAATATCTTCCACGAGCTGTGGTAGATCTTGGCGGACGTTGGCTTCTTGGCCTGCGTCATGGTGACAACCACTCCTGAGATAATCCTGAAGACGCTAGGATCCAGGACTCAATGGCTACACCGTCATGTTCAGGGCCGCAGAGTTCAGATGGAAAAAAGGGCCCTTGAAACAGCAAGTCTGGTCGGTCTGGTAGTGCCCACGGTTGGCCTACCGTGAGGTACCACAGATCCGGGAACCCCGACCTCCTCGGCCAATCTGGAGCGACGAGGATGGCGCGGCGACAGTCGGACTTGATCTTGCGCAGCACTCTGGACAACAATGCCAGAGGTGGGACACATAAGGTAGCCGGGACTGCGACCAATGTTGAACTGAGGCGTCCGCCGCCAGAGCTCGATGATCGTGAGACTGTGCTATGAAGCCGGGACAATGTTGTTGTGCCGTGACGCCATTATGTCGACGTCCGGCATCCCGCAGCGGCGACAGATCTCCTGAAACCCGTCCGGGTGAAGAAATCATTCCCCTGCGTCCATACCCTGGCGACTGAGGAAGTCTGCTTCCTAGTTTACCACGCCTGGGATGTGAACTGCGGATATGGTGGATGCCGTGTCTTCCACCCACGTCAGAATCCGCCGGCTTCCTGGAAGGCTTGCCGGCTGCGTGTTCTTCCGTGGTGGTTGATGTATGCCACCGCTGTGGAGATATCCGACTGAATTCGGATGTGCTTGCTTTTCAGCCACTGCTGGAAGGCTTGTAGGACAAGATACACTGCTCTGATTTCCAGAACATTGATCTGAAGGGTGGACTCTTGCTGAATCCACGTACCTTGAGCCCTGTGGTAGAGAAAAACTGCTCTCCACTCTGATAGACTCGTGCCTGTCGTAACTACCGCCCAGGATGGGGGTAGTAAGGACCTTTTTTCTGACCCTGAGGTGGGAAGAAGCCACCACCGTAGAGATTCTTTGGCCGCCTGAGAAAGGGAGACGTCTCTGTCGATGGGCGTCGACCTCCCGTCTCATTGGCGGAGAATGTCCCATTGTAGTGGACGCAGATGAAACTGCTCGAAAGGGACTGCCGCCATTGCTACCATCTTACGTGAGAAGTGCATGCGGCGTCTCAATGTGTGCGACTGATCCTAAGGAGAGATTGCAGCCTTGTCTGTAGTGAACGCTGTTTGTCTAGCGGAAGCTTCACTATCGCTGAGAGAGTATGAAACTCCATGCCTAGATATGTTAGTGATTGGCCCGGGGTCGGATCTGACTTTGAAAAGTTGATGATCCACCCGAACTCTGGAGAGTCTCCAGCGCAACGTTCGGCTGTGTTGGCATGTTCCTTAAGAGGGTGCCTTGACAAGTAGATCTCCCAAATACGGGATCACAGAGTGACCTTGAGATTGCAGGACTGGTACTACTGCTGCCATGACCTTAGCGAAGACCCGTGGGGCTATCGCCAGCCGGAAGGCAGAGTTACGAACTGAAGGTGTTCGCGTCCTATAACAAAGCGTAGAAACGCTGGAGCTCTGGATCAATCGGCACGTGGGGATAAGCATCCTTGACGTGTATCGATGTTAGGAAATTTCCTTGAAACATTGAGGCGATGACGGAGCGGGGGGATTACATCCGGAACCGCCTGGTGTTCACGAGCTGGTTGAGCCGTGTTAGATCCAGAACGGGACGAAAATACTCGTCCTTTCTTGGCACCGCAAATAATTCGGAGTAAAAACCGTGACCTTGTTCCTGAAGAGGAACGGGGGTCACCACTCGTTGTGCCTTTAGAGTGCCCACCGCCTGCAGAAGAGCATCGGCTCGGTCGGGAGGTGGAGAAGTTCAGAAGAATTGAGTTGGAGGACGAGAACTGAACTCTATCCTGTACCCGTGAGACAGAATGTCTCTCACCCAACGGTCTTTGACCTGTGACAGCTAAATGTCGCCAAGGCGGGAGAGCCTGCTACCGACCGAGGATGCGGAGAGAGGAGGCCGCAAGTCATGAGGAAGCCTCTTGGAAGCGGGTTTTCAGGCTGTCTTTTTTGGGCGTGACTGAGCCCGCCAAGAAACTGAGCTCCTCTGATCCTTTTGAGTCCTCTTTGGACGAGGAGAAATGGGACCTGCCCGAGCCTTGAAAAGACCGAAAACCCCGACTGCCCCTTGGTATGTTGGGATTTGTTTTGTCTGGGCTGAGGCAAGGAAGAATCCTTACTCTTGAACTGTTTAATGATTACATCTCACGCACACTAAACAGTCGGTCAGCAGAACAAGGCAAACTGGTTAAGCCCTTTTTTGGAAGCAGAATCTGCCTTCCATTCAGTTAACACCCAGGCCCTGCGTAAAAACCACGGAGTTAGCGGACGCCACTGCCGTACGGGTCGTAGAGTCTAGGACAGCATTAATCGCATAAGACGCAAATGCAGACATTTGAGCGGTTAAGGATGACACTTGCGGAACAGATGTACGTGTGACCGTGTCCATCTGTGTAAGACAAGCTGAAGTAGCTTGGAGTGCCTCTACGGCTGCGAATGCTGGAGCTAACAGCGCGCCGATAGCCTCATAGATGGATTTCGACCAGAGCTCCATCTGTCTGTCAGTGGCATCTTTAAGTGCAGCCCCATCTTCCACTGCAACTATGGATCTAGCTGCAAGCTGGAGATTGGAGGATGCCCCTTGGGACACTGGGTCCAGCCATTGCCCACGTCAGGGGGTAGGGATAACGTGTATCCTCAGCCGTTTGGAGAAGCGCTTAACTGGATAAGCGTGGTGTTCCTGGACTGCCTGTGTAAAGTCAGGGTGGTCAAGGAAAGTATTTAATTTACGCTTGGGATACGTGAATGGAATTTCTCCTGCTGTGAAGCTGACTCTTCCACTGGAGGAGCTGGGGGAGAAATAACTAACATTCTATTGATGGACGCTATGAGATTATTGACTATGGCGTCACCATCAGGTGTATCCAGATTGAGAGCGGTCTCAGGATTAGATCTTGAGCAGCTATCTCCGCCACATCACACAGAGAGTCCGCTTGCTGGGACCCTGACTAGTGTGATGAAGTCGATGGCCGCTCATAGTGAGCCTCTCAGGCTGTCTGGGACTGTCGTCCGTGTCAGAGCCGTCACTCTGGGAAGCACATGACCCCTCGGAGCTCAAAGTTGTTCCCACTGAGGGGGACCATGGATAATGAATGAACAGTGGCCATGGATTTGAGAGACTTGTCTGGACTGCAAGGCTTCTAGTATCATAGCCATAGTCTCAGAAGATCTGTCAGTAAATACTGCAGGCTCCGGCCCCATGTCCTGACGATTAGCAGAGACTCCGTAGTATACAATGGGGGTCTATGTACACTGCCGGCCATATAGCCATACATGCTGTACCGGCTGCATAGAAAACATGTGCTTCTGCACCTCTGTTTTACACAGACAATATGCTGTTATGTCCTCCGCACAATCAAGGAGGGTATATACAAAAAAGCAGCTAAACAGTGCAATGCATAGTGAATAAACATATATGTATATGTGCACTTCGGCACTAGTGGAGTCAGCCCCACAGGTGCTGGTTAACGCCTGGTCACAGCGGTTGTGTGACTATCCGAATCCCTGCCAGGGATTCCTAACTTGTCTCTTCTGTCGCTACAGAAAACACTGACAAAAATGGCTGCCGGCGTCCTGTGCAGAGGAGGAAGCCATGGGCGTGCCTGAGAGAGCGGGAATCCGGCTGCACAGTGTACACAGTGAGAGGGGTGGAGTATGCAAAGCATACTCCAGCTCTCAGCGCTGCCGGATTCACAGTGCACACAGTGAGAGGGGTGGAGTATGCAAAGCATACTCCAGCTCTCAGCGCTGCCGGTTTCACCGTGCATCCAGTGAGAGGGGTGGAGTATGCAAAGCATACTCCAGCTCTCAGCGCTGCCGTGCTGTGCAGCGTCACGCCCCTACCCTGACTGGCAGGTCTGTGGGCGGAAACGAAGTGAGACTAGGCCGCGCAAGCCGGGGACTCGAGTGATAAGCGCGGCCGGCATATAAGCCTTGGTCGGCGCGGATGTCCCCGGCGCACCACAAGTCCCAGCCGCGCCCGAAATAAAAATGGCAACGGCGGTTAGCGCGGTAGTCCCCTAATACACTAACACACCCAGCAAGCTGTAGTGTGCGATGGCACTAGTGCGGGCAGCGCCGCCGTCCCTGGCGCACTAACACACCCAGCAATGCTGCCGTGTGTCCGTGCGCGGTCCCCACAGGGATACAGAGTACCTCAACGTAGCAGGGCCATGTCCCTGAGGATACTCCGCTCCATGTCCAGCAGATTCCCAGGAGCTGTGGATGGAGCACGGCCTCAGTGCCTGGAGACCGATATGATCCCACTTCACCCAGAGCCCTGAGGGGATGGGGAAGGAAAGCAGCATGTGGGCTCCAGCCTCCGTACCCACAATGGGTACCTCAACCTTACAAACACCGCCGACAAAAAGTGGGGTGAGAAGGGAGCATGCTGGGGACCCTAGTATGGGTCCTCTTTTCTTCCATCCGACATAGTCAGCAGCTGCTGCTGACTAAACAGTGGAGCTATGTGTGGATGTCTGACCTCCTTCGCACAAAGCACAAAACTGGTGAGCCAGTGATCCCACTGGGGGTGTATAGCCAGAAGGGGAGGGGCCTTACACTTTTGAGTGTAATACTTTGTGTGGCCTCCGGAGGCAGTAGCTATACACCCAATTGTCTGGGTCTCCCAATGGAGCGACAAAGAAACCGCAATCGGCGTTACAAAAGCCGGTTGCGGTTTTTCTGCAGAACGCCGTATTGTGCCGCAGAACAAAAATCCGGATGTGTGAAAGTACCCTAAGACTATTAGTTACAAGAAAGGAATAAAATGTAAAATAAAAAAAAAAAATTATATTTAAACAAAGAATGTGCATGTTTGCTATAATGAACAAGTGAAAATGTTAAAAATCAGTGATCCCAAGGTGTGTAAAAAAAAAAAATTATATATATATATATATATATATATATATATATATATATATATATATATATATATATATATATATATATATATATATATATATATATATATATATAAATTGCCTTATTCTGTCTGTCTGTCTTGCTCCAAAATTGTGTCCTTACGGTGACACAAAGCTGATTGGCCGCTGGGCTCGCCATGGCCCCGCCCCCCGCACGGATTGTCCGCTCGCCCAGGCTGCGCCCCCACACGGATTGGCCGTCCGCTCGCCCAGGCTCCGCGCCCCCACAGATTGGCCTCTCGCCCCGGCACCCTGCAGGCATTGGCAACTCGGCCACGCCCCGCCCCCCTCACGCAATGCACGCTAGCTCTGGCCCCGCCCCCCCGCATTCCCCGAACCGACACGGTCACGGAGCCACGACTACCAGGTGAGTACTGTACCCCTGGGAGCCCACATCAGCGTTCGCCGCCAAACCAGCCGATACATACCCTCGCATTGCTGGGGCTGGCCGGCGTATGCTGGTGTGGGCTCCCGTGCGAGTGGGGGACGAGATGCGCTGGTAACCATGGTAGCATAGTTAACAGCGCATCAAGGTCCTGCAGCGGCGGAAAATACACACACGCACACACACACACACACACACACACACAGACACACACACACGCACATCAGATCACACTCACTCTCACACGCACATCACATCGCATCCACATACAACATCCTGGGATATCACTTGCTTCTCGGCAGCGATATTGTGCTGTGAGCTTCCAGGACCTGCCGGAGGATCACATGGCTAGAAGCATGTGGTATCTCCGGATGTTGTGAGTATGAGCGCGTATGTGCAATATCGTCAATGTGTGTGTGTGAGTGTATGCGATCGGGTGTGTGTGTGTGTATGCGATCGTGTGTGTGTGGGTGTATGTGAGTGTATGCGATCGGATCTGTGAGTGTCGGCAGAGGAGCACGGCGTGCTGGAGGAGGCTGGGAGGAGAGAGGCTGATCCTGGGGAAGGCTGGGATGGGGAGGCTGAGAGAAGAGAGGCTGATGCTGGGGGAGGCTGAGGCTGGGGTAGGCTGGGAGGAGAGAGGCTGATGCTGGGGACCGAAAAGGAATCAGCTGGGGACAGAAAAGGCTGATGCTGGGATGAGAGAGGCTGATGCTGGGATGAGAGAGGCTGATGCTGGGATGAGAGAGGCTGATGCTGGGATGAGAGAGGCTGATGCTGGGATGAGAGAGGCTGATGCTGGGATGAGAGAGGCTGATGCTGGGATGAGAGAGGCTGATGCTGCAGGTAGAGAGGCTGATGCTGCAGGTAGAGAGGCTGATGCTGCGGGTAGAGAGGCTGATGCTGCGGGTAGAGAGGCTGATGCTGCGGGAAGAGAGGCTGATGCTGCGGGTAGAGAGGCTGATGCTGCGGGTAGAGAGGCTGATGCTGCGGGTAGAGAGGCTGATGCTGCGGGTAGAGAGGCTGATGCTGCGGGTAGAGAGGCTGATGCTGCGGGTAGAGAGGCTGATGCTGCGGGTAGAGAGGCTGATGCTGCGGGTAGAGAGGCTGATGCTGCGGGTAGAGAGGCTGATGCTGCGGGTAGAGAGGCTGATGCTGCGGGTAGAGAGGCTGATGCTGCGGGTAGAGAGGCTGATGCTGCGGGTAGAGAGGCTGATGCTGCGGGTAGAGAGGCTGATGCTGCGGGTAGAGAGGCTGATGCTGCGGGTAGAGAGGCTGATGCTGCGGGTAGAGAGGCTGATGCTGCGGGTAGAGAGGCTGATGCTGCGGGTAGAGAGGCTGATGCTGCGGGTAGAGAGGCTGATGCTGCGGGTAGAGAGGCTGATGCTGCGGGTAGAGAGGCTGATGCTGCGGGTAGAGAGGCTGATGCTGCGGGTAGAGAGGCTGATGCTGCGGGTAGAGAGGCTGATGCTGCGGGTAGAGAGGCTGATGCTGCGGGTAGAGAGGCTGATGCTGCGGGTAGAGAGGCTGATGCTGCGGGTAGAGAGGCTGATGCTGCGGGTAGAGAGGCTGATGCTGCGGGTAGAGAGGCTGATGCTGCGGGTAGAGAGGCTGATGCTGCGGGTAGAGAGGCTGATGCTGCGGGTAGAGAGGCTGATGCTGCGGGTAGAGAGGCTGATGCTGCGGGTAGAGAGGCTGATGCTGCGGGTAGAGAGGCTGATGCTGCGGGTAGAGAGGCTGATGCTGCGGGTAGAGAGGCTGATGCTGCGGGTAGAGAGGCTGATGCTGCGGGTAGAGAGGCTGATGCTGCGGGTAGAGAGGCTGATGCTGCGGGTAGAGAGGCTGATGCTGGGAGGAGAGAGGCTGATGCTGGGAGGAGAGAGGCTGATGCTGGGAGGAGAGAGGCTGATGCTGGGAGTAGAGAGGCTGATGCTGCGAGGAGAGAGGCTGATGCTGGGGACAGAGAGGCTGATGCTGGGGACAGAGAGGCTGATGCTGGGGACAGAGAGGCTGATGCTGCGGACAGAGAGGCTGATGCTGCGGACAGAGAGGCTGATGCTGCGGGTAGAGAGGCTGATGCTGCGGGTAGAGAGGCTGATGCTGCGGGTAGAGAGGCTGATGCTGCGGGTAGAGAGGCTGATGCTGCG